>NC_136416.1:171083067-171683067 GCF_051521515.1 Lactuca serriola | reverse complement strand
AGCGAAATGTTTTTTGTTTGATTGCAAAACGTCTTTACACTAATATTACTCAGCTTCACTTGGACTGTGAAATAGGACAAAAGATTCATCGCATGATTTTGCCCTTCCTTGAGTTTAAGGAGGATGAAATTGATGCTGAAGCTTATAATTGTGAGAGTGTGATATCATCTGATGACGTCAATCCGACCTATATGTATGGACTGGACAAAATAGAATCTTTCATTAAATCCAAGGACCATAAGGACATGCTTAAAAACCTTTTGGATGAAAATGATAGACTTAAACTGTGAACCGAAACCATACAAAAGTTTGACTCTTTAAACGCCAACTTGAGCTCAGAAAACAAAATTGATGTTGAAAATGCATCTGAGCTTAATGAGGATGACAATATGAGTGAAATATCTGTAGAGAACACGGTTGACTGCTCAGAATTTGTGAAAAGCGAACCTGAAAACCACAAGAATCTAATTTCAGAAAATTCAGTGGAGTTCGCTCGATTGTCCCAACAAAAGTCCCCGATCTCAGCAGAGAAAGAGATTGTATATCAAAAGGTCAGGACCACTCCAAATCAAGTGTACAAGGTCACAGGAGTAACCGAACATCAGACTGCTGAACTCACAGCAATTGTAAACGAAGACAATGCTGATGGCTGCGATGAGTTCTTCTGGTCAGCTCCAATCGATAATGCAGATGAAACGGTAGGCTTATCAGAAAGGACCTCATGGATAAGTAAAGGTAGGTACATACCAGAACCCTTGAACAAGCCAGATAATTTCGATGTGCCAAGTACCAGTGGTACGAAAGACATTCCTCAAGAAAATGGAAGTTCGGCAAAAGAAGACGTTCCCTTTAGTTCCTCAGTTCAAAGTGAAATTTCCACAGTTCAAAGTGAACCAGCCAAAGAGAAACCGAAAATGAAAGCCAATATCCATCATCAACCGAAGCAGATGAGGAATCAGAAACGTCAAAGGAACCAGAGATACAGGAAGAATCTCTCTGAAAGGAGACAATTCTGGCAATCCCAGAATGCATATTTCTCACATCAAGACAAGAATCTAAAGTTTGAGAATAACCCTGTTAAAAAGCACGAGAGCCACAACAACCGAAAGCCAAGGTTCGGTTCGGAAAAGAATACCAACCGAAAGCAAAGGTTCGGTTCAGAGGATGACTCCAACCGAAAGCAAAGGTTCGGTTCAGAGAACGACTCCAACCGAAAGCAAAGGTTCAGTTCCGAAATCAAAAGAGATCAAAACTCTAAGGTCAGTCCCACCAATGATCAAAAGCAAAAGGGTCACCTAGAGTCTCCAGACAAGAAGTCATCTAAACCCTCTCCTTCTCACTCATCTAATTCATCTAATTCTTCTAATTCTTCCAATTCATCTCCATCTCATTCAAAAGTTCATTCTGTTTGTTCTCAAAAATCTCATTCGTCAGCTGAACAAAAGGGCAAACAGAAGGTTTCTGCATCCAAACCAGAGTCTAAACCGAACGCACCTAATCCTAATAAAATCAAAGTTTTTACCATCAAAAACAAAGATGAAACAACACTAATAAAACGAACATATCTTGTTGACATCTCTCTTACTATTCCTGTACCTATGAAAGGCTCACGAGGATCCAAGAAACTTTGGGTTCCTAAATCTGCTTAATTTTTGCAGGTTATAAGTGACGAGCAATTTGACGAAGAATGGTACATCGATAGTGGCTACTCGCGTCACATGACAGGGAGGAAAGAAGAGCTCAGGGAATACAGGTCTCTTACAAATGGTGGCAACGTCAAGTTTGGAAATAACTCCTTCGGCACCATAAAGGGATACGGAATGATTACCAATGGTGATTTCACTATAAGGAAGGTGGCATATGTGGAAGGACTACAACACAACCTCATCAGTGTATCTCAACTTGTTGGAGGTACAGGTCTCAAAATCTCATTCGACGATGAAGGTTCTGAAATTATTGAGAAGAAGACGAAGAAAGTAATTCTCAAATCAGAGCGTAAGGGTGAAATGTTTCCTCTAAACCTCAAACCCATCAAAGGAAACCCAGCTATATGCCTGTTGTCAAAAGCACAATCTGATGAAAGCTGGTTGTGGCACCGAAGACTCTCTCATCTCAACTTTAAAGATATCAACAAACTTGTCACTGGAGGTCATGTTCGAGGTCTTCCATTGCTCAAGTTCGACAGAGATCATTTGTGTGCTGCATGCGAAATGGGGAAGCAGAGTCGTCAAAGTCATCCATCTATAATTAACACGAAAGTTGTTGAACCACTCGAATTACTTCATATTGATTTACGTGGTCCATCATCTATCGAAAGCATTGGTGGTAGCAAGTATATTCTTGTTATTGTTGATGACTTTTCGCGGTTTACATGGGTGTTCTTTCTAAAGCTCAAATCTGAAGCGACTCATAAGCTGAAAGTGTTCATCAAGCAGATTCAAGTACAGCTCAAGAAGGTCGTTCGCAACATCAGGAGCGACAATGGTCTGGAATTCAAAAACAGATAATTTGAAGAATTTCTGGTAGAAAAGGGAATAAGTCACAACTTCTCAGCTCCCTACACACCTCAACAGAACGGAATTGTCGAAAGACGAAACCGATCTTTGTGTGAAGCTGCCCGAACAATGCTAAGTTTCGCTTCCTTACCTCTTTATTTTTGAGCTGATGCTATTTCTGCTGCTTGTTTTACACAGAACAGGTCATATCTCAACAAGCGATTCACGCTCACACCTTATGAGATTCTCAACAACAGGAAGCCCAATGTGAAATTTTTCCACGTGATCGGCTCACGGTGTTTCATCTTTAACTCTAAAGAACACCGCAACAAGTTTGATGTCAAAGCCGACGAGGGAATCTTTCTGGGCTACTCTCTCACTTCCAAAGCATACAGAGTTCTAAATAAGCGTTCGAGAAAAATCGAAGAGACTTATTACGTGACTTTCGACGATAGCTATGTCAAAAAGCTACAGGCCAAAGAAGACACAGCTGGGGAAATCTTTACTCAAACTGGCCAAGTCACAGTCTCGATCGCTAATCTATTCGAGAAGTTTATGGAGCTATTTGACGAACCAGAGAAAGCTACTCTCAGAAGCAGGCGCAGCAGACAACAAGGTAGACCATATGAAGCAAATTGTCGAAGAAGCTGCCAGGAGAATGAACGAAGGAGGATCGAATTCTGACGAACCTCCATCAAACGATGCTTCAGTCGAGGGGGAGGATCAACCGTCATCAACTCAGCCGACCTCACATGTGGAGGGGGAGCCAAGCTCTTCAACTGCTCCCGAAAGTACTTCTCCAACCGAAAGTACTTATTCAACCGAAAGTGCTTCACCATCCGAAGGTGCATCAACGCCTGAATACCCAACACCACAAGAAACCTCTGAACCTCAAGTTTCTCAAAGCATTCCAGAAAGCTCATCTATCGAGGGGGAGCAAGCTGATATGTCATTCGACTACGAAAGCCAATCCGAGCCAGAAGAAATGATCAATGCTGAACAGGACCCAACCTTTGATCCAAACTACCCTCCTCTTACCAAATGGACCAGAGATCATCCTATCTCTCAAGTTGTTGGTGATGTTTCTGAAAAGGTTCTAACCCGATCACAACTCAAGGCAAAACAGACATCCTTATTTTCCAAAGTTGAATTTTGCATGTTTAACTCATTCCTATCAAAAGTTGAACCGAAAACAGTTAACACAGCCCTCGATCACTCCGATTGGGTTCAAGCGATGCAAGACGAACTGAACGAATTTGAAAGGAACAAAGTCTGGTGCCTCATTCCAACTCCTCCAGATGCCTCGGTTGTTGGTCTCAAATGGGTCTTTAGGAATAAAATAGACAAGGAAGGGAACGTTATAAGGAATAAAGCTCGTCTGGTCGTAAAAGGATATTGTCAGGAGGAAGGGATTGATTATGAAGAGACTTTTGCTCCTGTAGCTAGGCTGGAATCTGTAAGAATATTTCTTGCTTATGCTGCCCACAAAAACTTTGAAGTTTTCCAAATGGACGTCAAGTGTGCATTTCTTAATGGAGAACTCGAAGAAACAGTGTACGTGGAGCAACCTCCTGGTTTCGTGAACGAAAAGTATCCCAATCATTGCTATATTCTGGATAAAGTCGTGTATGGACTCAAACAAGCTCCGAGAGCCTGGTATGAAACGCTAACTAAATTCTTAAAGATGTCCAAATTCAAACAAGGTTCAGTTGACCCAACCTTCTTTCGCAAAAAGGAAGGTAACCACCTTATGATCGTTCAAATTTACGTCGATGATATCATCTTTGGCTCAACGAATCCTAGCCTAACAGCTGAATTCAGAAAGCTGATGGAGACTAAATTTGAAATGAGCTCAATGGGTCCTATTAACTTTTTCCTTGGTTTAAATATTAGACAGGGACCCGAAGGCATCTTTATCAATCAGGAAGCTTACACGAAGACTCTTCTAGCAAAGTTTGGTATGATGGGAGATTCCAAAGTCAAAGTCCCAATGGCATTCGGCACCAAGCTAACTCCATCCCTAGACAAACCGGCTATTGATATCACGCTCTATCGTCAAATGATAGGCTCACTGATGTATCTTACTGCTAGCAGGCCTGACATCATGTTTTCTGTGTGTTATTGTGCTAGATTTCAGGCAAACCCACGCGAACCTCACATGCTTGCAGTGAAGAACATTCTACGTTATCTCAAGCGAACTGCCTCCTTAGGTCTATGGTATCCTTCCAACTCAGGCTTCTTCGTTCAAGCCTACTCAGATGCAGACCTTGGAGGATGTGGACTCGACAGAAAAAGCACCACTGGCGGCTGTCAATTCCTTGACGGGAAGTTGGTTAGCTGGCAATCAAAGAAACAAACGTGCATGTCGTTGTCTACTACCGAAGCTGAATACATAGCCGCTGCATCCTGCACCTCCCAAGTGATTTGGATCCAGAGTCAACTTCGAGACTATGGACTCAATATGAAGAAGATCCGACTATATTATGACTCTGAAAGTGCAATTAGGATCTGTCATAACCCAGTGCAACACTCTAAAACCAAACACATAGCACTGAGGTATCACTTCATCAAAGATCATGTGGAAGATGGAAACGTTGAAGTACACTTTGTTCGAACCACTGATCAACTGGCTGACATCTTTACCAAAGCTCTTCCTAAAGCATCATTCAACAGAATTTTACAAGGGCTAGGTATGATGGAATCAGAGTCAGTACCTCAAACTACCTCTCAACCTCAAACGTAAGAAGCGAAATTGACCAAACGTTCAGGTTCGGTTAAATAATCTGACTCGCTCATCACCACAAAGGTAGATTTCTTGGTTGTATATTTCATGTACAAAGTTGTTTCTCTTATTGTCAAAGGTATTTTCTTATTGCAAGCCTAAATTCCTTGGTTTCTCAAAATTTTCCAAAACCGAAACCTACCGAAGGTTCGGGTTCGGTTTCTCAAAATTTTCCAAAACTGAAACCTACCAAAGGTTCGGGTTCGGTTTTTCAAAATTTTCTTAAACCGAAACCAACCGAACGCTCGGGTTCGGTTTTTCAAAATTTTCTTAAACCGAAACCAACCGAATGATCGGGTTCGGTTTTCCAAAATTTTTCAAAACCGAAACCAACCGAACGCTCGGGTTCGGTTTTTCAAAATTTTACTCAACCGAAACCAACCGAACGTTCGGGTTCGGTTACCAAATTTTTCCAAAGTTTTTTTTAATCTTTCAAAAAAAAAATTTCCTTCTTGTTTTTTTATTTTTTTTTATTATTTTAATTTAATTTATTTTTTTTATATATCAAAAACTCCAAAAATATATTTTTTTTTTTTTGTGTGTTCGTTCGTCCATGGGGATATAATTGTTGGATTACTTAAGTGTCCCTAGAAGCATGTTGCTGTATGTGTCCCAAGCCTCATAAGATTCTGAATAATCGCCTTAATGACTTGGTATAAACAAACCTTGTCTTCCCAATTAGGCTATCCCATTTATTCTAATCATGAGCTACCTCACTCTCTTCTCATATGAGATAAGAGTTTTCTGCTTGGTCCTTCTTTTTGCAGCTGAGGTACTTTAATTTCTTACACCATCTCCATTACATTCGTTTCATCAATGTAACCCTTGAGACTCTCAGAAATTACCACTGAGGTTTATGGTTACACAACAACTGTGTTTATGATCTCAGTTTCGTGCCACTACGAGCTGAGTGAAACCCAAAATTCAACACCAAATCTGAATTGACGGTGAACAATAAATTTGCTCAAGTTTTCACCAAAGAATTGACGGATGTATTTTGATGAAATCTCAAATTTTTATTTTGTGTGATTCCTATGAAATTGTTAAACACCATAACATTTCTTCCCTTGGGATCCAGTTTTTTTTTTGTTGAGATTTTATATTTTCCAAGCCAAATTTAAAATTAATTCCTACCTACTTGTTCAACAGACTACACCGGTCTCACAAGTACTTTGTTCACTTTCTTTCTTATTTCAAGATTAGAATTGTTGCATCAAAGCGAAAGCCACCCTTACGTAGCCTAATTAAAAGAAGCCTTTCAACATTTATTAATAAGTGTTTGATCGTCATTCAACGGGAATCCACATAAACACCTTAAGGTCTCTCTTGATCTTGAAGGAAGAGATTCGTGCCCAGGATCATTTGTTTCGTGTCATTATTGACATCACATTTATTCCTAAAAAAAGAGTTGCTTTATTTCTTTTCTTTTTTACACTCTTAGCACGAAAATCTTTGATTTTCCAAAATTCTGGTACTAATAATTACAGGCTGTATTATTGCTTTGGTGGTTCATTATCGGGTTATGGTCAAAAATCATCCACGTGGGCAATTACTTCAAAAGATGCCATTTAAAAGATAAGATTAAGGGTTGTTGACTCAGGCGGGAGATCAAAGGATTAAATTTCAAACGACGGTTAAAAAAGGGACGCGTGCGAATTTGAAACGCCCATTCTTTTACTGACATAATGGACGCGTGTGCGAATTTCAAGCGGTTCCTCTCTGGCACTTAAAGGCGCGTGTGGATTTGAAACGGTTTCTTCTGAAACGGCGCTTGTTGGGCGGCGTGTTCCTAGGAATCTGACACTCTCTCTCCTACGTGATCATCGCATGCCTTAACTGTCACGCATCTGTCATTCCGGGAAACCTTTTCGTATTTCCATAGAAGATTTCAACCGATTTTTCTCTCTCCTTTCACCCACTATAAAAGGCAGTCTACACTCCCATTTACCTCTTTACTGCATCCGAATTTCCAAGAGAGCAAAAATTCCCAAAAGCTTTCCTGTTCATCTTCTTCTTCCTACCTTCAACAATGGCAAAATCATCCTCAGTCCATGCCACATCACACATCCTTCCCATTCGCCCTCAACAGTGTTTGGTGATTGACCTAACCCCTCTGGCGTACGATTCTTATATGTCTCCGATCATCGAGTGCCTGAAGTACTCACAAATCGCTCCTGCACTTTCTAGGGTTGAGTCTGTGCCCATGGAGCTCCTATCGCAGGTGTATGCGACTGCACATTACGATAAAGCAGTCGATAGGGTGTTTTTCGAGGTTTCTGATCACAAGACCTCCATTTCTAGACAACGATTTGGCACATTGCTAGGGTTTGCTGCTAACCCTTCAAGAATTAATCCGGAGACGATTCCGATTGGGCATCTTTACAACATGTTTTATAATATGGGGTACACGGAGGCGCTCACCTCCGTCGCGAAGTTTAAAAAATCCTGCTTGCCACCACAGTGGAACGGCATGTTTACAGTCCTCTTCAAGGGCTTATCTGAACGGAGCTCAGGATCCGATGGTTCTAGTCGACTGTTCTTGTCGATTATGTATGGCGTCTACAACGGAGTCAATCTTGACTATGGGTTTGTTCTCTGGCAACAACTCATCCAGAGCCTCTCTTCTTCTTCACGACATTCTGAGGTGTCGTATGCCCGGTTCTGGACTCTCATCACAAAATGGGCGATGGATAAATTTGATGTCCCCACTGCTGCTGGTGCATCGATGTCTTCGATCGGTTCTTTTCATACCACGAAGATCATCGTCTCTGATGCATCCAAGTTTTCTTTCATTGGCTCCATTCCGGAGACAATGTACGACGATGTTCCATCTGACAGCAGGCTCATCCGGACGATTAAGGAGTTCAAGACGTCTGGACCGAGGGAACTCACACAGGAAATGTTCAAGTCCATCCATGATGCTGACAAGCCTGTTAATAGGGGCAAAAAGGCGTATAAAGGGAAGCAAGTGACCAAAGCTGCTAAAGGTCCTTCTCCCAGGAAGAGGAAACCAACCAAAGCTGCACAATCCCCGCAACCGAAGAGACGGAAGACTCAACCGAATCGAAAGCTTGTCATCGCTTCCTCTTCGAGTGACTCAGAAGGCGAGAGTTCGGGTTCGGACGGCTCTCAAAGAGGCGAAACCCCTCCAAGAGGCAACACCCCACCCCGATCACCTACCCCAAACATGGAAATTCATGTCTCACCCATTCCCTCTCCTACTCAAACAATCCCTACTTCCATTCCCACCATAAACCCCACTACCACCATTCCTAAAACCTCTTTCCCTATACCACCACCCATTTTCACAGATACAACAACCACAACTGCAAAGGTTACAACCAACGAATCTGATACGGGGGTTCATACCGATGCAACCGAAACACCACCTGTAACCGAACCACCTCATACAACCGAAACCTAGCATACAACCGAACCTACCCACACTCAACCACCACCCGAAACTACCCCCACCAACACTCAACCTGCACCTACACATACCACCACAACCCCAGCTTCACCACCCCTAACATCTCCAGATCATGCCTCTGATGGAGATAACCCTTTTCTTGGAGGGGAAAATATGACCTTCGATTCGGTCTACTTTAGTCTGTTTCAGGTTCAAAGCGACGACGAGGACGATTCTCCAGTAACAAAGAAGCATCTTAAGGAGCTAAACGAGAAGGTCGACTTGCTTCTTGCTTCATCCTCCAACACTCAGTCCTCTCTCTCTGAAGCCGCTCTTCAGAAGATTGTTGATGCCTTCTCCAGGGCTCAGCATGATTCCGTCGCCTCAGCCACTGCAGCAATTGACGCCTCCACAAAAGCTTGTGAGGCTGCGACCGCAAAAGTCGATAAACTATTCTCTGAAGCCTCTTCCCTGTTGAAGTCCTTACAGGAGAGCGCTGATGCTACAAAGACAATGTTGGAACCAATCGTTCAACAATTGGCCACGTTCGTCTCAACGGAGTTGCAGTCGTTCGCTACCCTTCGCCAATCCATCAGCGACGACAACTCGGCCCTTCGTGCCTCCATTGACGAGCGCCTCGCTAAACTTCAAGAGGATCTCGCTGCCGAAAACTCGTTAATGGAAGTTCTGGCAAGTAAAACCACCGCCCTCAAGGTCAAGAGCACTCAGCTTTCAAACTCTCAGCAACAAATTGAAGCTCTTCGATCCGAACGGGAGGTTATCAAAACATGTGTTTCGGATGTACACTCAGCCCTATCCAACATCCTGGAAGCACACGATCCGATTCTCAATCTTCGGTGAGGCGAACCCTTGCTGAAAAACTTGCTCCTACCCTGGACCTCCTCAGCAAAATTGAAGGGCTACCTAGTTTCGTGTCCAATCCGAAACAAGGGGGAGAAGTGAAGTCCGAATCGAAACCACCTCCTTCCTCAAAAGCTGCTCACACAACCGAACCACCTCCGACTGGTCAAACTTCGGGTTCGAGTGTGAAGGATAAAGGAAAGAAAATAGCTGAGGAAGAAGATGAAGATGATAAAGAAACCATTGCTGACTTGCCTAAACGCAAAAATAGTCGCAATGTTGAAAATGATAATGTTCGTGTGGCGCGAGAAGCTGAAGAAGCCGAACACAAGAAGAAAGAAGCCCACGATCTCCTCGAGAGCAGGAAGACTCTTTTCCCTGCTTGGACTCGGGAGAGAATGATAAAGGAGGCCATAGATACTCCTAGCATCCTATGGCTCGAACCGGTGATCTCCTTCGACTGCTACAATTCTGTCGATTCGCAGTTCAATATGCCCTTGACTCGAAAGGCGTTTATCTTCCACGCCTTCTCCAACATTTTTGAAGTCCCTCATCCTAATCCTGAGGTCGATAGGGAGTTAATCGAATTCTATCTGAAGGCCGCTCAACCACAGTACCAAACATGGAGCACTCAGAAGATCGTTAATGTTCGGGTTTTAAAGCCGTATACCGAAGGGAGATTCATCAACGTTCGGTTCAGGGTGATCAGAGGGTCTGCAAGAACCGAACATCTTATATCTTTAGCAGATCTACCGAACCTCAACCCCCATGATTGGATTGTTCTGCATAACATCCTCTTGACGAATGAAGCTGAATATGGTCTGATTATAGACCATCTCAAAAGGATGTTAGTATGGTATATCATGGAGGTCGCCTTGATGGATCAGGAGGTAGCCACTGTCTTCAAGAAGAAACCGAAGATATCTCCTGTTGGATCGGCCAGTGATCTCAATCAAATGAAGATGGGCAATATCGACCCGAAGCGTAATTCGGTCATGTTCACTAGAGCAGAAGGACAGAAATGTCTCTTTGCCTTAGCAGATAAACATCTTTATACCACTGCTTGTCTTGAGCATGTGTTGTCGATCATCCGTCGGTGTAAAGAGAATGCAGCGGACGATGCCAAATACTTCAACGATATGATCCAATGGTACATCAGATTCAGACAGACGATACTTGCTCTTATCTCTCGTCTGTTTCAGACTGTAAAGAAGAAAGTACCTGCCGCTGCTGCCGGCCCAAGTAACAAGTGAAGATCTCGCTCCAATTGACGCAAAGGGGGAGATTGTTGGGTTGAAGATTTGTTTAAGTATTGCGTCATTGGGCTCAGCTATTTGTCCAATTATTTTGTACTCCGGTTTGGGCCTGTCCAACTGTGAGCCTGTTAGGTTTACTATATAAGTATATGCTTGCATGCATATTAGGTTAACGATCTAGAATACAATAGAGAGAATTACGATAGCTTTGATTTTCTTCATCGTTCGTGTAAACCTTCTAACCCTCTACAGTTGATGTTCTTGATCGAGCTCTTCTGAGGGTTGTTTTATAATCATTCGACACGTTTGATTCATTCTTGAGTTGTTCTTTATTTTTGCGTTGTTGCTGTTTAATCTTTATTTACCTATTTAAGATCTAATCGATCTTCAAGATTAAGTTTTAATCTCATCAATCTCGAATCCGATCCCTTGGGCCTTTTGCCCGAACTCGCGGACTACTAGAAAACAGACCTTTAATGACACGCTTTTTACGACACGCCCTGATTAATGATACGCAAAAGGGCGTGCCCTAAAAATAATGTCAGATATTTAGAAATTTAAAGAATTTTGGACGCGCATTTTTGCGTGCCCTCGAATTAGTGTCTCACAAAAAAAAAAAAAGGAGGGTGCTTATGTTAAAGGCGCGTCATCTAGAAATGTCGCTTTATAATTTTACAAACACGCTCGCAACTAGCAGCGGGAAAAAGGAAATAAAAAATTAAAAAACCCGCCTTCCTTCCTTGTTTCCCCTCTTTAGCTCTGGTTGTGTTCTTTGACCACAAAAATCTTCTCCGGTCTTCCTCCGCCTCCCTACATCGAGTGTTGCTTACTTTTTTCCCTTGCACTCCGACCGCGGCCACCAATTCTTCCCCTTTCGTTGACATCGGTCAATGCTCATTTACTTCTACCCACTGGAACCACCATATCTCCCACTCAATGTTGAAATTGTCAGAAAAAGCCCTAATTTAGTATTATACTCTCAAGTCTCAATATTAAGAATGCAAATCTTGATTCTCGTTTGTTTCTTATTCCCCACAGTTAAATCAAAAAAGGGGAATCAGAATGACAAAGGTAGCGAGAGTTTTGGTCCGGTGGTCGTGGTTCATCTATCGAGCAAGGAAGATGGGAACGCAAGCAGCCATGGTGGCTCGATGATGGCAATCAATCGAGAAAGGGGAAGCACTTCTGGTGCGGGATCGATTTGACGAAAGGAGAAAGGAGAAGCAGCAAAGCTTCTCTTGTCTGCCGCGGCTGGGGGGGGGGACGCTTCGGCGGTCTCCTTGGTTATTCTTCCTTGTCACCAGCAGATTACACGTAGGGAGGCGACTCAACTAGTCCGATGGAGCAGGGCAAGTAGCGACTGGTAAATTGGGATTATCGATCTATTCATGAGGAGGAGGAGGAAATTATCGGTTTCCGGTGAGCCTTCCTTGGCTTCTTAGACTCCGTCATCGGTAGAAATCAGGGTAAACGAGTCGGGTTCTTGTCTAATTTCAATGAAATAAATGGAGGGAGGAAAGGTTTGGGTGAAGGTTTGATCGATGAAAACAGTGGGAGCCTCTTGGTCTCGTCAGATGCTACTCCATCTCCAGTGGTCGTTGAGAACGAATAGGAGGACCTCTGGGGTTTGGATAGATCGAAGGAAGAAGAAGAAAGAAGTTGTGGTGGTCTTTGGTGATTGAAGGTAAATGGATGGGGTTTTCTTGAACCTCACAGGTCGTATTCTTCTTCTTTTTTGTTTGTTTGTGTCGACCAGTATCAATGAATACTGGGATGTTTGGGTGTTTGAGTTTACTGGGAAAAGAAAACATCGAAAATTAAAAGGATTATGTTTTGTTTGCTTCATTTGACAGGGAAGAAGGAGTACAACCGGGGTTGTGAAATTGATGGGAAAGAAGAAAAGAAACAGAATGCGTTGTTGCCCTTGATGGTTAGCTGAAATACTTATGATCAACACCTCCAGCCTTTTTTGTTTTGATTAACGAGGTAGTCAGTAGCCAGTAAATTCCTTTTCAAGGGTTTCTTTCTGTCTTGAAAGCTTTACCAGGTAGAAATAGCACTTTCTATTTTGCTTCCATCCCCTGTCTTTCATTGTTTTCTCTTTAATGCTATTTATAATTGGTCAGATATAAGAAAGTATAATGTCCTGATAGTTCCTGCTTGTTTTGATGATACAAATGCTAGGCTACTAATATTCAATTGTCTGTCATTCATCTACACATTTTTGACATCCCGAACAACTAAACAATCTAATCCTGGAAAATAGCCCTTGAAAGCTACAACTTTTTGTCAGATCCAAAAAGGTGGGACATGGACTCGGTTTTGATCTCTCATATGTGGAAAAAGACGTTAATGCCCTTAAGCTTACCAGCAAACAAGGGCCAGAAAGATCAGTGCTTTTCCGAATAAGTGTGTGAAGTGATATGCCATGTCTCACAATATTGCCCTTAATTGGAAACAAAAAGTAAATACAAATTTAAAAAAGGATTAAAAATGGAAAATTTTGTACAAATTAAGAGGATATTATTACCTATACAACAAGACCCATCTGCAGCCTTTGACTAAATTAGGAAGGGAAGACTGAAAGAATTGGTATAATTCTTGATTAATGAAAAAGGAATCAAGGGAAAAGTCAATGATAGCTTTCATTAGAGTATTTGGTTCAGTTGCATCTTCAAATTCAGAGCTGCTGCTGCTGCTCCTTGAAGATTCCTGGTCTCCATTAGAGTATTTACTATTGTCGTTTCTGGTTGTTTTGTTTGCTTCTGCTTATGCTGAAATATTTATTTATGTGTTGTTTTTGAAGGATAATTATCTTGAAGAGGCAAGGAAAATGAGAAACCTCCATTTCTTTACAGGAAGGTTTGCCTGCCTTTCTTTCAAAAAAAAATTAGTTTTTTTTAACCGGATTTGTTTTTTAGGATATACTATATAGTGGTAATTTGAGTTTTTTTTTAATTGGTATGGTTCTTAACTATCGGAATGAAAAAAATGAATTGGTTTAATCTGATTAAAAATGGACTTTCGTGATTTTGTTTGTAATTGATTTCAATTATATAGTATTAGCCCGATATTTAATCTTTAGGATAGTAAAATTTGATTGGATTGGACCAACTTGGACCAATTTTCGCAAACTAGGTTTCGTCATGCCTGGTTTCATATTGGATTTGGATCCAATTTTCTTATACATCTCTGTTTGATGCTTATGGATACCTTTGATCCTGTTTTTGACTATTTCAACAGTTGTCTGCTATTGCTTGCAAGGTGTGTATTTTTCAAATGTGAAATAAATTGAAAGAGACACTAACTGTTATGCTCCCTTTTATATATGTTTGATTAACATCTGATAATCCTTTCTTTACAATCGTACATAATCATGAAAACCTGTTTATTATCTCTATATATATGTTTTGGTTTATTATGAACATTTGAATGAGCATAATCTTCAATCTCATAAAAATATTAGTAGGGTGGCAAAATGGGAAAGCTTTATATTGGTCAAAACGGGTCAGGTTGACCCACCAACACCTTTTTGTCCATTACTTTTTTATTTTTATAAATAATTGATGATTAAAAAAACATATTATAAAATGGTCAATGGCTTTTTTTTATACAGTGTTTCTTCCACGGCATGGTTTATGTCTAAATGTCTAACCAAGATACAAGTTTTGTTACATTGGGACAACGTGTGTTGGCGTATCCTCTCAAGTGAGTTGCCATTATTAATTGCCTTTTACCTTATAAAATTAAAAAATTGAAATTATAATTTTTTATAATTGATTGGTTGATATGTATTGCAGGGTCCTGACGCATTATGGGCATCCTGATGTGTTCGACCGAAAATTCCATATTTCTCGAGGTGGAATAAGTAAGGCTTCACGTGTTATTAATATAAGTGAAGATATATATATATATATATATATATATATATATATATATATATATATATATATATATATATATATATGCAGGGTTCAATTCCACTTTTGAGGCAGGGTAACATCACGCACCATGAATACATACAGGTTTGTCTCATCACAATGCTATGCTGCTAAATATTCATAATTTATAATTATATTTTATTTTTTGCTAATATTTTTAAATATGTAGGTTGGTAAAGGAAGAGACGTTGGGTTAAATCAAATTGCACTGTTTGAAGGTTGACCAATTCTGTAGAGCACCTGGTTTTGGTGACAGAAAAAGTCAATATCTTGATGATATTGCTATTCTTACTGGAGGCAAGTATTTCATATGTTGTTTTTTAACAAAGGGTTCTGGTTGAAATCTATCTTCCAACTATTCGCTATGACTACATTTGGTCCCTAAACTTTTAAAATTTCTATTGCATACAGGAATTGTAATTAGAGAGGATGTAGGTGTTGACCAAAGACACAACCACCATTGATGGTGATGGAAGCACACAGGAGTTGGTGAACAGACGGGTGGCTCAAATTAGAAACCTTGTTGAGGCAGCATAACAAGATTATGAAAAAGAAAAATAAATGAAAGAATTTTATTTAATTTTTGTCTAATCTTTTTACATATGTAGGTTGCGGGTGGAAACGGAGAACAAGTTTTAAGTAGGGACGTCTACAAAATTGGTCAACTCTTTGATTTCTTCAGAATGCTCTCTTTCTACTTCACCACAGTTGGTTATTAGTTGAGTTAAATCAGATGTTTTGTTTCAAATAATAGTTATATATTTAATTTTCCCTTTGAGAGTTTAATGTTAGTTTGGTTCAGGTAACTGTTGAGAAGGTTGTTTTGGAACAAAGCAATAGCCAATATGAGCTTCAAGGCGAATACATGTTGCTGGAGAATGAGGCTTACTAAGAAGAGCAATGGCTGGTAATTTAGGGAGTGTGATATCTTCTATGGGTCGCTGGAGAATGAGGCTTGAGGTTCCACGTGCTGAAATTGATGAGATGCTTCCACTTGCTAGGCTTGTTTCCCGAAGTGCTGATCCAGCTCTTCAGTTTAGATCAAAGGTCATCCTCATTCATTCATTCATTTATTAAGTTTTAGTCTATCATCCAAACCCAAAAAGCTATCATCTAAATCTAATGTCTTCTATTTGCAAAACACATGAGAATGAATGAATGAATGCCCTCTACCAAAATATAGCAAATACAACCAATCCTAATCATGTTCATATACCATAAGAGAGTAAAGTAAAGTAGGTTCCATTCCCATACATTGGTTTGGTAAACAGAGTAAATAAAGTAGGTTGCTATTTGTAGCAAAGCTCAATCTAGTCTAGGGGTATATAAATATTATATGATTTTAGGTGATGTTGTTTCCCATTACCTTAATGTTGATCTTGCATTGGTAGATATACGTGTTGCAAAGTTTATCAAGTCTGACTACCCATTTGTCCCATTGGAGGAAGCTCAAGGTTCTTTACTTCTCTTACACTGTAATAATCCATCTTCACACTTATTTTGTAGTGATGTTTTTTCTTTTGCAGGCAATATAGATACTTTGAGCAAGTTCACACATTTAGAGTCCTTGAGCGGTGTTACTAAGGAAGAGTGGAGACAAGTGAGGCACACATTTAAAAAAAGCAGCACAAATCTTGTTTACAGTGAGGCACACATTAGGTTATTAGAACTATTAGTTTGTAAATTTTTGTTACAACTTCTATTAATTTGTATTATCTTTCCATGGAATGATTATTTGTATGACATTAAATTTATGCAATGGATTCTATTTTTTGTATATGATATTTTATTTTCTATTATGAAACATTAAATACAAATTTAATTTGAAAATAATTAAATCTATAAATAATATATTTTTTAAACAATAAAAATTATGATACGCAAAAATGTGTGTCATCTTCATTTATGACATGGCCTTTCTTGACAGGGGCTTTCTTGATACGCATTGTGTGTCATTAACACGCGTGTCATAAGGCTACGACACACGAATGCATGTCGTCTTCCTTTATGACAGGGTCTTCCTTAATGCGCATTGCGTGTCGTAAACGAGCGTCGTAATTGTACGTCGTAAATGAGCGTCGTAAATGCGCGTCGTCTCTCTTTATGACAAGGCCTTCCTTGACGCGCATTTGCGCGTCGTCTGAGCCTTTTACGATGCACAATGAGCGTCGTAAAAGGCTGTTTTTCTAGTAGTGGCGGCTACCTGAACCTCATCCGGCTTCCTCTTCCGGATCTGCTCCAAATCAATTTCCCTCTCCCTGCCCTGAGAAATCATATCTTCCAGCGTCTTACAGTCGGACTTGCTCACGAACTCCCTGATGGTAGCCCTCAACATCTCGTGATAACAGGCCTTCTTCATCTCCTCATCCGTGACATACTGCGGTACAAGAAGAGCCCTCTCCCTGAACTTGGTGGTGATCTCTGCCATAGTCTTAGTGGTCTGCGTCAAATCCTGAAACTCCCGTGCCAACTGTTGCACCTCAATAATTGGCGAAAACTCCGCCCTGAACCCGGCCGAGAAATCGCTCCAAGTCATCGCGTCCAACGCGGCATCATCCCCCAGAGCATGACCAATCTCCTCCCACCAATCCCTCGCTCTGTCCTTCAGAAGACAGGAAGCGAGTCTGACCTTGTCCTCCTCAGGACACCGGCTCGTACGGAAAGCGTTGGCAACATCAGCTAACCATCTGCTACTAGCGATGGGGTCCCTAGCCCCATGATAATCTGGTGCCCCGCAAGCCCTAAACTCCCAAAATGTCAAGGTACGCACTCCCATCAATGCCATCATCTCAGTACGGAAGGCTCCCAGCCTCTCATCCAAAATCTCCAATATACCCTCCTTGTCCGTGCCAAAGATCACAAGAGTCTGATCTAGAATATTCCGTGTAACCTCGACGGATATCAACTCCCTCATTCACTCCTCGAGCTGCTCGGCCCCTAAACCCGAGCCTGATCCCTCTCCGGCGCCTGATCCGCCCATTGGTCTCTCTCGCAACGTCACCATGCTGAAAATATACCACAACCACTATCAGAATACTAATCACTGATGTGAGACCAAACACACCCTACCAGGTTCCCGGTCTTGTCTTGGCTTTTCCCGAATCGAGTACATATCCTCTGCTTTCAGTAGTGTGGGCCCATACTACCTTCCACATCTATCCATAATTTCCTCAGGAATTGCTTCGACTCCACCAGGTCCCTTATCCACTACTACTGCTCCCAGCACTATCTCATCCTAGGCATACCCTAGGGAAACCTCTGACTCAAACCAAACCAGTCCTCAGCCGCTGAAGGCCTCCTTGTGATGCCAATTAGCCATCACCTGGATACCATCACATGTGACGAGGCTAAGATAATCCTTCAAGTAAAAGACTCGTCCCTACAACGGTTGGACTCAAATAAGAGTTGCACAATAGGGCCAAATCCAACACTCTAAGATTATTCAACCCTGATCACATGTGACGTGACGTATTCACCTAATGGCTAACTCCCATCACTCAGAATCCCACAATGCACAAAGCAAGCAGCATTCAGACATTGGAAAATCTAACCACAACATACTCAAGCAATCATATCCACATGGAAAGAATCTAAACTAGCATGCAACACAACCTCATAGACTCACACAAACTCATAAAATCAGGCATAACCTAAACAGGCTATCCTACTACTGTCTAATCAGCACTAACATGCAGCTCAAAAGCACATATAACAGGCACATAAGGCATCATCCCTAGATCCTTAGTCCTAATCTAGCATGTTGATCTATTATCTGATAATCATAACATAAACCTGTATGGGTATTTTGGGGTACTTACTTGAGCTCTGCTGATTGCATGCACCACACCCTTTTTCTGTTTTCAAAGTTCTTTCCTTTCTGAATTATTTTTGCTTTTCTAAAAAAAATTGTTTCATTTCTAAAACTCTTTTTACAAAACTTGTCCTTTCATTTTGAAAACTTTTATCCCAATCCCTTAGTTTGAGTTCAGACACGCCCGAGGGTATGTCTGAATCCCTCAAACCAAGGCTCTGATACCAACTTGTAACGTCCCAAAATTCAAGAGTAAAAAAAAATCTTTTAATAAAGCATTACTTAAAGAGAAAGCATCAATCCAAACATAATCAGAGTATTAATTTCCAAAACACATGTTCGTTATCAGAGTAAAACATTCCCAGGCTGTCTAATCTATGGTGTGTGCCATGCGATCACCCCGAGCTCTTCCCTCCGCTACCGGTAGTACCTGAAACCAAAACTGAAAACCGTAAGCACGAAGCTTAGTGAGTTCCCCACCCTACCACATACTGCACATACTGGGCCACGCCCGCTATCTTGGGCCTCGCCCCCTACCTCGGGCCTCGCCCGCTACAATGACCCCGCCGCTCTAGGCCCCGCCTGACTTCAAGCCCCGCTCGGATACAAATCTATTTCACTTAGGCCTCGCTTGTCATAGGGCCTCACCCACTAACATATAATAGCACATAAACATATCACATCACATCACATAAGCTAAACACATACTAACGGATCTTGTCCTAAGGCCTCGCCTGTCTCTGGGCCCCGCCCTTGTCCTGCTACTGATGAGTCATGGAACCCCGTCCATACTCCTGCTGATAGTGAGGTACGGGCCCAACCCACCCTCACTCCTTCCCTATCTTGGGCCTCGCCTCTGATCTGTTGCTAATGCGATGTGGAACACCATCCACACTCTGTTATTGGTGAGTTACGGGACCTCGCCCACACTCACCTCCCTACCAGGGACATACAACTATCACACAGACAACAAGTATAAACTATCACATAAACCATTCCTTGGGCACCCGCCCTCTATCATTGGACCTCGTCCTGAATATCATACTAGCATACTGTGCCTAGGGCTAACCCCCGGGTCTTCTACTCTTACTACATGGGCCGTCATTGTGGCCGTAGACACATTCACACAAAAGGGAAACTCACCTACACTGGCTGAACTTGCTGATGATCCCACTAGTTGTTGCCCGGCAACTCTCTGAACTCCTGATCCACTAGCTCCCCGAGCTACCATTATCAATGCAACACTAAGTCTAACTAACCCCCGAAAGACAACCAAGTCAACTCTGGTCAAAGTCAAGGTCCTGGTCAAGGTCAACCCTACACGTTGATTCACCCTATTGACTCGCCGAGTTCATATGTTCAGAGTCCTTCCATTCGCGACTCGACTCGCCGAGTCAGTCCATGACTCGCCGAGTCTACCGATTTCCGAGTCCTGACCTGTCCAACTCACCGAGTCTCCACTCGACTCACTGATTCGAGTCTCAACTCAAAGGGTTTGGGGTTTCGCGACCTGACTCACCGAGTCCAAGAACAGACGCGCCGAGTTCAAGACAACCTTCAACAGACTCGCCGAGTTGTTCTTCTAACTCGCCGAGTTCCTACCCAACTTCATCTGACTCGACGAGCTATTCATCCCACTCGTCGAGTTCCTCCAAATCTTCATGCTACTCGCCGAGTCCACTCAAAGGACTCGCTGAGTCCATTCAGATCACCATACATGCAGAGGACTTTTGAGTCATGCATGGACTCTAAACTGTAGATCTACCCTTCCCAAGCCTATTCCTCACGTAAAGTTGCAAATTTACATGTAGAGAAGGAGATCTAGGCAAAATACACCATAAACTAGGGTTTAAGGCAAAGAGGCTCCATAATCAACTCAAGGGCAGATACTTTATGCTTCTCAAGACCATAATATGCTTAGATCCGAAGTAGCAACTTCAAATCTGGCTTCTAACTCAAATGGATACCATTATGGCTAAAAGCCCCAAAACTCACACATAGATCTAGGTGCAAAAGAGTCCAAGAACTAGTTTATTACCTCCAATTGTTCAGAAATATCTTCCCAATCCCGGATCTATAGCCCCTTCTTGCACCTCTAAGATCCTTCTTCCTTCTCCAAGCTTTAATGCACTCTTCAAGGCAACAATTGGCTCAACAATGGATATGGCGGCTAGGGTTTGGTGTTCTGGGTTAGAGAGGCAGTAAAGGAACCCTAGGGAAGAGAATGAGGCGCTTAAATAGGCTCCAACTCCCAAATTTAGGGTTTTCCTCGTACAGACCAGACTTGTCGAGTCTCCTTGGCCGACTCGCTGAGTCGGTCACTTACTCCTCGACCCGGATCCCACTCGGACTCGCCTAGTTTCTCCTTGGACTCGCCGAGTCATCCCTTAAAATTAGGGTTTCCTTTCCTTTCTTGGCCTTCCTGACTTTGGGTGTTACAGCTTATGAACAAGTTTTGAGCATTGGAATAAACCTGCGCTTGCTGGAATCATTTTATGGAATGTGACACAAGTGATCGCGAGACGATAATATCATATGGTCTTAAAACCAAGATATATGGTTTATTGTTTATTAATTGGTTGTGCATTTACAATGCGAAACCGCATCAGTAAATTGATGTCATAAAACACTTTGTTGTGTATAGTTGATTAGTAAATAGTAAATGCATATAAGTCGAATTTTATCTGTTACTTTTATCCTAAGAGAGAAAAACCAATATCACGGCCGCTCAATGATTTGATTTGACTTATGTGTCAGGCCCGGTCAAGACTGAATTGATGTGTTCAATTAAGTTCTATGTAAAATGAATCTGAGATCGAGAAACCAACTGCTGGACAATAAGTTCCATAAGATTGTCCGCATAATATCTAAACAGAGGACTGTACGATCCCTTATCTAAAGGACAAGAGATTGATAAGATCAGAGTTGTTGACAGCGTCTTTGAGAGCTACGATTTCTAATCGGTTTATATTTGCATATATAGCTACTAGACTTATCCAAGTGGGAGACTGTTGGATTAGTGTCTAAGGCTGTAACTATATTTGGTAAGTACTTGACCCGGTTATGCATGGTCCTTTTGGGTTGCCTTCACCATAGCAACTTGACAGGATGATTTGTTAAGAAAGAAGAAATATTATTGTTAATATATTATGAGAATAATATATCAAAGGATTAATAATGAAATTTGATTAATATAAGTCATATATTAATTAAGAATTAATTTGGTGACTTAAAGAGGTTAATTGAATAAAGGGGCATAAACTGTCAAATGTGTGATAGTTTTGTTTTGGGCTATGTATCCTTATGGATATGAGGGTGGACGAAATTTAGGGTTTGGGAACCTTAAAATCGTCCAATCCTAATATCTAGGAGGATCTTGGATTGCTTAGGGCCTAAGTTATTCAATTAGGGTTAAAGGTGAAACCCTAGTAGCTCATAGTATAAATAGACCCCTAGGGTGAGGGAAATCGCGACTCATGCAAGGCAAGAAACCCTAGGGCCGATTTCTCACCCTCCTCCCTCTCTCTCAAGATCATCTTCTTGCTAGTTGGTGTTTGTAAGCCATTAGAGGAGTGACAATTGTGACTCTAAGCTCCAAGAAGAAGAAGTATCAAGCAAGTAATCCAAGGTATTGTTCTAGATCCAATTTCAAATGATTAGATTCAATTTTTTACATTAGATCTAGTATTGTAAGTCTTGGATTCAATGCATGTTCAATTAGAGAAACCTAGATCCAAGCAATTAGGGTTTGCATGTGCACATAGGAAAGTTCTTGTTGCTCAAACCCATCAAAAACGACTCTCAAGATGAATTATCTTTAATGACTACATAAAGTCAAAATAAGATTGCGGATCCCCTAACAAAATGCTTGGAATGAGAGGTCGTTATGAGGAATTGGACTAAAACCCATAGATTAATAAGTTATTGCGAAGGAAAACCCAACCAAATTGACTAGAGATCCGAAGATATAGGTTCATTGGGACAACCTACTTTCATATAACATTTGTGAATCACTATGGGGGTTAACCCCAACCCATTCCTAAAACAAACAGTGATGCAGGTTAAGCTTATAGTCGAAGATGATAAGTTGGAAATCATCATGCATTAGCTTTTAATGATTATGATGGAATCACCTATGTGAGAGAGAAGTGGGGTTGCTTCTAATGAAATTGTATGGGTACATTCCTAAGAGCTCTTACAGAACCATGCAAGTGTCCATGACCATAACTGACACATCAATGAGAACCAAACTAGGTCAGGGAGAATCATGCAAGACACATATTGATTATTTACACAAACGCTAGAACAATTCAAGGACATCGAGTCTACTGGTCTGCTAGTAAAATAAATATGTATCTTAAGGGAAGGTTCAAAGGTAACACCTACCTATCCTATTCATGATTCAATTGTTGTATTTTATCTAGGTAGCTTGAAAATGCTTGATCAATTTTCATTCATGTGGGGGGTTGTTGGAAAATTGGTGTTAACCAATTTATAAAAATGGGTTTTTTCCCATTTTTTAACACGTCCAAAAATGGATTTATATGAATGAGAAATTAATCCTTAAAGTAAGGGTGTTGGAAGATATAAATAAAAGAGTTTAATGGTTGGGAGAATGAAAAGAAAAGTTTATGGACCTTTCTTGCAAATATTTTTTTCCTTTGTAACTGAAATTGTAATTAATATTACAATTTAATTACATATTAACACACATTAATTTTGTGATTAATAGAGGTGTTTAAATGGGAGGTTATGAAATGTGTAGTATAAATACTACTACCATACAACCATCTGAGGACACCAATAAGAATACAAAAACTCTTTTCGTCTCCATTTAATTTTCTTAGTTTTCTTGCTAAATTAAAAGTAAAATCCATGCCTACTGAGGGTTCGGGTGGTTTAGAAGAATCACTTCTAGTTGTTGTATCCTGGGAAACAAACACCCGATAGCGGGCAAATTTGTTTTAAGGACAATGTGTTAAACACATGCCTCAACTTTTTCCTATTTCTTGTTTGTTTTCATATATTACCGGAATATTATTGCTACAATACTTCGGGTTAATATACAGTTTAATCTCAACTTTTATTTTTTGAACATAAAAGTATTGAATATTTTATATTTTAACCAAATCAACGAAACAATCCTTACTTATTTAAACATAAAGTGACAAATTATCATATAAAATTAGATAATCGGGATTTATGTGTTCAAAATAAAATATTAGGATTAAACCAGAAACCGAACCAAAATATTAAGACTTTATCGGTGATTTCCCTTTAATAAATGGCAATGTTAATACTAAGATATGATTTATTATATAATCATTGTTGAATAATCACAAAAGTTGTATGTGTACAATATTCATAACAAAATAATAACATAAATATAACATTCACATGCTTTCACTTTATTTAGTGTTTTTAGATATTTGAACAATCTTATATATATATATATATATATATATATATATATATATATATATATATATATATATATATATATAGGGAAGAGTTATATGGAAAACGAATGATTAGGGCAACACATATTTGAACCAATGAAAACATGACAACACATCACTTCCACAATACATTACTTGTGAAGAAAGAAATGGACACGTGTCATTTGATTATTGGTTCCGGTAGATGTTGCCCTAGTTATTTGTTTTCCATAGAACTTATTCCTATATATATATATATATATATATATATATATATATATATATATATATATATATATTGTAACGTAGTCAAATTTTTTAAGATCATATTGATTTGAAGCTTCTATTTCTTTTCATATTTCTTTATAATGATTCTAAAATGAGTTTTTAACTTATCATACATCTTATGACGCTAATTTATTAATATTTATATCAATACTATAGTATATAAAAGATATATCGTTTCTTTGACCACATGCATTTTAAACACATGTAACACCTACTTTTCCGATTTGACCATTTGAAGACTTAAGGATTTCAAAGATCAGGAGTTTGAGAAAAACCTTATGTCACGACGTGCTAGGATGATCACCACGATGTGGCCATGAAACATAACGAAGAATCATGTTTGGCTGGCTCCCACGATGTGGCGAGATGATGGCCACGACGTAACATTCTTAACATTTTTAAGCCTATCCTCGCCACTAGCCCCCAAACCAGAACCTCTCATAATCACCATACTGAAAAATAAACCAAGATATACATTAGAAAGGCCACAATTCATACTGCTTTAACCATCATGACAAGACTAACCCTCGGGGTTTGTGACTTCCTTGCTACAAGTACGGGTCTTGCGCTTTCAATAGTACAGGCCCATACTACCTTCCACACCTACCATATTTGTCTCAATGGATCATCACAAACTGCCCAAAAATAAATCCACAACTAGAATACTCATAAATCCTGTCCTCACTCTCAAGAGAGTGGCAAATCCTTCCTCAACTGGCCTGCTACACCCACATACTCACTTATGAAACTTCCACCAACCTTACAGCCACTCGTGCATTTGAATCATACATCACACTGAATCCTATAGATAGTCGAATACTTGATTCTACCCTAAGCCCTTAAT
Source organism: Lactuca serriola (assembly GCF_051521515.1). Lineage (NCBI taxonomy): Eukaryota > Viridiplantae > Streptophyta > Magnoliopsida > Asterales > Asteraceae > Lactuca > Lactuca serriola. The sequence goes on along the minus strand of NC_136416.1, from coordinate 171,657,942 downwards.
CACACAAGAACAAGAATTAAGGCTAAATCAGTTATTCTCATATTATAGAATCTCTGTTATGTACAACTATGATGCACATACTAAGCAACTATAGTAATGATGTCAATTTCATCTAACATACAACAAGTTATCATAGGTTATCATACATCATACATCAAGTAATTCTATCATGCAATCCCTGAATATCGTTAACATATCACTAGCATGCAGTTCTATCATAATCATCAATAACAAATAAAAGTGTGGGTAACTTGGCGTATACTTTCTTGCTTTGGCTGATCGTACACAAGTCGTCTTTCCTTGGTTACTTTTGAAAATCATTTTGAAAATTTTTATAGATACTTAGTTTGAGTCTGGATTCGCAAGAATGCTCATCTAATTCTCTCAAACCAGGGCTCTGGTACCAACTTGTAACATCCTAAACTCACGATAAAATATTTTATTTTCAAATCAAAAGAAACCATTGTTTTCAAACAAAACCCATAATAAACCAAGCATACAAAGGAAATCTCCCCAACATCAATATAACATAAATCCCAAACATGTCACCGAAGGATGTGTACGATTAGACCTTCACCTTGCCACAGTCATCTGAAGTACCTGAAGCAATAAACCGAAAATGTAATCCAAATCTTAGTGAGTTCCTCAAAAGTACCACCACACAATGGATAACATATACAATCAAACATGTTGGGTCCACTCAGTTATCGGATAGGAATACCCTCGGGTCCATAGTAATCAGGTTGGATTACCCCCGACCTAATCAGTCATCGAACTGGAATGCCAACATGTGATAGGACCAGTCAGTCATCCCATTCAATCATCAGACTGAAATACCCTTAGGTCCACATCCATCAGGCTGGATTACCCCCGGTCTATTGGATCATGCACATAGCAGTAAAGCCTCAACCCAAAACATACTATGTCGACATAAACAACAGATAAACACATACTCAATCAGCAGGAAAATCAGAAAGATCTATAAATCATTACGACATAGCAACATCCTATATACCAGGATACAAATCTAACAGATCACTATAACTTAACAACATTCTATATACCAAGATACATATCTAACAGATCATAACATCATAAAAACATCCTATATAATAGGATACATAACCTAATGGCTCGATATTGGTGCCTTCGATCCACAATATAGTGAGGAAAAACTCACCTCACAGTCTGAAAAAATAGCTGAACAGGATGCTGCTCTGAATATCAGCTTTACGGGTCACATATACATCAAATAGTGACCAATCTCAACTACAACTCAAAATGCACAAAATACCTTTAGGTCAAATCCTGGTCAAAGTCGAAAGTAAAAGATGTTAACCGAATCAACTCAGCTGAGTACGCCCAGCGTACTCAACTTGTACACACGATGTACTAGGGGCTTGACCAAAAAGCGGGTTGTTGACCATGTACGTGCAACGTACTCTAACGTACACCCAACATACGTTCCAAACAACTTCTCCTGCTATTAAGAGTTTAAACCCTTAAGTCCTTTCATCCAAAATCCAAATCTAGTCCCAAAATCACCTCTTAAGTCATAAACTTTCCAACTTTATGACTTTGCAAGGCTAGGAAGTGCTCAATACTAAAAACCAGTGTTCTAAAAGGCGCGCCATGGCGTGAGGCGTGGCTCCGCCGTTATGAAAAGCCTCATAACGTTGCTGTTAGGCGTGGCGCGTGACAAGGCGTGATATGGCGCGCCATGGCGCGTTATGGCGTGTTATGGCGTGTGTTTTTTCGTTTGAGACACGGTTTTTTGCTCTTTGTTATGTCTTTTCTAATCGGAAATACAGGTATTGTGGTTTTCGTTAAATTTTTGTTACTAGTTATTGATCTAACACTTATAAAAAGTAGTTATATTTAATATAAATTTATATTTATGTGGTAATATAATTTTAAATTAATACAAAATCGCCGCCTTACATCACGCCTTGAAAAACGCCATGGCTCGCCATGGCTCGTTAAGCTTGAGGCTTGACTATGCCGCCACGCCACGCCTCACGCCATTTAGAACCTTGCTAAAAACCCTAACTTTTTAACTAATTAAGACATTATAACCCATGCATGGAAGAAAACTAATGACCAAGATTGCATTTTTATGACCTTAGACACTCCAAAACATCTGGAAGGACAATCCATTTGGGTCAAGAGCATGCCATACTCAAGAACATCATTGATTGGGGACAAAAGCATATAATAACATCATACAAGCTAGATCTAACCAAATAAGAATCAATGTATAAACTTTATACCTTATGGAGATGTAGGAAGGTGCAAAACTTCTAGATCCAAGGTTTCTCCAAGCTTCCAAGATATTCTCCTTTCCTTATCCTTCCTCTATGAACACCTAAACACAAACACATAATAAAGGCTCAAGGATGCTAAAAAATGGACCAGGGTTACCTAGGGTCGAATATGGAGGTGGAGGATGAAGAATGAAGAGGTTTCAAAGGGTTAAAGATGTTTAAATAGGATCCAAACCCTAAAAATTAGGGTTTGACCCCTGTCCATGTACGCCCAACATACGCATGCAACCTCTAATTTTTATTAAAATGTCATTTGGAACCAAATTTACAAACAATTCACATATCAAGGGTCAACATGTAAAATACCCTAAAAATTGAGATGTTACATTCTAAATGTGAAAAGGACCATCCATGTCCTAAAAAAGACTTATAGTGTGGTATATTGCCAACCACAAAGACCATCTATATAATTTTGTCTTGTGTCAATAATAAAATAGCACCAAGTATTAATTATATCAATGGCATGAATATGTGTTATTGATGGATTAGAACGAAAAAGAAAAGATATACACATAAATAAGGATAATGCCATAAAAGTCGTAAGTTTGGTTTAGAATGTCAGTTTTAACTCTAACAGGATTTTGGTTGGTTTATAACGCGGAATTTAGAACTTTTTTTTTCTTTTCAGTTTTTTCCTTTATTTTCGGTTAAGTTAGTCAACTCTACAGGTGACGAGCCATGTGTACGTTGAGTAGGTTGGATTTGCTAGCGTGTCAGCCACGTGTGTGCTGACTTTTCTTTTCCTTCCTTTACTATAAAAAAATCAAGCATGTTAAGGAAAAATGGGGTGGGCTCACAAACGTGTCACCTCTAACTTACAAACCAACAAACATATCACTAAACTGCAAGACTTCTTTTGTTCCAATTCTTGAACAGTTAATATATAATATATAATACCGAAACAATTTAAATACAATTTTGATTATTATTATTATTATTATTATTATTATTATTGTTATTATTATTGTTATCTTTTTATGAGTGTATATCTACATTTTTAATGGCATAAATATATTTATAAAGGTAAAAAAAAATATGTTTCTAAATGTTAAACACATTTTTAAAGAGATTTAAAATTACTTTTAAATTTTAACTTTTTCAAAAAGCCAAAAGATGTTTGGTTAATAGAAAAATTCTTTTGAAAATGACTTTTTGCATAGAGAAAAAGGAGGGGTTTCAAAAAGTTACAAAAGTCTGACTTTTTGTGACTTTATATGTAAAAGTTACACCAAAAATGATTTTTCTAATCAAAACACATTATAAATAACTCATTTTGGAAAAAATTGTTCTACAAAAAGGACTTTTAATGTTGAAATGCAATCCAAAACACCACCTTATATTTTAGAAGTTTATGTTGACCTTTAAAAACACATTTTTAGAATGAAATTGTGTTTTTAGAATAAAAATGTATTTGTTTATATTTAAAAGGCATAAATATATTTTTAAATATATAAATATATCTTTTACAATTTTAAAAGTATAAAATATGTAGATACATATCTTGAAATTTCCAAAAACATAAAAATACTTATTTGGTGTGAATTTAAAGGTATTTATACATTTAAAATGTAATTTGTCTATTTATACACTTAAAAATATATTTTTATAATTAAATATATAAGTACACTATTAAATCTACAAAATACTCTTTCAAAAATATAAATATGTTTTAAGTGTAAAAATAATTTTTTAAGTGTATAAATATATTTTTAAATATAACAATACCTTTAAAAATGTATTTGTACTTTAAAAATACAAAACAAATATATATTAGTATTAATAATACAAAAAGTTGTATCTATAATGAAAATACGGAAAAGTTGTATTCAAACCAAAATGTATTTTTATGTTTTTTGGAAGTTTAAAAGATATGTATCTATATATTTTATACATTCAAAATTGTAAAAGATATATTTATATATTTAAAAATATATTTATGTCTCTAAAATATAACTAAATACCTTTTTACTTTGTACATACCATTTTCTTTATAAAAATGTGTTTTTGAAGGTCTATGTATTCTTTAAAAAATATGAATAACTTTAAAAATATTTTTATACCTTTAATAACGTAAAAATATATGCATACATTCATAAAAAGAAAATAATAATAATAATAATAATAATAATAATAATAATAATAATAATAATTATATTTAAATTGTTTCAGTATTATACATTATATATTAAATGTTCAAATAATTGAACAAATGAAAGGTTCGAATCTTAAACATCTCATTTTCCTTTAGATGCTTGATTCCTTAGAGTAAAAGGATGGAAATGAACACTCAACAAGTCCAACACACTCAACACACTGTGTAGATAACCGAATTAACCTACTAAAGTAGGGGTGCAAACGAGCCGAGCCGAGCCCGAGCCTGGTCAGGCTCGGATCGGGCTCGTTGAAGTTATATAAGGCTCAAGCTTGAGCTCGGCTCGATTCGAGCTTCCTTGTACTGAGCTCGGCTCGAGCTCGTAAGGAATTATACAAGCTCGGCTTGGGCTCGGGCTCGACTCGTTTTTTATCTGACGTGTCTAAATAAGCTTAAGCTTGGCTCGAGCTCGTTAAGAAGCTCGTTTACTAATACCCTAAATCCATAATTTCCCTAATATGTTTTTATTTTAATATATTTAAATAATATTAATTTATATTATATAAATGCTCATTTAGGCTCGCGAGCCCAATCAAGTTTAATGACATAGGCTTGAGCTCGAGCTCGTTTAATAAACGAGCTTAATATTAAGCTCGAGCTCGGATCGGGCTCGTTTAAAGTCGATTTCGGGTCGAGCTTTTAACGATCCGATCTCGAGTCTACAGTATGACTGGTCCGCCCGCACTGGGCCTTCAGTCGGCCTGGTCCACTCTCCGAGTCTCGGCACGTCTAGTCCGCCCTCTTGGGGGCCTACAGCCTATCCGGACCGCTCGTTGGGCCTTCGGGATAACCGGTCCGCCCTGGGTATGTTGGCCTACAACACAAAGCAGGACCCGCCTCAACCCAACCTCAGTCCAACAACCATGTGCACATAAACATTCAATCATATAACAATTCACATCCAATCAAACCAATCTAGCAGATCACATAGCATAACATCATCCTAACCAGGATATGACCTAACCGGTCACTAGCATAAACCATCCTAACTACCAGGATGCAACATAGCAAAGCAATAACATAACAACGATACCCGGATCACAATCCGATAAAGGGCCGGCCTTGGTGCCGTAGACCCTGTCGATATAGTGAGGATAACTCACCTACAACTGTTCACTGAAGAGATAAGACCAAACTGCTCCGACCACTGACACGATCTCCACCACTAGCCAACACCAAAACACTGAACTCAAAAACAATTGCCAATAATTACCAAAATGCCCCTGAAAGTCAACTGGTCAACCCTTGGTCAAAGTCAAAGTCAAAGTCAACCTCCTGACTGCCTCTACTCGTCGAGTCAACCCGCTGACTCGTCGAGTCCCTATGCTCAGAACTTCCCAATCCGCGACTCAACTTGCCGAGTCCCACAACTCTGAGTCCCCTCGCACTTAACTCACTGAGCCCTCCCTTGACTCACCGATTCACGGCTCAACCAGAAGAAGGTTAGGACCTCACGACCAGACTCGCCGAGTCCAAGGCTATCTTCAATCAACTCGCAGAGATGTTCTTCCAACTCATCGAGTTCCTGCCCATCTTCAAGCAACTCGCCGAGTACACCCTTGTGACTCGCCGAGTACCCCTAGATCTTAATCCATACAGAAGCTTTCCAGGCCATGTAGATGATCCAAACCATAGATCTACCCTTCTACAACCCATCCATCACGTAAAGTGGCAAACTTTACGTAAATCCAAAGAGATCTAAGCATATAACACTCTAGGGTTAGGGTTTGCGACAAGATGGCTTCACCAAACACTCAAGAACATGGACTTTAATGCACTCTAGACCTTCTCCATTCCAGATCTAAGGTAGCAACCTCAAATCTAACCTCCGAACTCAAAATATCACAAGCTAAGCTTTCCAAAAACTCCAAAATGATGAATCTAGAAGAATAACAGCCCAAGCAACGAAATAATACCTCAAAAGAAAGCTCCAGCAGAAGAGAAATCCGAATCCTTGCAAAGCCCCTTGCTCCAAGCCTCTTAACAATCCAAGATCCCTTCTAAAATCTCTTCTCCAATGTTCAAATGCTCTCAAATCACTCACAAACGCGCATTAGGGTTTTCTGGACTTCAAGAGAGGGTAAAGAGGCTGGGGAGGGGTTATAATGTCCTTTATATAGGGCTCGTCCTCCGAAATTAGAGTTTTCTCTACACAGCACCAACTCGCCGAGTCCAGCCGCCGACTCGCCGAGTTGGCCACTTAACACGCGACCAAAATCGCGACCCTACTCGCCGAGTCCACCCATGGACTCGCTGAGTTGCTCTTTCACATTTACACTTTGAACCCTGAACTTGCACTCCTGAACTCGGGATGTTACAATTCTCCCCCACTTAAATTAGGCTTCGTCCTCGAAGCCTACGACAACACAACTCTAGAACTACTCTCGCAATGCACCTCCTGGCATTAACCAGACCAGGTTCCTCAAAACACTACCATCGAAACCTAAAACCCAACTTTCCCTCTTGCGGTGTCCTGACCACCGCTTCAAGCTGGCCACCGGCCTCATCCTCTGATAACCACACTTATCAACCGAGTACCACTCCATGATACTTCAATCGCTCCAGATCACAACAATCACTTGACTCATATGAGCTAGAAATAACCCTGAACCACCGGAATCCCGATCTGAGTCCAACTTTATCCACTCCATGCTGACAGGATGACACATCCCTCAGTCTCAGAGCAACTCCCATGAGTTCTCCTCCGCAATCTCTTACCCATGCTGAACTGGCTCTAGCATCCTCGGGTTGGGAAAACCCGATACACTGACGACACCTCCAAACATCCCCCAAGATGAATTTCCACCACATACATAATTCCTTGATCAAAATCAAACTGGAATCCAAGATTCTATCCCTGTATCCCTTCTGAGCCTCTTGGCCCTATACCCGCCGAATTCCTTCTGCGACCTCAGCAGACATCCAACCCGGATGTGATTCCATACCACCGCCGCACACACTGCGCAATAACCATAATTGGAACACCCCAATCATAACTCTGCACTAGTGCTTTCACTTCCGTGAACTTACATTCCCTCTCGGAGCTACATTCCTTTCCCTTTCCTTACCAAGGAGATCCACTTGGCTGCCTTGACACTACCACAAGTGTCACGGTGCTCACCCATACTACACCATTCCCTTATAGCATATCCGCTCTCTCATGCACCACACATGCTCTGAATCCGCACGCAGGGACTCTTGAGTCCATGCACTACCTTCCACTAATCACGATTAATACTCGAGGCCAGACCTTCTGATGCTATCACATCGCGACATACTCATTCCAAATCCTCATACAGACCTATCAACACATGTAGAGTCTTCAGCATGACTGGACCGCCTTACCAAGCATTTAGCCAATCTGGAGTACTCCCATAGATTCAAGTGTGAAATTAATGCATAACAATGGCATTCCTATTTCACAATTAGAATAATCTAAAGCTATTGGTAGCTTGATGTATGGAATGACAAGTACCAGGCCATATATTGCTTATTCAGTGGGAAAGTTGAGCAGGTACACTAGTAATCCTAGTACTCAACATTGGCAAGTAGTCAATAAAGTGTTTAAGTATCTCAAGGGAACCATGGATTATGGATTGAGTTACTTAGCAAATCCTTCAGTCTTAGAAGGTCATTCAGATACAAGTTGGATAACCAACTTGGAGGATCATTCCTCAAAATTGGTTGGGTGTTATTAATTAGGGGGATGTCATTTCCTAGGCTTCAAAGAAGCAATCTTGCATTACAAACTCGACAATGGAATCTGAGTTTGTTGCGTTAGCTGCTACTGGCAAAGAAGCAAAATGGCTAAGGAATTTAGTCTATTAGATTCCTTTGTGGTCAAAGCCGATAACACCTATATCTAACCTTTGTGATAATCGGGCCGCTTTGGCTAAGGCTTAAAGCCAGGTTTGTAATGGCAAGTTTTGACACTTACGTGTTCGACATAGTATGATTAGAGAACCAATCATGAATGGTGTGATTTCGGTAGAGTTTGTGAAATCGCAAGAATATTTGGCAGATTATTTGACTAAAGGTATGACAAGAGACTTAGTGAACAAGTGTGTTATATGGATGGGATTAAAGTCCATTTAATTCTATAATGGCGAGACACCCAATTACCTTCTAACATGACATTAGGGGTTGAATTCAATATGGAAGGCTCACACTTATAGATTGGAACACATTAAGTATACATCCTAGGTATGTGTTCGGTTCTACAAGTTAACCAGGTTGAAGTTTAACTTCTTAATAATTTCTTTGATAAAGTGTATATGAAGATACATGAAGTAAAGGAATTACATACATGATTGTGAATTGTATTCGCATTTAAAGAGGTTGGGGACTTGGCCTTAATACAATCATGAGAGGATTACAACACACAACTTTAAAATAGTGTCAAGTTGTATTTCGCTAGAAAGCTCAATAAACTAGTATCTATTTTACTTTCAGGTATTCAGTTGGGTTGAACGGTTCAATTCTTAGAACATCCTGATTCTCGAGTATTTGAATTGTTTGATACTAAAATGGGAATTCAATCGTTTCAACATTTTCATTTATATATTGGTTTGGTTTGTTTAGATAATTTTATGTTAGTTTATGGGTTACACTAAAATGGGGGATGATTGTTGGTAATTTTAGTGTCATCAGACATTTTATGTAATTGGAAATTATATATGAGCTAAGAGGCTTATCATGTGTACTCTATATTATATATTTGGAGGATGCGGAGTGCATGCATATATAAGGTGGAATTATAAGCCAGTACGACAGAAATGAGGGGGTCAATGGGGTTGCGCCCCCTTGCAGGGTCCTAGGGGCAGGGCCCTTAGCGGGGTCCAAGGGGCAGAGCCCCTGGCAGTGGTCCCTTTGTGGTCAAAGATGGTCTTATACCACCCTTTGACATAAATCTGGAAAAATGTAAAACTTGCATAAATATCAGTTCGAGGCGCCAGGGTAACCATTGATTATGCCATTAAATTCATGATTCTTCTAACTATATAGAAGATAGAAACCCTAATTTGTCTAGTATAAATACGACTCCTTTATTGAGCCGTCATATACCTTTCTCAGCTCTTATTCTTCTACACGAACCCAATACCTTTTGACGATTTTGCTTGTGTTTCTGTGCCTAAATACACAAGTGTCCTTTTGGATTATCCTAGAATGAATTTCCTGTAATGTAAACATACCAATGGAAATATAAGTTCGGAAACTAAACTTAAACAATCCAAGAGAAATTTGGTTCTCCACCATCACCCTACTCAAATATCCTCCAACAACCAATTTCTTTTCCAAATTGTTCGATAGTTTGATCTACGAATTGAGATCTAGAATTAACTGCAAACATAATAATGCATAGATTATTGACTATTTAGTAAGTAGAAATTGCAATGACATAGAAATTTAGGCTTTGATTTCATCAAAGAATCAAAGCATATATATTTTACAGGAAGTGAAAATTATACTCTCTGTTACAAGAGAAAAACTATCACAAACCATGGACACTTTGATTGATCAATTATCATTGCTTACCACAGGCACCATTTCATACTCAAAAGTGTCCTGGAATCTTTTTGGAAACATAAATCGACCACCAAAACGTTGCTGCAAGAAGACGATCAGTGCAAACACAATACCTTCGCAAGCAATGAAAACATCCCAAGAAGGTGAATAGAAATCTGCTCTTGGGTTTGCATATAGATAGAACTGATGAAACTGGTGACTTATGTTTTTTTGACTCCTATAAATATCATATGCATGAGGTAGTGTTCGAACAAAAGTGTTCCCTATGTAAAACAAATAAGACAGAGCATTCCCTTTTGAAATCTTAAACATGTTAAGTATGATTTGTGGGAATAGGAATCCGTCTAGTGTTAACCCCACATAAGACCTCAAATCACCCCAGATTGATTGATTACTTGAGATAATGTAATCATTGTTCTTCCAATTCGCTAGAAACATCATCAACCCACCAACAATATAAACCGGTAAACAGATGACCAGAGTCCATATCTCATGATTCCAATGACTCTTTCCCTTTCCATTGTTGTCATTCCCAGATTTTTTAGACCATGTCAATTGGAGGAGACGGAATTGCAAAGTGAAAGCTACCATTGTAACTATCCTAACAATGACTTTATTCACCTCAAGCAATCCACCACTACCCTCGAGTTGAATGTTTTGAAGATAAGGAGTCTCTGAAAACATTGCCTCGAAATTCAACACTAAAGGAACCATATACCCAAGTGTAAGAATCACCATCATCAAAACCGAAATCAAAGGAATCATATCCGGATTCTTTTTCACATGAAAGATTTGAAGTACGATAAAAAAACAAGAAAGTGTACCAGAAATCAAGTCCAGTATAATTTCCAAATCCATTCTCCATATCGATTCCATGGCTTCGAGTTTAGTGTAAGTGAGAGAAACAACATTTAGACTTTCGAAATACAAAACATCTGTCTTTTCACGTAAGCTTTCTATGCTTCCCCTGATTAAAAAACTTCCATTATTGCCATTAGTACTCGGGAATTGGAATTGCACCAGAATCTCGCAATCGAAAGATTCATTTTCTGAATTCTTCCCAGAAGAAGGTAGATTTCGACACCCAACCATACAAAGTCTTCCGGTTTCATTATCATAAAACCCTTCTGCAGATATCTCAACTCTACCATTGTTGGTTGAGAATAACGACGAAATCCCGCTTCCCGATTCCGACGTCGAATTAGCAAACATTCGGAAGCTAATCTCATAGCTGATGTTAATGGGACCGGTGTAACTGGTGGGGTCCTGCCATGGACCAAAATTTGAATCGAAAGCGTCATACGAGTGGTAGAACTGCTCCCCGACAAAGATCGGAATTGCAGAACCAATGGAATCCATGTTTCTGTACTTGACAGACATGTCGAAACTCATATCCCCATTATACCCTGATGGGTACTCAACCCCTTCCCTTTTAGCAACGTTTGTTTGAGGGCAAACTTGTCTTACTTTCTGCAATTTTGTGAACTCATACATTGATCCGTAATACTCCGAACTATGATCAAAGCTTTGAAACTTGATTGGTTCAAAGTACCCGACATCCTCCGCTTTCTTGGTTGACCAAATTTGACCTTCGGTGGTATGTGTGTTCATGATTGACCGAACTTCAGGGAAGTATAAGGTCAGCCTGATCGAACAATCTCCAATATGAGCACTTCCCAAAGGGTCAGTTTGATTCAAGATATGACATGCGACTATACAAAGCTCTTCTTTTGGCCCATTCCATGTTGCATCTCCAATTAACGTTACATTTGGATTGAAAGATTTATCCCAACGGGTATTACTTGTGTTTTGAAATTCTACTAAAAAACGTAGCTTTTTTTCTTCCACTGAACACTGAAACCCATACAACGATAAAAACGAGTAGCCACTACCTTGACTTTCCATCTGGTAAATCAGGAATCGATATGTGAACTTTGAACATAAGTCTAAAGAATCCAGACTAGCTACTGGATGTTCAATTGCGTTTGCCCCATTACAATCTTCATTGGAAACCAAAGAATATTTGTATTTGAACTGAGACACTTGAGGGAATCCCATCATTGAAATCGGCTCAAAGTAATCTGAATCATGGGGGGAAGCTAAACTTTCCAAGGTTCCACTGACTAAGCTAGTATTCAAATTCATTAGCCTAGGTAAATTAAGCTTAAGAACACCATCAAGTTTCAGACTTTTACCTTTTTTGGAAAACCAATTTGCGGATCCAACCATACAAAGCTTATTCGTGGAAACTGACAAGAACCCATCTAAGTTAAACACCAATGGACGATAAAATCGTGAATGGTTAGATTGGAAATGGTATATACTTGGTGGAACGAAGCTTAGTTGAGCTTGGGTTTTGTATGTGTTGGAGTTGTTTGTTTTGAAGATGTTATAATCTTTGGGTCTAAAATGGATATAACTTTGTGAGAGTGAATCTTGGTCGAGAATGTTTTTGGCGCCAGTGTAATGACTGGTTATGGTTTCGAGAAATGGGAATCGGGTGTATGTGATGGTGGTCGGAATGGCTTCGGGGACGAAGGAATTGCAGTGATCGGAATAGGAGATTGTTTTAGTTGAGGAAAAGACTGTTGTAATAAGTATGAAGATGGTGAGGGTGATGAAGGGAATGGAAAGGATTTTTGAAGGAAAGAGTGAAGGATTCATGGCTGGAATGAGTGTTGGTTGATTGTTGACTATATTTTGGTCATATAGTGTGTTTAATTGGTCAATGGATTGTGGGAAGTGGGGACAAACTGTCACCTTCTAAGAAAGAAACAAGCATGGATTTTGATTCACTCTCGTTATGTCGATGGCTGGTCAACTTTAACGATTTAACTGTTAAATTGTCACAATGACAAGTTTGTCAGTAAATCCTAAAAGCAAAGAACATTTAACCAAACCAAAAACAAGCTTAGTTGAAGCAAAATCAAAATTAAATCTTAAATTCCAACTCTAAAAGCAAATTCGGGATATTAAGATGTAGGTAACAAAACTCTTTTTGAGGGATGATAAAACCATTTGAAATCTTGAAAGAACTAATTGACTGTTGTTGATACGAGTGAATTATTTATTTGCTCTTTTGGCAGAACGGTTTCAAATTTATATTCACTTCAAATTACAATTTAAAAGGAAAATGATTTTAAAGGGTAATGAACTTTGTATATGTTTAATTATTTTTTTATTTTTATATACAGTTTATCATTAAACTCATCCAAGTTGTTCAAATGCCTATAATTTTGATCGGGTATTACACGTTAATTGTTTTTTTCATACAAAATTTTACAATTAAACTTTTTTTTATACACGATTTACCATTAAGTTATGTTCCCGTCATCTTTCTAGGCAACACCATCCACACCCACAACACCATCCATCTCCGACAACAAGCACCGCCTTCTATCACCACCACAACCACCTATCGCTAACATTCACCGTGACTACCAAAAAGCTAATCTAAAATCCTTGAACGGATGTGGTTACAGGTGTGACATTATTCAAGAAGAAATGGGCTAGAGAGGGATGTGGGGTGGGGTGGTTTTCGAAAATTAGGCTGAGATAGGGGCAAGGAATGTTGGGAATTCCGCAAAACACGTTAAGCAACTTTAGACAATAGATAAGCGTATTTGGTAAAACACACGGAATAAAACTTCTAAAAATATGAAAAACATGAACACGAGGGATAGAGAGAGAGAGAGAGAGAGAGAGAGAGAGAGTTTCATTAACATCCAAGAATAATTACAATCACTCACAAAGGTTGCGCCGCAATTGCGCTCTCAAAACAAAATAATCGCTCTTAAATGTGCTCACGTAAAACTAGCCCTAAATAATGACCGGGATGTGTGCATAATTATAGAAAAACATGGAAACCCCTAATTATGATGTGTCAAACCCATCCATACTTAAACCCCGAATGGAATCCGTCGATCACAAGACACCATGTTGCTGCATTAAGAAAATCTTCAATCTTGAGGGTAGTGAATGGCCACCCATCATGCACCTAAGAGCACGTTCTCAAGCCCCAACAACACATTCTTAGCTCCAACAGTGCATTCAGGTACTAAAGCATATTCATATACATATGTGTAAATTACTAAATAATAGAGACAAAATACAACTAGAGTTTCATTATTATGAAAAGAAAGTACAAATACAATGAAAGCGAAAAAGAGACTAATAAGAAAACTAATTATGTTAAACCTAGCTAAAGGTCTAAACATAGGGCCCAAACGAAAATATCCCAGTAAACTTATTAGAACTTATTAGGCTAACATTCTTTCTCAAACTCACAATCCGACATCAATAAGCATGGACCCACTCTACTATGACAAGTATGATTTGAAACAAAACACATGACCAAAGGACCTCGAAGAACACTATGAAGCTAATAAAGGCCTCCCGCCCTACCATTTTCCACCATCCTATTCGAATATAAACCCTGAATTCTACAATTATTTTTATTGAAAACAACCTCACATTTGTTTTCTTTGTAAAGTTTATGAACTGAAAGAAGATTTATATTAAAATCTAGGACAACAAAAACATCAAATAGGGTTAAAGAGTTTAACAGTTCAAATTCTAATAGTTTTAATTTTGGCAGAAGAACTATTTGGATCTTTAACAAGAAATATTTAGACACATCCATAGTGTCATCATGAAGAAGGAAATCAGAACCTGTCATATGTTGATTAACTCCGTACTCAATGACCCTTTTTTGGTAGTTAATGGTAGAATTATAAGAAGTTAATAGTAAAGTACTTGTCATATTTGCATTGATAAGTGCTTCATTAGTTAGAGGCTTTTCATTATTGAGATGAAGAAACTTGTTGATTGTTTTATTGTTAGATGTCAAATTTCAGACCTAGTAGAGTTTTCTTAGAGGTTCAAAAGATGAACAAGTAGATTAGGTAGGACATGAAGAAGTAGTAGAGTAATTTCTACCTTGGTTATTAGGATTATATTCAGCTTTAAATTTAAAGTCTTTTCGAAAACCAACATTCTTATAACATTTGTCAATAGACTGACCCTTTATACCACAATCTTTACATTGAATGTGATTTCTTCCTTTCTTATTACTTGCTTTATTGTTAAAACGAGTACTAAAAGCGGGAGCAATAGTTTTATTAACAATAGAAGAGTTAGTTAAAGAATCACCCTTTTATTGTGGTTCTTTACAAAAGCATTTTTAACATTTGGAAGAGGATCCATTAATCGTATATGACTTTTAACTTGATTAAAAGAGTGTTCCAAACACATAGTAATTGCATTAATTTCATGAGTTTAGCATGATCATTAAGACAAGCAAAAGCTTCATAGGTATACTCAATGAGACTTTTGAGCCCATAAAACTCTTTCCAAAGGGAATCTAATTTATTAAAGTAATCAGAGAAGGAAGATCCACTTTGTGTAACTGAACTAATCTTTTGATGAACATTAAAAGCCATATAACCATCAAATTTATTATATGTTTCAAATAATTCTTTCCAGAATCCTTCAATATTTTCAGAATAAGCATGATTAGCACATATTGACTCAAATATAGACCCCATGATCCAAGAACAAGACCCCATGAACCCAGAACAAATAACAACATTATCACATGTTGAGTAACAACAAACTAAGTTAAGCACTTTAGACAAATATGAAAAAACAAACTTTGGTGAACTCATGAAAAATTCTAAAAAAACGTAAATCAAAAGAACACAATGTTTAACGTGGTTCGGTCAAGATAACCAATGTCCATGGGTGAATGATATATATATATATATATATATATATATATATATATATATATATATATATATAGAGAGAGAGAGAGAGAGGCGATTTTATTAACTTTCTGGAAGTATTACAAGCACTTAAAATTATATCTCACTTTGATCTCTCACATAAATGTAGCAATTTACAATGATGGTGGTATAAGCCTATATGTAACATCTCAAAAATCACAACAAATTTTAACTTCTCAAAAACAACAATTCAATCCATAAAATTTTGCAAAACTATTGTTTCAAAAGTGTTTTCAGTAATCGGACTGTCCTAAAAATCCATATAACATAAAACCGAAGGATGTGCATGATCACGCCTTTGCCTTGCCACGATCCTTGGAAGTACCTGAAACAAAACTAAATTGTAAGCCAACGCTTAGTGAGTTCCCCCAAAGTAACAACACATTACATAATAAACAACAACATGCATACAGAGCCTTCAACGTTACTGGACCGCTTCTCCGGGCCTTCAACCTATCTGGACCACTCTCTGGGCCTTCGACCTGAGTGGACTGTCTTCTAGGTCCTTAGTCTATCCGAACCGCCATGGGTATCTTGGCCTTTAATATCAGCTGGTCCGCCTCAACATAGTAAACCATAACATATTGATATGCACATTATCAATCAATAAACAACAAACACAGGTAATCCTATAGATCTACCGGTCTAATCATATAACAACCAGTAATACATATCTCCGCATAACAACATACAACACATCAAGATATCAAATCCAATGAGCCAGCCTTGGTGACTTCAACCCATAAGTACAGTAAGGAAAACTCAACTCTTAGTCCGAATACATCTTAAATGAATCTCTACTCCGACAACCAACTCTACCCGACTCCTAATAATCAAAATGTAACATCCCAAAAATACGGACCAAAAGTTTCATTTTTGATATAGCAATTTATAAAACAATTTTTTTATAAAAAGCCATATATCATAAGTTTCATAAAAAGCCATATATCATAAGTTTCAAAATCATGTCATCACATAGTAACAATGTCCGAGTACAAATCCTAAGAATCTCATTTGTGGAAATCGTGTGTGTGTGATGACATGATTTTGAGACTTATGATCTATGGCTTTTTATGAAATGAAATAACTTGATGATGTTTTCTGTAAATTTTTTTTATAAATTCCTATATTAAAAATGGAATTTTTGGTCCGTATTTTTGGGATGTTACAAGTTGGTATCAGAGCCTTGGTTTGAGGGATTCGGACACACCTTCGGGGGTGTCTGGACTCAAATTGAGGGTTTGAAAGATTTTTACAAAGAAAATAGTTTTTCTAAAAATTTAAAATAAAGAGTTTTGAGAAAGAACAAGGTGTGTGATTCTTGCAATCGGCTGAGCCCAAGTAAGTTTTCCCCAAGATACCCATACATGTTATGTTATGATATGATATGATTATGAGAACCGCATGCTACATTAGGGTCGAACATCTAGGAAGGATGCCTTATATGCCTATTTTATGTGTATGAGAACTACATGCTAGATTAGGGCTAAGGATCTAGGAAGATGCCTTATGCGCCTGCTATATGTGCGTACTGAATTTCATGCTAGAATTGATTAGTCAATGATAAGATGGCCTGTATAGAATATGCTTGGTTCTGTTACTCAACGCTCGAATGCAGCTTGCTTTGTGCTTTTAGGAGTTCTAGTTATCATTGACTAACTAGTAAATGAATACGTTAAGTTACATATTGCGACGAATAAATAATTTTAGAAGGTTAGGTCTAGCCCTGTTTTGCAGCTCTTGTTTGAGTCCAACCATTGTAGGGTAGGACCTCTCATTCGAAGAATTGTCTGGTCATAGTGATATGTAATGGTATTCGCGAGCTAGTTAGGTAAAGGTATCAGGGATTTCTTATGTAACTAATGGCATAGAGTAGGTCGGAGAGTTACCCTAGGGTAAGCCTAGGATAAGATTAGTGCGGCGAGCAGTGGTAGTAGAAGGGACTTGGTGAAGTTAAGGCAATCCTTGAGGAAAGTACGAATAAATGTGGAAGGTAGTATGGGCCCGTATTACTGAAAGCAGAGGATCCGTACTCGAGTCAAGGAGGGCCAAGATAAAACTTGGGAACTTGTAGAATGTGTGAGACCTCTCGAGGTTATGTATGACCCTAAAAATTATGTTTTTTTTGTTTCAGAATGGTAGTGACATGTCACGGAGCAGGAGGTTCAGGGTCTAGGTCAGGATCAGGTTCAGGTTCAGGTGCAGGTTCCGAGTCGGTTGATGACAGACTACACGAGTTCATCGCGTCTGAGATTACGAGAGGTATCCTTGAGGCGACCTCGGTGATTTTAGGGTCGATCAAGGAAGGGATCATCGAGTTGATGGAGGAGCACCTCAGGGAGTTTAGGAGTGACATGGCATCTGGCCAGTCCGGGACACGCACACTCTCCTTCAAGGATTTTAGGGGATGTGGTGCGCCGGACTTCCACGGGGTGAAGGACCCCATTATAGCCAGGAGGTAGACTGCAGACATGGAGTCTGCTTAGTTGAGTAGCTTCTTCCCTGAGGGGTCGAAGGTCCGGTATGCTGTAGGATGTCTGAGGGACAAAGCTAGAGATATGTGGGAAGCGGTCAGAGATTTGTTGGGAGCCCCAGCCATTGAGGCTATGACCTAGTCAAACTTTGTGACTAGGTTTAGGGCTGAGTTTGCACTAGCTGTGGAGCTTTAGCAGCTGGCCCGGGAGTTTCAGGATATGAGGCAGGCGATTGAGTCGGTGGCGGAGATTACCACTAAGTTCAGGGAGAGGGCCTTACAGATGCCTCAATATGCAGGGGACGAGGAGATGAGGAGTATGCAGGGGACGAGGAGATGAGGAAGACTCGATATTAAGACATGTTGAGGGTTGACATCCAGAAACATGCCAGCTAGTCGGCATGCCCGACCGTGGAGGACATGATAGCCAGGGCAAGGGAGAGGGATATTGACATTAATCACCTCCAGAAGAGGAAGGCGGAGGCTGGGCAGGTTAGTGGGGTTTCGGGGAAGAAGCCCAAGGGATCTGATTCTAGGTCGAGGGGACAACAGGGCCGGAGATGCTGTGGGAAATGCGTCAGGCCACATGAGGGAGTTTGCAGAGCTGGGGGCTCAGGCTGCTACAAGTGCGGCAAGACCGGGCACTTTAGCAAGGATTGTACAGCCCCTACCCTACCATTCAGATGTCAGACCTGATTTGCTTTCATTGCAATCAGAGGGGCCATAAAAAGGAAAACTTCTACAAGTACGGCAACTAGAGATCGTCTGTGTGATCGTCGGTATTAGGTGAGTCTTCCTCGCTATACTTTCTGGTCGAAGGCACCAAGGTCGGCCCATTGGTTAGATAACTTGATATTACTGATATGCTGAGTATGATATAGTATTGTATGCTACTCTGTTAGATCGGTGGGACTACCTGTAATCCTCTTTGCATGATTATTTGTATATGTTGTTATCTGTCGGCATATTATGTTGGGCTGAGGTTGTATTGCTTTGTGTTGTAGCCAACAAAGCCTAGAGCATTCCAGATATGAGTTGAGGGCCAGGTAGGGCATGCCAGACTCATACTGAGGGCTCAATAGCATTCCATATACGAGCTGAGGACGCTATTGGGCCTAGAAGGGCATGCCAGACTCATACTGAGGACTCATGGGCATTCCAGTTATGTGCTGAGGGCCGGGTAGGGCATCCCAGACTCATAATGAGGGTCAGGGAGCAAGCCAGACATAAGTTGTTGGCCCAGGGGGCAAGCCATACTGATGAGGTGGGTTTAGGCGTAATCCAATATGTTAGTTGTTGACCCATTGCATGCTGTTACTTTTGTATATGTGTTATTGATTGTGTGTTGGTACTTTGGGAGAACTCACTAAGCTTCGTGCTTACAATTTTGGTTTATGGTTTCAGGTACTATAGTGGAAAATGGCAAGGTGAAGGCGTGACCGTATACATCCTTGCGTTTTGGACTTATGATTTCTGGGAAACTATGACAAAGTGAACGTGTTGAAAACTGTGTTGAGAAAGGTTCTGATTCTAAAATAATGTTTTGGAATTAATGGTTTTTTGTAAACACTTCTATAGAAAAAGGGTTGCTTTGAAAAGTTTAAATTTTATGAAAATTTTATGGATGTTACAAGTTGGTATCGGAGCCTTGGTTTGAGTGAATTGGAGGAACACTCGTGCGAATCCAGTCTCAAAGTAAGGAAAAAGGGTCTTCAAAATAAATTTTCAAATGGTTTTCAAAATAATCAAAGGGGATGCGATGTGTACGATCAGCCAGAGCCAAAAAGTTGACCCCAAATTAGCACACGATCATTTGAGATTATGTTATGTTATGTTACAATAGCGTGCTTATGATAGACTAAAGATTAGGAATTGCATGATAGAATTTCCTGATTATATGATGCATGATAGCCTAGGATTCTCCTTTATATGAAATTGACATCATTACTGTATTTGCTTAGTGTATGCATCATGGTTATATATAACTAAGATCTTATAGCCTGAGAATGTTTTGGTTTGGCCTTGTTTCCTGTTCTTTTTTGATGAAGGGCTTAGGGTAGGATCAGATATTTGATTGTCTATAGGGTCCAGTGTTATGTATGGCTAGCAAACACGAGTGTTGTAGGGTTAGTGGAAGTTTCATGGATGAGTTGTATGAGGTCAGCCGACTAGTCGCATTATTGGATGAGGTAGCGGTGCTTTCCTTGGTTTGGGCTCAGTTCATTGCGGGTCAGCATGAGGAAGGATTAGCCACTCTTGAGAGAGTGAGGGCTGGGCAAAGATGCACACGAGATGTAGGGTATCTGAGATCGAGGATTTCATAGGAGAATATGTCTGATCTTATTGCATATAGTTCCAATCGGCTCCTCTAGAAGAATGTTGCTTGCTTTGTGCTTTGTGGAACTCATGAGTGAGTTGATTTAGCTATTAGGTGAATATGTCAAGTCACATGTGAAAAGGTTGGATAATCATAGAGTGGCAGATTTGACCCTATTGTGTTGCTCTCGTTTGAGTCCAACCATTATAGGGATAAGTTTGTTACATCGAAGGATTATTTGAGCTTTGTTGCATGTGATTATATTCATGGAATAGCTAATTGAAATTGTGAGGATTCCTTCAACATCTGGTGGCACAGAAGTGTGGAACCCAAGGATAGCCTAGGGAGTATCTTTTAGTGCAGTTGTTCATTGTTGAACAAGTTTCAGGAGTATTTTATGACTAGGTTTTAGAGGACCCGAGATAATTCTTGAGGAAAGTATGGATAGGTGTGGAAGGTAGTATTGGGCCCGTACTACTGAAAGCACAGGATCCATACTTGATTCAAGGAGGATTCCGGGGACTCTAAGGACTGTTAAGGGAAGATAGCATGGTTGGATACCATGGTTCGAGGCAGTGGTTTTGTATATGTCGATCGTTTGGCTTGGGCTGCTCATACGAGGATGGGTTTTGTGTTTGTTCAGGCCCCTATGGCGATATTGATGTGGGTTGAGTGGTTCAGACCCAGATGAGTATGTTGGTTGGAAGTCTCGAGGGTTTTGTTAGGCGTCAGGCCTCGAGCCTCGCGACACGGGGAGGAAGTGGTTGATATGATCGTCTTGGAAATCGCATATGGGATTTAAGTGGAAGATTGTTGGATTAGAATGTCGTTATATGTGGCAAGGATCTTTCCCTTCAATTCTTCTGAGTCAGAAGGAGTGGGCAGGCTTATGACCTCTCTAGTTAGGTTGGATTCTTAGCTTGGAGTCTGTTGGTCGCAATGGTTGGCGATAATATGTCAGCGCCAGTGTGCACAAATGGATTGATGTGCCATGAGTACCTTAGCGATGCGAGAAAGGGTCCATATTCTTGGGATATGGGAAGGCTAAGTGTCGGATCGTCATTGGTATTGAAAGCAAGGAAGGTATGTTTGGGTCGTAGATTGGTAGCTGCCTATGCTTGTAAGCGGTTATAAGTGGGAATTTCAAAGGTCTTCATCTGAAATTCATGTTTATCTTGGGATTCGATTGATCCGTATAGGGAGTATCATTATGCGTATGCTATTCATTCCATCGTCAGGAATGGTTGTACTTGGTTGGGCCGACTGGATTATGCTTTGTCTTCAATACCAGTCGTTAGCGGTTCGAGTTCTAAGTAGGGGAGAACTAGGATTCTCCAGTCGAGTGTCAGCCATAGAGGGGAATTGCCAGTTCACTTGCTAGATTGTTGTTTTCAAAATTTTGGGTGGATGTTGATCGATGGTCCATTTCCAGAAGTGGGTATGTCCAGCTCCAAGTGGGTTTGTGGTTCTTTCGTTTAGGTGTCAAGATGTCCTAGACCATTAGTTTTTGAGCTCATCATTTAGCGGGAATTCTCCAAAGGAGTTAAGTGGTGATAGTTAAAATTCAAGGAATGCGTCAACCACCCTCCAGTGTAGTGTGTTTATGTTTCCCTTGGTCCTTGGGTAAGTTTTCCTTCAGTGGTGGAGTGGAATTTCTGATTCTTAGCAGACTCAGGTTTGGCAACCTTGGAGATCGCATTGGAAGTCTTGTCGAGCTAGTTTTGTGTTGGTAAGACCTAATCAGTCTCAATCAAATATGGATTCTTGTTTCGATCGTTGATAAGGATGTCTTTTGTTATTGATGGATGTGGTGTGTCGATTTTCCTCGGGAAATTCTTTCCTTTTGGATGAGGTTTACATTTCCTAAGAATGTGCACGGTCCTGTTGCGTTATAGCCTTCGAATTGGGTTGAGAATTCAACCATTATCCTATTCTCGGGTCGTGTGTGACCATGGTTTCGTAAAATTTTGCTTGGCTAGCAGCTTGCTCTGTGGAGGGAATCGGGTGTGGTAGGTTTGCAACATTGTTGTACTCGATTGGTGATTATGATGGACGTTGTTTAGGTCCCTTCAAGGAAATGGAATGATGTGAGTATATTTTGGCCCGAAGTGTTTGTTGAATGTTGTAATACTGACAAGGTCGATGTGAGATCGGGAGCATTCCATGCATGGGCTGAGGGTCGGGGAGGGCATTCCAGCCTCATGTTGTGGGCTCGAAGGCAATCCAGACCCATGTTGAATACCTGGTAGGGGTATTCCAGTCATGGGTTTTGGGCCTAATGGTCTTGATTATTCATTTCATCCATTTGTGATACTCTCAGTATTGACGCGTTCATAGGGATCGGAAGACCCATAAATCAGTTGGTTTGGACAGGGAGCGGTCAAGGGTTGTTGGGTGTACCATTCAGGTATCATAATGAATTTGTAGAATGTCTGCTTTGTATTTATGTTTGTTCGCAAGTTGTTGTTAGGGATTGGATGAAATGCGGAAATTCTTGGTTTCATCATCTTCTCTCGTCGGTTCAGAGGTTTGTAATGGCATGGCAGAAAGTCAAAGGTTATTCTAAGGTTTTGGTGCATCGTATGGATTCAGATTGGGGGAGTTTCACTATCGACTTGTTTTGAGGATCTTTTCTACATGTTTTGTGGTATCTTCAGTTAGAGACTTGGGGTGGATTCATGGATGGCCATTTCGAGATGGCTTATGGTGGGAACTTGCTTTGAGAATCGTGTGTGCATCCGTGTAATGATTTTAAATCAGGGAGATGTGATTTAAGGAATCGGTATGCTAAAGGCATCAACTAGTGGGTCAGGACTTAGTTCATGTGTTTGTGCTCTGGGATGGTTATATATCAGTGAAGGTCAGGCAGGTCATAAAGTTTCAGAATTTTAGCAACCGCATATCATTCCGACAGTTAAGGAAATTCATGTCCCATATCTCATTGTACTCATGGGGTTATTATCATCACGAGTTGAATAAATAGTTTAATGGATAAGCATCATGGTTTTGACTCTGGATCAATAAAGGTGGTTTGTCAGGGAGTCAAAACTATTTCAAGTCTTGAGGTTTCATGTAAGGAAGGGTTGGGTTCACATAGGGCGGGATTAATTTTATGCATGGGATTATCGATTCGTCTTCTTCGAGTTAAAAGGATTTTATTTGGGTTTAGTCGCCTTTGAGAGGTTGTGGTATGTTCATGGTCGTGGTTGTGCCCCTCAAGATGTCGGGTATACCGGGGATGGTAAGGAATGATTTTGAGGACGAAATCGAATTTAAGTGGGGTAGAGTTGTAACACCCCAATCTTCAAGTAATTTCAAATTCATCCTTTAGGTTGTAATTACGTCATTTTTTATTCCTTAAATTGGAAAGGAGTGGCCACAGGAAGCCCTAGGGGCAAAACGGTAATTTATGGACCAGGAGTTGTATGTTGGGCGTACATGTGAGTACGCTAAGCGTACTAGGGCGCGCATAATATGCTAGGCGTATGTAGGGCGCACTAGTGTCTAGGTGAAACCATAACTTTTAGGATTTGTGGAGTATTTAAGCATCATTATGGCCCTTTTCCCCCCATCTTTTCAGCCTCCAAGTTCTTATATTGTTTTTGGCAAACCCTAACTCCTCTAGGGTGTGTGTGTATGTATGAGTTCAGAGTGTGTTTCTTGTATGGTTGAAGGAGAAGTTAGTGCATCAAAGGATTCAAGGAAGGAAGCAAGCTTGTAGATCTAGGATTATCATCTTCTTGGGAAGCTTTAGGAGGTATAAACCTGTTACCTTTATGATTGGATTGTTTAGATCTTGTTTTGGTAGATTTTTGGTGTTCTTCTTGTCCCAAAAGTCCCATTGTTATGCAGGCTTTGTTTTGGACATTTTGAGATGTCCTCTCAAACCCTAGGAAGGGTTCTAAGTTATAAAAATGAGGTCCCTTTGGTTGGTTTGGCTACATGTTGCTGATAGGGGGTCTTAATGGGTTAAGACCAACCATTAAGCCCTTTTTGGACGACCAAAGTCTTAAAGTTTGAGACTTTATGGTTCTTTAGTGTTTTTGAGCCATGGATCTAAAATTTGGGCTTAAGTGCGTAAGCCATTAAGCACATATTGGACTTTTGGATCTGCGAGGCTACGCCCTGCATAAGGAGTAGTACGCCCCACGTACTTGGTCAGCCTTCCCGTAACATGGTCAATATGAGGTCTCGTGTACGCTGAACGTACCTCCGGCGTACGCTCTGCGTACGCAACTGTTTTTAGCCTCCTTTGCTTTAGGCTTCGGGTATTGGGCCATCTGTTGGGCTTTGATACTTGGGCCCTAATGAACTATATGGAAAATTGTGTTTTGGGCTAATTAGAGGATCGAACGTTGGATAAGGCCCAATAAGTAGTTGGGACCAATTTGGAAAATTAGGCCAAGTGTGTGCCTTGAGGTAATTTGTGCCTTTTTGGATCAAGATTCAGGTTTGGTTTTCTTTGGGTTGTGTTGGGCCGTCTGGGATTTTTTGCTTTGGGCTTTTGGCTTGATAGATCTTCTTGAGTGAAGGCTAATTGGACTTAAGGAGTTTATTTTGATATTGGGCCTTTTGTCGTCTAGTTTGGTCCTTAGCTTTCGGCCAAGCTTGAAGAAGGGTAAAAAGGTCTTTTACCCTGAATTGGACTCGTAGTATGAGTCAGCGACTAGATGTTGATGGATTGTCCTTTTGGTATCTATTTAGCGAGTGTGTGATAACGGATATGCAGTTAGAGGTTATTCATGGAATCAACTATTGATGGGGTGTTGTCTTAATGTGGCGGTTCAGGATCTGGCAGCCAGTATCTAGGGATCGTTTGTGTAATCGGCAGTTCGAGGTGAGTCCTTCTCACTATACTTTCGGGTTGAAGGCACCAAGGCCGGCCCATTGGTTGGATAACCTGAAATTCCTGATATGTTGAGTATGATATACTATTGCAAGCTAGTCTAGTTGATTGGTGGGACTACCTGTAATCCTGTCTGCACGATTATTTGTATATGTTATTATCTGTTGGCATAGTATGTTGGATTGAGGTTGTACTGCTTCGTGCTGTAGCCAACAAACCCTAGAGCATTCAAAATATGAATTGAGGGCCAGGTAGGGCATGCCAGACTCATATTGAAGGCTCAAAAGCATTCCAGATATGAGCTGAGCGGCAGGTAGGGCATGCCAGACTCATAATGAGGGCTTAATTGCATTCCAGATACTAACTGAGGACCCGGTAGGTATACTAGACTCATACTGAGGGCTTGAGGACATTGGAGCAATCCAGATATGAGTTGAGGGTCGCGAAGGGCCACTGAGGGCTTGAGGATATTGGACTTATGATTTCTAGAAACTCTGATAATGTGAACGTTTTGAAAACTATGTTGAGAAAGGTTCTGATTTTAAAATAATGTTTTGGAATTAATGGGTTTTGTAAACACTTCTAGAGAAAAATGGTTCTTTTGAAAAGTTTAAATTTTATGAAAATTTTATGGATGTTACATATTATATAACACAACAAGGTCCCCCTATTGCTACATATCACTTCCAAGTGCTCCAAACCTCTTCCAGGTGCTCCAAAGCCCCCTTTATATGATCCGTTCCTTTGTTAGACGATTCATTCCCTTCTAAAATGATACATTCCTTTGTCAAATGCTCCATTGTAACTTAAGTGCTCCCTGTTGGACAAGACTTCATATCCCAATAACACATTCCCTTTTTAAAGATTTTCTAGCATCATCATTTTGTTTGACAAGAGTACCACCAATAAATCCTACTTTATTAGGAAGTTTTAAGCATCTAAGCATAACACTTATCCACATCTGATAGTTTTCTGTACCAGTGAGTTTGAATGAAACCAAGGTGGTAATAGTATTATTGGATTTGTAAACGTAAAGAGGATCATTGAAATCAATTACTTCAAACTTGTTAGAACTACCGCCACTCCGGGAGGAATAACCATTTTTAAAATATAAACACAAACTAACAGGTAGTAATGAAGATTTTCAAAACACGACTTCCAAGACAAATAGAAGTAGTAATAGAAAAAAATATATCATATGATACACATGTAGCATGTAAGGAAAAAAAAATTCAATCAACAAACAAATAACTGGCATACTCAAGACAACCAAATTCTCCCACATCTACAATCTAGAAAAAAAAAAGAAGAGAACAAGAAGGGCTAAAAAAAGTCAATTAGCCACTTTTGAAGTACCAACTTGGTTCGGGCTTTTAGCCGCAAAACCAAGGTAACAAACGACACTATTAGGCTCTGTATTTTGTTCTTTATTAGATTTAATCGGAGCCTAGCAGACATGAGGGTTTCACTAATATACAAGATAAAAAATCGTAGAGTTCCTTTTGGTTCGAGAGTTCCAATCCAAAGACGAGTGGTAAACCTGCAATAACAAGATAGAAGCTCACGGTAACAGAGAACTTGAAAGCAGATAAGAGGAATCCAAAACGATTTAAAAAATCGAAGGTGGAACCTTAAATCAACATCGATAAGCGTCAAATATTCCAAGGATCCACAATCATAACCGTAGATTGACACTCTTTGTGTTAGATCTAAAAGATTCACAAAAGAAATAAGAAAAGAAGAAAGAACGATAAAATAACCTAACCTTGGGAACAACGTAAGTTGAAACACCACCGTTGGAGCAACCTTTTGCTCTGATACCATCAAAGAAAATATGAACACAGTAATTCCCAACTTAAACAAATATTTTATTAAGAACTTGTTTGATACATCAACAATATTATGTAACCTTATTATTGGGAAAGATATACTAATACTCTCAAATATACGAATACTCTCAAATATTTCCTCAAACAAACTTGAATATACAACAAAAATATATAGACCCTAGATTGAGAAGATGAACCATACAAGAAAAAGAGATGACTGGTTCTATGTGTACGAAGATAGACCAGACAAGAGAAGTGACGAATGGTTCTCTGTGTACGTGTCTCTCCACAGGTCTCTCTTTAGGCTTTGGGGCTATGGGAGGATTCCCACGCGTGAAATGTTGATGCGGCATACATGTCCACTGTGTGAACACTATAAAGTTACAGGAGCATGCATGATTAAATCGTGTTTATTATAGATAAGGTTGGTCATTTTATAGACAATTTACAACAAGGAAATTGAGTGACTATAGGAGGAATATATGGTAAACCTAATTGATTGATATATACATATTCTAAATGATACACTTCCTTTCTATGGAGATTGTGTGTCGCTTATACGCCCCCGCAAGATGGAGGATCCATCGGAGACTCCGATTTTGGACCTGTTGTTGAGAAATGGACTCTTTGCCAAAGGCTTGGTGAGCTTATTTAAGGAGATTCTTCATCCACATGAGCTCAGCAGACACATTAGCTAAGGCTTTGTATTATGCTTCGGTGGAGGAGCGGTAGATTGATTTTTGACGAGTGGATTTCCATGAGACAATGTTGGTACCCAAATAGAGAACATAAGCTGTAGTTGACCCACCGGCATCATTGACCCTACCCCAATTAGAATCAGAGAAGGTCGAGATGGTGAGTGGAGAGTTTCGTTTGAGAAAGAGACCATGGTTAATAGTGCCTTTTAGGTACCGTTGAACATGCTTTAAGGCTTGGAAGTGAGTCTATCTCGGAGCATGTAGAAACTGAGAGAGTTTGTTGACAACAAATGATATATCTGGTCTGGTGAAGGCAAGATATTGAATGGAGCCGACAAGTTTCCGGTAAGGAGTGGCATTTATAGATGGAGAGGGATCATTTAGATACAATAGTTCTATGGTGCTGAGAGGTGTGAGTACATCCTTAGCACCATCCATGTTGAATTGCTGGAGAATGTCCTGGATGCGACGGTGTTAGGAGAGAAATAGACTAGTAGGGGTAGAAATGACTTCAATACCAAGATAATGATGAATTATGCCTAGATCTTTGACACTAAAATTGTTGCTCAAGGCTTGATTAAAGTGATTTAGAAATGTTGTATTGTTTCCGGTGAGAACGATGTCGTCAACATAAACTAGGAAGTAGCATGTGATAGTGTTATGTTGATATATGAAGAGAGATTCATCGGCGAGAGACTTGTAGAATACAAATTGAAGTAGGGAGGTTGTGAGTTCTATGTACCAAGCACGAGGTGCTTGCTTTAGGCCATAGAGAGATTTTTTGATTTTACAGATGTGATTAGGAAATTTGGGGTCGATGTATCCAGGTGGTTGAGTCATGAAGACATCTTCATGAAGTGTCCCATGAAGAAAGGCGTTGTTGACATCTAGTTGTCGTAACTGCCAGTTGTTGGATAGAACAATAGAAAGAATAGTTCGAATTGTGACTGGTTTGATGACAAGACTAAAGGTGTCAAAGTAGTCTTTTCCATATTTTTGAAGGAAGCCTTTAGCTACAAGACATGATTTGTATTTTGAAATAGAACCATCGAGATTTCTTTTGATACGAAATATCCATTTACATCCAATAGGAGTGTGGGAGTGTGGCGTGATAAGTTCCCAAGTTTGATTTTGAATTAGTGCGTTGAATTTTGTGTCCATGGCATTTCACCATTTTGGGTCTTTAAGAGCCCGAGTTGGATTAGTTGGTTCAAGTGTTAATGGTAGAGGGTGAAGGGTGGTGGTGTTAATGAGGTTTGGATTGAAATATTTTGAATTTTTGTTTCTGGTTGCGGTGAGGATGGAGGTTGTATGGTGATGGATGTGGGGAGGGGGTCAACAGCTTGTGGTGAAGAGGGGGGGGGGGGTTCTGGTGTGGGAGGATCTGGTGAGGGTGGAGTTGGGGAGGGTGGTGGTATTGTGTTGGATACATTAGCATATGATGAAGATGACTGTGAGGGATTAAGGTTATATATGAGAGTTTGAGACGGGAAGCTAGTGGGGGTGGGATGTTAAGTAGTGGGTGGTGGAGATGAAGGAGTAGAGTCTGGTGGGGAAACCGAGATGGTAGATGTAAAGGAGTCTGCTATTGGTAGGTTAGTGGTGTCTTCGAGTTCTGATATGGAGGGAAATTCATGTTTAACGAACCCAACATATCGGGAATGGTAAAGGCGTTGTGTAGTTGGATCATAGCACTTGTAGGCTGATTTGGCATCGGAGTAGCCAAGGAAAAGACACTTGGTTGATCGTGGATGGAGTTTGGAGGCAGCATAGGGTCGTAACCATGGAAAGCATAGGTAGCCAAATCGTTTGAGTTTGGTATAGGTGGGTGCAGTGTTGTAAAGTTTGGTGTATGGGGAGTGAGAATTGAGAATGTTAGTGGGAAGGTGATTTATTAAGTGTATTGATGTTTCAAAAGCATGAGACCAAAATTAGAGAGGCAATTTTGCATTGTGATGGAGAGAGAGACCGGTTTCAACGATGTGTCGATGATGCCTTTCAGCGATACCGTTTTGTTCTGGTGTATGTGGAGGAGTAGCAAAGTGAGAAAAACCATTTTGTTGAGGGCATGAGTGAAGACCAACATATTCTCCACCATTGTGTGAGAAGAGTTACACAAGAGGGGTATAAAAATATTTTTCTACTAGTGTTTTAAACTGAGGAAAGAGGACCGCAACGTCTGACTTGCGTTTCATGAGATACAATCAGGTGTATTTCGAATGAAAATCTACAAATATGACATAGTAAGTGTATCCATCGTTGGAAGTTTGAACTGGTCCCCAAACATCAGAGTATATAAGTTCTAGAGGTTTGGATACATGAAAGGATTTTGCTCCAAAAGGTTGTTTATGACTTCTATTAAGAGAACATGCATCACAATGAAATAAAGTATTGGATATTTTATTGTAAGAAATGCCTAAAGTATTAAGTAAACTCTTGAGAACTTTAATAGATGGATAACCAAAGGTGTGATGCCAGTAGAGAAGCGATCTGGTGGAAGTTGTAGTGGAATTTATTTGTGACAAACAATGAAGAGAAGTGATGGCAGCATAGTAAACATCATCTACGTTCGTTCCCCGCATGATTGGTTCCCCGTGCGAAGATCCTTGACCAAAAAATGATGGGAAAAAAATTCAACCGAAACATTGTTAGATTTACAGAGTTTTGCCATAGAAATAATATTATTTCGTAATTGGGGAACAAAGAGAACATTTTTTTAATTGTAAGGATCGAGATTGAGTTGAAATTGAGGATTAAACGGAGTGAGAGATGGGTATAGTAGTACCATTACCAAGGGCGATTTCCTCAGGCCCTCCATAGTCTGATAGAGTGTGCAATGGGGACCGGTCGGAGGCTATATGGTGGGATGCACCACTGTTAAACATCCAAGGTGGAGTTGTTGAAGCCGGAGCAGCAGCTGAGTGGTTTATGGTTGGAGACGGTTGGGATGTATGGGAAATAGTGATGTTATTTTCTATGAGAAACCTAGCCAATTTCATGCAATCTTTTTTTTTTTCGTGGCCTACAATAGAGCAATATTGACAAAACATGTAGTTACGGTTATTGTTGAAGTGAGGCCCATTTTTTGATGATCTGGGGTTTCGTGGATCAAAGGTGTTGGGTCGTGAATTATTGCATGAATCACGTCCATTGGGTCGAGTAGATGTCTTGTGGGTATAGTTCACTGTAGCTATTGTGGGTGTTGGAATTTGTTCCTGGAGAGATCGTTTATAATCGATTAATTTTGCGAATAGATCCGAGAAGGTAAGCGGTGTGTCTCACACTTTGATGGCAGCAGTGATATGCTTGTAATCTTCACCTAATTGAGTGAGGATGTGCACAATTAGGTCTTCTTCAGTGACCGGCAACTGGGCTAGGGCTAGTTCATCCGAAATAGCTTTCATCTCATGAAGGAATTCTGCCATGGATTTAGAACATTTAGGGTTCTGTGCAAGTTTTGATTTAAGAGAAATGATATGAGATCAAGAGACACTTTCATAACTCTTAGTGAGACGTTGAAGGCTTCATTGGATGTCTCTGCAGAAGACACGATCGGTTGAATGGTTTCAAAACAACTACCAAGGAGACCACCAAGTAAGATTTGATCTTGGCGGTACCATTGTTGACACAAAGGATTTGGTTTGTTGTCGATTTTTGCTGGTGGTTTCTCCATTGAATCTTTGACGAATTTGTCAAGATCAAATCCGATGAGTGTGGAGAGGACATGTTTTCTCCAAATAGGGAAATTTGCTGAAGTAAGTTTGATGGGGAAGTGTGTATGAGTGGTGATTTCGACAATGGTGGTCATGGTTAGGGATTTGGTGATGGTTGCTGGAATTTGGGATCGTGAAGGCTCAGAGGAGCATGAGTAGCTCTGATACCATATAAAGTTACAGGAGAATGTATGATTAAATTGTGTTTATTACAGAGAAATATGGTCCTTTTATAGACAATTTACAAGGAAATTGAGTGATTATAGGAGGAATATATGGTAAACCTATATGATTAATATATACATATTCTGAATGATACACTTCCTTTCTATGGAGATTGTGTGTCGCTTATAAACACCGCCTTAAGGGTTAGTAGGTGTGATGTGGAGTGGAGCTTGTTACGTTTGATTATGCTCAACATAATTCATCATTTCCAAACAGACAAAAAGCTAGCCAATGAATGCATGTGTTTGTATATTAAAATAATAAAAATAAATAAATAAATAATGTTGAGTGGTAATTATAGATGGTAGTGTACATGTAGTCGAGATGACATGGTGAGCAACATTTTTCTTATGGGGATGTAGTGACCGTACATCTTGGTCTTGTACTCTTATATAGATCTTGAACAAATATCTCAACTTACATAATACCCCAAATGTTTATGGAATCTACACTCTTCTATTAATAACTTGTATAAGATAATTGTTAAGTATTAGTCTACACTTATTTGTATTACCTTTGTATGTTGATTCTTTATTCTTTTAGGGGTTTATATGTAATTATCTCGACTATATAATGAGCATAACCCCCATACCTTTTGACATGCGATTCATTTACACATGGTAACAGAGCATGACGGGACACACGAATCGCCACAGAAAAGGATTCAAAAGAGTCATCAAGACCACATAAAAACCAATGGAATTTGTCTGATTCATCAACTGCATGACCAATGGCCGCTAGTTGATCACAAATAGCCATAAAACGACGACCATAATCCGAAAAAGAAGCAGTACCTTTAGAAAGGAGATGGAGTTGATCATGAAGATTTTGAACCTGCTTGATAGAAGAGTTTCCGTAGGCAGACTCGAGAGCCGTCCAAACTGCACGGGCGGTGGAGAGACCCACCACATCAGAAAATGCCTCTTCGATAAGAGATGCTTGAAGCAAAATGAGGATGCATTGGTCCGCGGCTTGCTACTCCGCAAACTCTGGGTTCACGGTGTCTTGTTATCAACCGTAACAGAGGATGGCGGGGCATTAGAAGAGCCGTCAACATGGCCAAGAAGATGTTGATAGGAGAGGAGTGGGGTCATTTGATTCACTCATAGAAGGTATTTAGTGTTCCAACCAAGCTTCAGGTTGCGGATATCTTCACCAAAAGCATGCCTTGTCAGCAGTATTGTCGCATGTTGCGCCTTGGTCCACTATGTGTCACTTGAGGGGGGATATTAGTCTACACTTATTTGTATTACCTTTGTACGTTGATTCTTTATTCTTTGAGAGGTTTATATGTAATTATCTCGACTATATAACGAGCATAACTCCCATGCCTTTTGACATGGAGATTCATTTTACACATTAAGTTTATTTATTTTATGATAATTGTTAAGTTTGTTATAAAATATTATATCATTTTCCAACATAATCGCTACACTTGGGTAGCGTTTCTCTTTTATACATTTTTTTGTAATAACACACGACATATCGTTCTTGTGACTAGTTTCTTTTGCAAACAGTTCGATAGTTTGATCTACGAATTGAGATCTAGAATTGACTAGAAACATAATAATGCATATATTATTGAGTATTTAGTAAGCAGAAAAACTATTACAGGAAGTGGAAATTATACTCTGTCATGAAGAGAAAAACTATTACAAACCCTGGAAACTTTGATTGATCAATTACTCATTGCTTACCACAGGAACCCTTTCATACCCCACAGTCTCCCGGAATCTCTTTGGAAGCATAAATCGACCACCAAAACGTTGCTGCAAGAACACGATCACTGCAAACACAAAACCTCCACAAGCAATGAACACATCCCAAGAAGGTGAGTAGAAATCTGCTCCTGGATTTGCATACAGATAGAACCGATGAAACTGGTGACTTATGTTCTCTTCACCCCTATAAAGATCATACGCATGAGGTAGTAATCGAACAAAAGTGTTCCCTATGTAAAACAAATAAGACAAAGCATTCCCTTTTGAAATCTGAAAAATGTTAAGTACGATTTGTGGAAACAAGAATCCATCTAGTGTTAACCCCGCATAAGACCTCAAATCACCCAAGATTGATCGATTACTTGAGATAATATAATCATTGTTCTTCCAATTCGTTAGAAACATCATCAATCCACCAACTATATAAACCGGAAAACAGAGTACCAGAGTCCATATCTCATGATTCCAATGACTCTTTCCGTTTCCGTTTTTATCACCATTCCCAAGTTTTTTAGTCCATGTCAATTGGAGGAGACGGAATTGCAAAATGAAAGCTACCATTGTCACTATCCTCACAATCACTTCATTCACTTCAAGCAATCCACCACTACCCCCGAGTGGAATGTTTTGAGGGTAACGAGTGTTTGAAAACATTGCCTCGAAATTCAACACTAAAGGAACCATGTACCCAAGTGTAAGAATCACCATCATCAAAACCGAAATCAATGGAATCATTTCGGGATTCTTTTTTATATGAAAGAGTTGAAGGACGATGAAAAGACACGAAAGTGTCCGTGAAATCAAGTCCAATATGATTTCCAAATCCATTCTCCATATCGATTCCATGGCTTCGAGTTTAGTGTAAGCGAGAGAAACGGCATTTAAATTGTCGAAATACAAAACATCTGTCTTTTCACGTAAGCTTTCTATGCTTCCCTTGATTAAAACACTTCCATTATTCCCATTGGTACTCGGGAATTGGAATTGCACCAGAATCTCGCAATCGAAAGACTCATTTTTCGAGTTCTTCTCGGATGAAGGGAGATTTCGACAACCAACCATACAAAGTCTTCCCGTTTCACTATCATAAAACCCCTCTGCCGATATCTCAACTCTACCGTTTTTAGTTAACGATAACGACGGAATCCCGCTTTCCGATTCCGATGTTGAATTAGCAAACATTCGGAAGCCAATCTCATAGCTTATGTTCATCGGACCGGTGTGACTGGTGGCCTGCCATGGACTAAAATTTGAATCCAAAGCTTCATACGAGTTGTAGAACTGATTCCCGACAAAGATCGGAAACGCATAACCCATGGAATTCATGTTTCTGGACTTGACAGACATGTCAAAAGTCATATCCCGACTATACCCCGACGGGTACACAACCCCTTCCCTTTTACCAACATCTGCTCGAGGGCAAATTTGTCTTACTTTCTCCAATTTTGTAAACTCATACTTTGACCCGTAATTCTCCGAACTATGATCAAAGCTTTGAAACTTGATTGGTTTAAAGTACCCGACATCATCGGTTTTCTTGGTTGACCAAATTTGACCTTCGGTGGTATGTGTGTTTTTGATTGACCGAACTTCAGGGAACCATAAGGTCAACCTGATCGAACAATCTCCAACATGAGCACTTCCCAAAGGATCACTCTGATTCAAGATACGACAAGCTACTATGCAAAGCTCGTTTTTTGCTCTATTCCATGTTCCATCGCCAATTAACGTTACATTTGGATTGAAAGATTGGTACCAACGGGGATAACTTGTGTTTTGAAATTCTACTAAAAAGCGCAACTTTTGTTCTTCCAATGAACACTGAAACCCATACAACGACAAAAAAGGGTACCCAATACCTTGATTTTCCAACCGGTAAATCTTGAATTGATACGCTAACTTTGAACATAAGTCTAAAGATTCCATCCTAGCGACTGAATGTTCGTTTCCGTTTGCCCCATTACAATCTTCATTGGCAACCAACGAATATTTGTATTTCAAAAGACCCACTTCAGGGAATCCCATCAATGAAATCGGCTCAAAGTAATCGGAATCATGAGGCGAAGCTAAACTCGCCAAGATTCCACCGACTAAGCTAGTATTTATATTCATAAGCTTAGGTAAATTAAGCTTCAGAACAGCATCAAGTTTCAAACGTTTACCTTTTTTGGAAAACCAACGTGCGGATCCAACCATACAAAGCTTATTTGTGGAAACTGACAAGAACCCATCTAAGTTAAACACCAATGGACGATCAAATCGTGAATGGTTAGATTGGAAATGGTATATATTTGATGAAGCGAAAGTTAATTGAGCTTGGGTTTTGTATGTGTTGGAGGTGTTTGTTTTGAAGATTCTATTTATGGGTCTAAATTGGATGAATCTTTGTGAGAGTGAATCTGGGTCGAGAATGTTTTGAGCACCGGTGTAATGACTGGTTAAGGTTTTGAGAGATGGGAATCGGGTGTATGTGATGGTGGTCGGAATGGCTTCAGGAACGAAGGAATTGCAGTGATCGGAATAGGAGATCGTTTTAGTTGAGGAAAAGACTGTTGTAATAAGGATGAAGATGGTGATGGTGATGAAGGGAATGGAAAGGATTTTTGATGGAAAGAGTGAAGGATTCATGGCTGGAATGAGTGATGGTTGATCGTTGATTATGCTTTGTCTTATAGTCATATAGTGTGATTAATTGGTCAATGGATTGTGGGGAGTGGGTCAAACTGACACCTTCCAAGAAAGAAACTACATTGGATTTTGATATAGACTGGTTTTGATCTATGGTCGGTCAACTTTAACAATTAACAGTCTTTAACTATTAAGTTGTCACAATGAATCGATGACCAGTTCATAAATAAATCATAAAAGCAAAGCACATTTAACCAAAACCAAAATCAAGCTTATAGTTGAAGCAAAAGCAAAATCACAACTTAAATTCAAAAATTAAAAGCAAATTCAGGATATTTATAAGATATAAGAAACAAAACTCTTTTAGGGACGATGAAACCAGTTGAAGTTTTGAAAGAACCCATTCATTGTTGTTTGCACGAAGGAATTATTTATTTGCTTTTTTGAAAGAAAAGGTTTTCAAGATATGAGATATGAATTGTAAAGAGAGAATTGTGATGTAAGAGTTTGTGTATTTATCAGTGTACTCATTACAACAATGAAAGGAATCCATTTATAACAAATATAAATGAGTTAACTATGGTTGAATAAACTAACTATCAAGCTAACTAATTCTAACTGAATTATAACAGAATAATTAGCACGTGATTAGCACATGATAAATATTGACATCCTCCCCTCAAGTTGCACCTTGATGAATATCATGAAGGTCCAACTTGGACCTGTTATCAAAACATCATCTACATAAACCACCAAAGCAATAAAATCATCATTTTCACCTTTTATGACAATCTGTGAGTAACTCAGATTGTATGTATGGGAATGTAGGTGGATAATGGGGTGAAGACTAAGTTTTTGAACTTTGATTGTTATCTACTATGCAATGCATTATGTAATCTTGATGCCAAACGGGTTTTATTCTTGTTCTGGTATTGTTCTTGGGAGCATTATCTGATGAAGATGAAGAACTTTGCGATTGAGATGAAGAGTGAAATATTATTATTGGTATTGACTTGATCATCATCACCAATATCAACATGATCTGGATCATAATCATCTGAAGGTAAGAAATCATCTTCATGTGTTGTGAAAAACTCATCTTGAGAAGTATCATTAGAAGATGGAACAGAAGTATGATGATCTTCACATAAATCTTCAACTCTGATATTAGGCATTACTAGCTTTATTGTATTTTCATCTTGCTTCATTTGAAATGGAAATGCTTCTTCATAGAATACAACATCTCTGGACATTATGACCTTTTTTCTTTGAGCTCATGTAATTTGTAAGCCCTTTTCCCCTGGATTATATGAAATAAAGCAACACATTATAGCCCTTAATTCAAATTTGGTTTTGTGAGGAATTACATTAGTACCAAAGCATAAGCCTCCAAATACTTTGACATTTGGGTATGAAGGCTCTTTGTTGTAAAGTATTTGAAATGGTGTTTTCCATTGTAATAATAGAGTTGGAAGAAGATTTATAATGAATTTTTCCATAAGATAAGCATGTGCCTAGAAGATAATTGGCATATTCGATTATGAAAAAAATGCCATAGCAAGTTGGAGTACATGTTGGTGTTTTCTTTCAACTCTCCCATTTTGTCGGGGCTTAAGGTGGGTGAAACGAGGCCATAAGAGTGCTTAAATACAAGACGCACCCTAAATAATAGGGTTTCCTTAACTGGAAAGTACGTCCAACATAAACTGATGTATGCCCAACGTACTAGGGCGTGCCTAGTACGCTTAGTGTACACCACGTACGCATGGCGTACTCCGAAGGCCATAATTACAACAATGTCATTTGGGCTCCTTTGCACACTTTGTTGAACTTAGGGACCAAAATGCAACATAATTAAATATTAGGGCTGAAATTTGAAGTACCTTATCATCGTGATATTACACTATCTCACATGACACTATTACAGCCTCTCATTAATTATTTCACCAAACCCTTTACTACCCTGTCATATTGTAAAGTATCATAATATATATATATATATATATATATATATATATATATATATATATATATATATATATATATATATACATATAGTTTAATTATGTAATAACTATATCAGGTTACACATATATGTTAAACACAACAAGACAACGCACATAGCATTTAAGCATTTAGAATACTTATATCTATATGTAAGCTGAAAGTAACTATGCACTCACTTGATGAAATTGGATAACTGACAATTTCGGTATCGCGTCACTTCATACTTTGAAAAGACCGATGTTTTAGTGAAAACCAGGAAAAACGCGCGGACTTGACTCTGAAACCGAAAGCTCCTATTTTGCGAACAACTCGACCCCTCAAAACCTTACTAAATACCCCTAAGGACCTTAAAAAGTCGAACTCAAGAATTTGAAAGGTTTCCAAAGAGAATTTGATAGTTCTTTGTGGAGAAATGAGGATTTCTGAGGGGTTTATAGTTTCAGCAAGGGCGTGCCACTCACCAGACATAGTTGTAGCGTTCATATGTGGTGTGTTGGCTCCTTTGTCGCTCTGCCACGTGTCCAGCTCCCGTTCGCCTGCATCATTTCTTCTAGAAGATGCCACATGTCACCATTTCATGGTGTCATGTGTAACACCCATATTGAGCTACACCATCTTGTCTCTTGGAAAAGGCGGCCTCCCGACATGCCACGTGGTGCACTTTGGTGCTGCCACGTCATCAACATAGTGTATTTTCCCAGATCTTCAGACGGCCATTATGTTCGCATACGAGCTCCATTTCCGGCGTTCTTTATATCCCCGGTATCAACTCAACTATCTCTACAACTTTCGTTAAGGTCTCATCATCTAATTCTTACTCTAACAAAAAAATAATATTTAGACCGGTTTAGACTGTTAAAGTCTGTGCGAAATTCATAACTTCTTCATACAAACTCCATTATTGACTGTCTTTTTATTGATGGTTTTATATTCATGAGATCTTCAATTCTTGTTTAAGATTGTTACAACTAACAATCAAATTCTCGGCCGAGATACTCTCCTGCACCAGTATGAAATGGGCACTCTTGGTCAACCGATCGACGATGACCCATATGGAATCCACTCGCCGCGCAGTCCTGGGAAGCTTGGTGATGAAGTCCATGGTAATATCTTCCCACTTCCACAGGGGAATATCCAGCGGCTGCATCTTTCTGTGTGGCCTCTGGTGCTCGGCCTTGACCTTCCTGTAGGTCAAGCATCGCTCCACATACCATGCTACATCCCGCTTCATGCAGGGCCACCAATAGTCTAGACGAAGATCCCTATACACCTTCGTCACCCCTGAATGAATGGAGAATCGGGATTTGTATGCCTCTTCCATCAGGACCTGGCGCACACCCCCGTTGTATGGAACCCACAACCTGCGGTGTAGTGTCAATAACCCTCGGCTATCATAGTCGAAGGAGGAAACCTGAACCACAATACGCTCACTCTTCCGATGTTCCTCCTTCATAGCCTCCTTCTGGGCCTCTCAGATCTGCTCCAACAGCGGAGTCACCATAGTCATCCGCATGTAGATGTCCTTGATCGGTGCTACCTTGTAGCTAAGCGCGTCGGCCACCACATTGACCTTTCCTGGGTGGTAAAGGATCTCGCAATCATAATCCTTCACCACGTCCAACCACCGACACTGCCTCATGTTCAGATTTGGCTGATCCATGAGGTACCTCAAACTCTTGTGGTCCATGTAAATGGTACAACAGACCCTATAAAGGTAATGAAGCCAAATCTTGAGGGCGAACACAATAGCCCCCAACTCCAAATCATGCGTCGGATAGTTCGCCTCGTGAGGCTTCAACTGCCTCGAAGCGTAGGCGATGACATGTCCTCTCTGCATAAGTATCGCGCCCAAACCCGTAATAGATGCGTCACAGTACACCACAAAATCCTCTATTCCCTCTGGCAGGGCCAAGATTGGCGTCTCGCACAATCTCTGTCTCGGTGTCTCAAACGTTGTCTGCTGCTCAGGCCCCCAACGAAAGACTACGACCTTCTTCGTCAGCCATGTCAAGGGTACGACTATCTTGGAGAAATCCTGGATGAATCTCCGATAATAGCCGGCTAATCCTAGGAAACTCTGAATCTCAGATGGAGACTTCGGAACCTCCCATCTCATCACGGCCTCCACTTTGGTCGGGTCAACCGATATCCCATTCTGGTTGACAAGGTGCCCAAGAAACTGCACCTCGCGCAACCAGAACTCACACTTGGACAACTTAGCATGCAAGTTCTCCTCCTCAGAGTCACCCGAACCTCTCGTAGATGCTCCTCGTGCTCCTCCTGCGTCTTGGAGTAAACCAAGATATCATCGATGAAAACTATCACGGACCGATCCAGCATCAATCTACATACGCGGTTCATGAGATCCATGAACGCAGCAAGCATATTGGTGAGCCCGGAGGGCATCACCACGAACTCATAGTGACCATAGCGAATCCGAAATGCAGTATTCTGCACATCCTCCTCTCGGAACCTCATCTGATGATAACCCGAACGCAGATCGATCTTGGAGAACCAAGATGCGCCTTGCAACTGGTCAAAGAGGTCGTCAATCCTCGGGAGTGGGTAACGGTTCCTCACTGTTACCTTGTTCAGCTCCCGGTAATCTATGCACATAAGGTGCGAACCGTCCTTCTTCTTAACAAACAGGATCGGGGCTCCCCAAGTCGAACTACTCGGTCTGATAAATCCCTTGTCTAGTAGTTCCTGCAGCTGCATAGACAACTCTTGTATCTCGGGAGGAGCCAACCAATACGATGCCTTGGCTATTGGAGCCGCACCAGGGACTAGGTCGATCCTGAATTCCACCTACCTCTCCGAAGGTATCCCAGGCAACTCCTCAGGGAATACATCCGCAAACTATCGTACCACGGGCACATCGCCCACCATCACCTTACCCATTTCCCGGGTATCCATAACATACGTGACATACTCGGCACAGCCCTGTTGTAGGTAGCGCCTAGCCCTTGTTGTTGAACACAATGTGGGTCCATGATGTGGCCTCTCGCCATGGATCACCAACTCTCCCCCACCTGGGGTCCTGACTCGCACTAGTTGATGTGCGTAATCTATCACTGCCTCATTTGGACTCAACCAATCCATGCCTATAATTACCTTGTTCCCCCGCAACGGAATGGAAACCAGGTCTACCAGGTAGCACTCCTCGAATACCCTCAACATACAATCTCGGAAAACTACGGATGCTCACACCGATCAATCATCGGCAGTCTCTACTTCTAAAGGGCAATCCAACCTGCCCGAAGACTCAGAAAACCTCTTGCTGAGCGCAACACCTGAATCAAACAACACCTGTACCAGAATACCGTTCACATGGAACGATCCTAAACATGTACACACAAATCATATATCAATATCATAAACATCATATAATAGATCAGGGAGAAAGAATCATGCCCGACACCACATCGGGTGCGACGCGTGCCTCCTCGGTAGTCAACTGGAAGGCCCGAATCCTCACTACTGGAGCCTCTGACTTGCCCTGCCGGCCATCAGTGATCCGCAGGGTCATTGGAGTTGGCGCCTTCACTGGCGCTGCTGCTGTCAACTGGGCGCAATTGGCCTTCTTGTGGCCCCTCTGGTTGCAGTGTAAACACAGCAAATCGGATGTCTAAATAGTGGGTGCAGGGGCGGTACGATCCCTGCTGAAGTGCCCCGTCTTGCCGCACTTATAGTAGCTAGACACTCCCAACCTACAAACTCCCTCATGCGACTTACCGCATTTTCTGTAGCGGCTACGGCTCTGTAGGCCTTTCGGCCCAGCATATGATCCCTTAGGCTTCTTCCCCTTAGCCCCAGTCACCTGCCCTTCCTCAGCCTTCCTCTTCCGGATGTGCTCCAAATCGATCTCCCTCTCCCTTGCCCTGGCAATCATGCAATCCAGGGTGGGGCAAGCTGAAAAACTAACATGTTCCCGAATGTCAGATCATAGCATGTCATGGTAGCGGGTCCTCCTCTTGTCCTCATCTCCTGCATACTGGGGCACTAGTAACGCCCTTTCCCGGAACTTGGCGGTGATCTCCGCCAAAATCTCCGTAGTCTGTCTCATGTCTAAGAACTCCCTAGCCAACTGCTGTAGCACCACTGCAGGTGCAAACTCTGCCCTGAACCGGGCCACAAAGTCCAGCCACATCATAGCCTCAATAGCTGAGGCACCTAGAGAGTCACCAACCGACTCCCACCAATCTCTGGCCCTGTCTCTCAAGCACCCTGCTGCATATCTCACCTTTGACCCCTCGGGGCAGAAGCTGGTTAACTATGCAGACTCAATGTTTGCAATCCACCGTCTGGCAGCAATGGGGTCCTTCGCCTCATGGATATCCGGCGCACCACTGCCCTTGAAGTCCTTAAAGGTAAGTGCGTGTGATCGTGACTGGTTGGTCGCCATGTCACTCCTGAACGCCCGGAGGCGATCCTCCATCAGCTCGACAATCTATTCCTTGATCGACCCAAAGATGACCGGGGTCGCATCAAGGATGCCTCTAGTGATCTCGGATACGATGAACTGGCGTAGCCTCTCATCTACTGGTTTGGAACTTGAGCCCGAACCCGATCCCTTTCCTGAGCTGCCACCTGCTGGCCTCGGACGTAGTACCACCATTCTGCAATACATAATGACAACCGTCAGTGATACTGATACATCTAGAGGGATCACAACCATCACAAGTTCCCTGGTTTTGCCTCAGTCTTCCTCGATTCAAGTACGAATCCTCTGCTTCCAGTAGTACGGGCCCATACTACCTTCCACATCTATCCGTACTTTCCACAAGAACCGCCTCGAATCCACTAAGTCCCTTCTACTGCTACTGATCTCTGCTATTCTCATCCTAGGCTTGCCCTAGGGTACCCTTAACTCCACCCTAATCAGTCCTCAGCTGCTGAAGGCCTCTTTGTAATGCCAATTAGCTATTAACTGAATACAATCACATGCAACGAGGCCTGAATAATCCTTCAAGTAAGGGACTCATCCCTACAACGGTTAGGGCTCAAAAAAGAGCTGCAAAATAGGGTCAAATCCAATCCTCTACGATTATTCAACCCTGATCACATGTGACTTTAACGTAACAGCTAACTCCCATAACTAAAAGTCCTACAAAGCACAAAGCAAGCAGCATAACCTAAGTAGGCTATCCTACTAGCACTAGCATACGATGCTAAGCTCATACTATCAGGCATAACCTAAGCAGGCTATCCTACTACTGTCTACTCAATACTAGCATGCAATTTTCATAAGCTGAAACACATAAAGCAGGAACATAAGGCATCATTCCTAGATCCTTAATCCTATTCTAGCATGCTGTTCTACTAAAACTGATAAACATAAGATAACTTGTATGGGTACTTTGAGGAATACTTACTTGAGTTCGGCCGGTCATGCACATCACACACTTCGTTCTTTTTCCAAAACTCTTTTAACTTATCTTTTAGAAACCATTTCTTTGAAAAAAAAATCTTTTGATCCCTCAATTTGAGTCCAGACACCCCTGAGGGTGTGTTCGAATCCCTCAAACCAGGGCTCTGATACCAACTTGTAACATCTCAAATTTCAAGTCTAAAAATTTCATTTTAATTAACTGAGTATAAAAACATTCATAAGAAAACTACGTAGAAATATATCATTTCGTAAATCAACATATCATGTCTGAAAACCCAAATCATAAAATAGCAACATGTCAGAGTACAATCCCATAATATCTTAAGTGCGGAAAATCAATGTGTGTGTGTATGATGTGCTGCTACCGCGCCAGCTCCTTCCCCTTTCGCAGAAGAGGTACCTGAAACTAAAACTATAAACTGCAAGCATGAAGCTTAGTGAGTTCCCCCATCGTACTACATACCATACAATCACATAACATACATATACTATCAGGCATATATGGGTGCTAGCCTACCCCTTCGGTCCTGTCGACCGGATACTGGGGACTATTTCACCCCTCTACTACTACCACATAACATGTATCACATAATCATATTCTATCTAGTATGACTGGGTATGACTACCCCTCTTTGGCCCTATCGACCGAAAATCTTTGGGGACTATCTCCCCTACTGCTATTGGCATAATATCATATCATACTAGCACATAACGTATTAGGTAGTAGCAAACCTAGATGAATATCACAAAGACAATCATCTAACATACAACTCCAACTGGTGGGCCGGCATTGTGGCCGTAGACCCACCGCTACTGTAAGGTAACCCACCTCGTACGAGTAGCTGCTGATAACCTGCACGAGAAATATCTGTTTGCGGCTGCTCCGGAAATCCTCTGGCTATAATCCCCAAAACAC
Source organism: Lactuca serriola (assembly GCF_051521515.1). Taxonomy (NCBI): domain Eukaryota; kingdom Viridiplantae; phylum Streptophyta; class Magnoliopsida; order Asterales; family Asteraceae; genus Lactuca; species Lactuca serriola. The sequence goes on along the minus strand of NC_136416.1, from coordinate 171,613,389 downwards.
TCAGTCGGAACCTGATATCTACTCTTAGGGTAAAATGACTATTTTACCCTGACGAATTCCAAGTCAAAGCCAAAGTCAACTTCCAGTTGATCTGACTCGCCGAGTTGGGCCGCCAACTCTTCGAGTCCCTATCCTTTTAAATGTCCTCATCTACGACTCTACTCGTCGAGTTTAGGAATGAGTCGACGAGTTCTCCTTCTATATGAACATCAAATGAACCTTCATCCGACTTGTCGAGTTTTATGAATAACTCGTCGAGTTCATCTTCAAGATTTTGGAGATTGCCTTGGACTCGCCGTGTCTGCTCATGAACTCGTTGAGTCCTATGAACTCCAGGACTATGGCTTATCCCGATATGTTGGGTCACTCCCCCGGACCCTCTAAAACCTTTCCAGCACTCCACTGGGTCTCTTTGACCCATAACAGAAAAGGGGAGTCTGACCTCGGACTCGCTGAGTCCCAATAACGACTCACCGAGTCGATACTGTCCAAGTCTATTTCCTTCGATTTCTGGTGTACAGCTCTTGTCCAAATGATAGATATAGGTCCCTAAACTCGATCTATCATGTAAAGTTATGAACTTTACGTGCATGCATGGGACTTTGAGCCTAAAAGGCTCTAAAAGATACTCTTAAGTTGCATGGGGGCTTCCATGGGTGCAAAAGCAGCCTTTTTCTGCCTTGTAACTCCTTCATGGACCTAGATCTGAAGCCTCAACCCCCAACCATGCTTGCAATCATGGTTGGTTACCAAGAATGGCTTATAAAAGCCCTAAATCTCCCCAAAAAGGGATCTAGCAAATGAACAAGCAAAGTATCGACTTTATACCTTCTGGGAATTGCAAATGATGCACAAACTTGAACTCCCTTGGTCTTCTCTTGATTCCTCTAGGATTTTCCTTCTTCTGTGAGTTCAAAATCACCAAAAGCACCACAAATGCCTTAGCTCTTTACGCAAACAGTTAGGGTTTGCTATGGGGGGTTTATGGAAGCAATAGGGACGAAGGGTAGCTTGGTCAGATGCTTAAATAGGGTGCAAACCCTTAGATTAGGGTTTTGTCCAATCAGAGTCTACTCGTCGAGTCTGGGAGCCGACTCGGCAAGTCCCGAATCAAATCCGCTTCTACTCGATGAGTTGGGCCTTCAACTCGCCGAGTCCCAGGCCAAAAATGCAAAATACTTAAATCGAATACATACCAGGAACCAGGTGCTACATGGTGTTTCAGGAATTTCTCGGCGAGGATCGGGACTAGAATCGGGTTCTACTACAGTTTCAATGTCACTATAGGAAGCGGTTCCAACATCCGAATCCATGTTAGGGTTACAAGTTTGAGCACGTTCTATTCTCTTTTCTTTTGCCAGAAGCCTGACTTCTTTTTCAATTTATGGATTGTAGACTAAAGCATATGTACGATGAGATATTGGCATAGAGAAACAAATTGATTAAAAATAAATCAGTCCCCAAAAATAGCGCCAAAATTTGGTGGTTGTCGATACCAACAAATATAAACACCCTAGTTATTACCCACTAAAGTAGTGTATAGGGGTAATGAGATCAAATCCTTGGGAATTGGTCCAGTTTTATAACTCTATGATAATCTTGTTGTACAAACACTTATGAAATGACAATAAAAATAAAATGGGGGTTTTAATGTTTAAAGGTTTTAAAGTAACGAAGTTACACTAAGATTTGGAAAATGTAAATAAACAATAGAAGAATTGATTTTTAAATCAATGAGAGAGATATCGATGACATTGGACTTTCATTACTTGAACATTTGGTTAAATAGTCATTAGAATACCAAGGTGTAATACTTGTGTTTACAATTTAACCTGGCTATAGCAATTTATAAGCATAACTTGTCTAAACTCTTCTTTTATATTCAAATGGCTAGAGAAGCCCATAGCACATTTCCTAAATAAAAGTCACAAAACTAATGAAGCGTGTAATTTTATGAAAATCAATTAGCATTATGTTTTAAGAGTCACCAAGTCTAAATATTGATACATTGCTTTCATTACCACTATAGAGAAAATATTTCCTTAGTCTAACTGAAAATGAAAACAAACATTTAAACTAATTGTAGTTTGTCAAATAGAAGAACCATTACTTAGTTAAGAATTTAACCAACAAACGTAACATTCATATATAAATAATCATGACTAAAGATACATAAACATGAAGGAACTTTTGATAGAAAATATAATCCAAAAACTTCAACACAAGTTCATGGTGTTCTTCAAAATAACCAAATTATCCAAGCAATTACATCCAAGTCAACCACAAATTGTTTAGCCTATGATGGCTAAACACATGAAAACAAGATGAAAGTTAGAAATACCAAGCATTCCACAAGTTAAAATGTGAAAAATCCATAAATCTTCAAATGTTCTTCAGAGCAAAAAAATTTCTTTTCTTCCAAGAGTTCCTCCCCTTCTTTTCTTAAAAATTGCAGTCAAATATGGCTCAAAATCAGATCTGAAAAGCAACTAAAAAGCATCCCACCAAACTTCCCAAAGTAGAAGTAAAAGGCAAAAATCTGGATCCTTCAAAACACCTCTCAAGCGGACCGTTTGGGTCATTCACATGGACAGCATGAGTCTTGCTGAATGGACCATTTGGCCCAATTAAATGGTATTCTCCCTCCAAAGCTCTTGATTATGATTCAACACAAAATGCAAGTCTTTATTAGCCCATAATTGCTTCCAAGCTCTTCCAAATTAGCCCATAACATCCATAGATCATCCAAAGCTTCAATTGTCTTCACATCATCACCATTCATCATCCAAGATTAAGCCCAAGTCGTTCCTTCACATATTGACAATAGGCCCAATTGCGCCACTTCAAGCCCACCGATAAAGCACAAGTCTCCAGCTTCAAGGTTCCACATTCCCGAGATCCTCCGCTCCACTAGCCTTTCTAAAAATCTCCTATAATGCTAAAAAAAACTAGAAAGTACCCAATAAAGATGAAAAATAATAAAAAGACAAAACATGCATGAAGACTATCTAAAAAGAGATTAAATGAGCTAACATAAACTAGGAAAACAAGTAAATAAAATGAAACTATCACTTCACAAAACAGGGAATAAAGCTCAAAATTCTCTGATGGAGGTTAGAGGTTGGGAGAAGAGACGTTTCATGAGGTGGGGGATGTCGAATGAGGCAAGCCCTAGGGCCAAGTGTCTTTAAATATGGTCCAAAGGCCGAGAATTATGGTTTCATTAAACAATATTGGTGTGTCGCGCACTTACTCAGGCGTGTAGCGTTGAGCCACGTGTCCAGCGCGTGGTGCCAAGCCATTGACACGTCGCGCTCCAGTCCAAAAACCCAATACTTGAATAATTTAAAGTGTGTACCATGAATCAGCTGTTACAATCTCTCCTAAATAGATTGACATGTTGGTGCGTACTAAGAAGCCAAATAATTGATTACGTGGCACATATAACCAATTTATTTATGTGAAGGGACTAAAATAACATGCCAATATCGACTTTACCATTCAGAAAACCAAAAAAAAAACATAAAAAGAACCTAAGGGACTAATTAAAAACCAACTCGGAAGTGTTTGTCTGTCTCTGTGAAATTATCCCTTTTTTGACAAATCAACATTTTTTAATATTTTAACCTTTTTTATTTATATTTAATTTAAGTTGCTTAGTATGATTTTTGGTCGTTACATTTACTACATAATGTTCAATATAAATTTGAATATATCATAGAGATCATTTTTTTTATTTGCATAATGATATAAATTTGTTTCAACCTAACATATATTGGACGTTATATATTTTTGAGCACAAAATCCATTGAACTTGAGACCCTAAATATAGATTTGACAATGGAACAGGTTTGGAGCTAATAAACCTTGATCCAAACCCTATTAAGAAATTTCAAAAGATCATCAAAACCTGTTCCGTCAATTCCCTCACAAAAATCTTTAATATATATCAAAAACAAAAATGAGACCAAAAGTATCAAGTTTAACAAAATAAAGGGACCATTTATGTAAATTTAGCCAATTCAGGGACCATTTATTTAAATTAAGCAAATTCCCTTACCAAAATCTTTAATATATATAAAAATTCAAACTTTGTCAAGTTCAACAAAATCTAGAGACCATTTTTGTAAATTAGGCCAATTCCTTGAAATCTTTAATACATATAAAAAATCAAAAATGGGACAAAATGTCTACTTCAACAAAATCTAGGGACCAGTTTTGTAAATTTGACCAATTCCTGTTCACTGTTCATGTTATGTTCATAAGCATGTTATGCTTAAAAAATAAAAAATTGTCAAGTTCAACAAAATCTATGGGTCATTTTTGTAAATTAGGCCAATTCCCTAAAATCTTTAATATATATAAAAAATTAAAAAAAATGGACCAAAAATGTCTGCTTCAACAAAATCTAGGGACCATTTTTGTAAATTTGACCTAAAATTCACTATTCATAAGCAAGTTATGCTTTTCATATGTATATTAATTAGCCAAAAGACCTTTTCAAATTTTGTCATCTCGTGGTTACAAAGACCTTTTCAAATTTTGTCATCTCGTGGTTACAAAGTAGCATTGACGTCTCCGGTACAAGTAAACGCAGGCATTGACGTTTCCAGCACAAGTAAAGACTACCATTGAAGTCTCAAGTCTCCAGCACATGTTCAAGCTTTTTAAGTCTTATTTTCCATCAAGTAGTAAAGACTCCAAAACACAATTGCAATTTTCCAAGCTTATCTAGTCATCATCCCATTAAGTTGTAACGACTACGAAAGTCGCTTGCTATACTCCAAAAAGATTTAGGTATTGTTTGTTTTGAAAGTGGTTAAATGTATTTTGTCTCTTTTCATGTTTGCGGAAGAAGACGTGCACTTGAGAAGCGTCTACCCTATAGAAGGAAAAAGTGCTCAAAAAACACTTTTGTAGAAAAATAAACGAGACCTTAAACTTGAGACTTAACAGTCAGTCATAAGCTAATCAGTATTTTCCAAGTGTTCTAAAGCCAACTTTTTTTCCCAATGAATAATTTCTTTTTTTTGAAAAAAGGTATGTATGTTTTTTTATCTGCACAAAAAGATGTTGACAAAAAGTTTGCCTTTTGCATATTTTTTTTTTCAATTTGCAAACAGTATAAATTATAGTAAACAAGCAAACTAGATGTACATACATCCATTAACTGGATTGGTTTGTAGATGATGGTAAAAGACAATGGTGATGACCGTGATGGTGGTGATCGTGTCAATAATGGTGGTGCTAAAAGAGGTAACGGCGTAATGGTACAGGTGGTATTGGTACTGGCGGTGAAGATAGAGGTGGAGGTGACAACAGCAAAAGTGGTGATGGTGACAGAGCGGATGAAAAAGAAAAAAACATTAACTTATAAAATATTATTAAATTTTAGAAATTGATTGGTATACATCATTTTTTTGTCATTTAACAACGATTTATATTTTAAAATATTAAAAAATAAAATATATTATTATTATTACTATGTACGAGAAAATAGATATAATATATAAATCAACTTTTTTAAAGATACTGAAACTTCATGAAACACCATTGTTATTAGGATTAAGATGTTGTTGTTAGTTTAAGACTTTTTACTTTTAAAAAAATATATTAACATTGTAATTACATGACATTAGAATGTCTTAAAATAGATAAAAAAAAATTTCCTTTTATCCAAAAATACTATTAAACTTTAATATAATTAATAAAGGATTTGGTGATTATCCGGTTATTAGATTAGCATGGTTTATTTAGTTCTTATCTTTATTGAGATTGATATCCTGTTTGTTAGTAATTGGTAGTTATCTTTTTGTGATCAGACTATATATGTAGTCTTCGTTTGTAACCTGAGATTATAATGATGAATACCAATTAAAGTCAGCTTATACTAATTCTTTATGGTATCAAAGCGGGTCGTTTTCAGGGGACGATAACAATCTTCGGCGAGCATGGTGGGAGATATACCAGAAGGATCTGGCAAGAAAAGTGATGAGGGAATTGATACCACTTCGCCATTCTACATCCACCCATCGGATTATCCCAAACAAGTTCAAGTGAATGACTTGTTGAACAAAAACAATTACAACGAATGGAAACAGGAGATGACAAATTTTCTCTTGGCGAAAAACAAGATGGGATTAATATATGGAACGGTAAAGAAGCCTGAGTCAACATCACCCACATACAAGGCATGGGTTCGAGCCGATGCTATGATAAAAGGGTGGTTAACCACAACGATGGAGAGGGAGATAAGAACAAGTGTTCGATATGCGAACACTTCCTCTGAGACCTGGTCAAACCTTGAAGAGAGATTCGAAAAAGAAGGTGCACCTCGTGCTTACGAGCTAAAGCAAACACTCCATGTAACGAGACAAGATGGGAGCTTAGTGTCGAATTACTACACTAAACTAAGATCAGTTTGGGACGATTTGCAGATGGTACTTCCCACGCCATGATGCACCTGTGAAGGTTGTAATTGTGGAATTGGAAAACAACTGAATGAGTTGAGAGAGAAAGAAAGGACTTACGAGTTCTTGATGGGTTTGGACGAAGATTTCGAAGATTTCCCCGGCAACGGCGCCAAAAACTAGATGTGCACGAAAGTACCCACTAATTTTAATATTTATAACCTAACAAACTTAAACTAACTATGCACTTATAGGCAGTGTACCTAGTCAGATTACAGTATAGTTTAGGTAAGTCGGGTGTCGATCACAGGGAACGGTTGTGAATTAATTTAAAATATTTGATTATAGGTTACAGGACACACGAAAAGAATAAAGAAACGGTTATTGAATCTCAAACGAACAATTAATTAACAAATCTCGATAAACTAACGGGAAAGCAAATCTCTTCAGGTACTTTGGTTTAGATAAATTACACATTAAAAACATAAACAATTTCATACACAAATTCATTTATTCATGTTCACCGATTCCTAAAATGATTAGATTCGCACTCACTATTACTAATCCTTTAGCAAACAAGTCAATTCAAACAGTGATCAGTTGATTAAACTAACATGCTTCTTAGTGTTCAGTTTGTATCAAGCAAGACTTGTAATAATAGTTAATCAAATTGGTCGTTCAATTAACCTCTTGTTGATGGTCATCAAGCAAGACTCACACGTTAACTTACTTATTTCCAAGTTAATCCTAGTTTCACAATCATTATTCCTAGACTTATAATCTTGATGGTCATCAAAATCATAAGAGACAAGCAATCAAGCAGATGTTCATACAACTCAATTTTCTTAATAATTAACAGCAAATAATTATCATAAACACATAAGGATCTTTTTACAAGCTTGGCAAGATAAATTAACCATAAACAAACAATTCAATATAGCAATTAGTCCAATAATTAAGGTTTCATTCAATCATAAACACAAAGTAAAAGGTTTTTACACCTAAATTAGAAACTAAACACATAATAGTATCACAATGGAATGCTAAACATGGTCACGTTAACAACCCATATGATTACCGACATGTATCTGCTCTCCAATCCTTCCGATCTCCGCTCCCGTTAGCTTAACGGCCTTCTGGCCGCCTTCTAGACCCTCAAAACGGCTTAAAAGAAGTTAACTATTGACTAAATTAGGTTAGAAATCGAATCCCCCCTCTGGTTAGCTGATAATTGCTTTTTATAGCCATTGGAACCGACTTACGTACGCTGGGCGTAAGTCGGATTACGCTGGGCATACTTAGAAACTTATCGCGAAGATGTTATCCGGATGCAAGCAGTTACGCTGGGCGTACTTATAGATTACGCTGGGTGTAACATTACGCTAAGCGTACTTGTGAATTACGCGGGACGTAACCCTTGTTTTGCCATTACGCTAAGTGTTCTAGTCAATTACGCTGGGCGTAATCGGCTCCTCCAACATTTTTTCTTTCTTTTAGCTTCAAAGTCCTAATTCCGCTCCAGTCTTTTCTTTTGTGATCTATCGACAACGAATAGCTGGAAATCATAATTCAAAGCATTATAAGTACTTTTTAGTTCTAAAAGAGAATAATAAAGGCTAAAATATTAAGATATAATGTATAAATATATATATATATATATATATATATATATATATATATATAAATACACATATCAAAATACCCCACACTTAACATTTGCTTGCCCCCAAGCAAATTTACTTTTATTTTACCAATATCGCACTAAACAATCCAATTTAAACTCCGTCATTATGTCAAGACCGCAACACATGCATTTGTGTCTAAAATTTTCCTAAAGTACCCCCCCTACTTTAAATACTCACAATCTTCATAAACACTCGTCCACTTCTTTCGAACAATGCTCATTTTATGCATCGCTCCGAATCCATCCGCAGAAAACCTCCTAACCTCAAGGTGTTTTTGGTTGAGCAACCCAAGCATACATAGTCTAGAATTACAATTTATGATACCACTATGGAGCTCTTTTGAATTCTTCACTTCCTTGATAATTTAATCTTTGATTTCTTTGAATTCACCAACTTGTTTGATTTGATTTTTGGTATCTTCAATTTTTGAACTTTTTCGGAATTTTGATCTTTTGATCTTCACTTTAGTTGCTCCAAAATTATTCAAACTTTTCTTGCAATTCTCTCTCTCTTTTTTTTACATGTACCTCACTTTTTTTCACTCAAAATCTTACATGCTTAAGCAGGGGCGCTCAACTTCAACCTTTATTGGCTAACGATAATAATTTTCCTGGATACATTTCTGGTACACGATGCTAAACATATTGCATCCTTCAAACTAAGCAAGGTTGTGTTTTTGTTCCATGATTTCACTAAAATAAGAGAGGCCACAAATGCACTATAACGTGTATTGGCTAAACATTTGAGTTCTCATCAGATCATCTCATACAATATTAGCAAAAAAAATTAAATTATCACTAGATTTTTCTAAATTAAACTATTATTTCATGTTTTTAAAATTTTAAATTTCCCTAAATCTAGCAATTTCCAAACTATTATTTCATTTGTTTATAATTTACTTTTACCGACCCCCTACCCCACACTTATTTCATACAATGTCCTCATTGTATGCCTAAAACTAATTAAGCACATAAAAAGGAAGAAAAAGGAATGGACTCCCCTGGGGTAGTTGTGGCGAGATCGAATGGGGCTGCTACAAGTTGCTCCAAATATTGTTGAAAGACTGAAAACTGGAACTGCTGCTTCTGAATTTGCCGATAAATAAAATCAAGACTGCCGACTTCAAAAATGTGGAGCAAGAGATTGCAAACAAATGCAATGTATAGTAACCATGACGTGGGAAAGTGTCGACCACGTCGTCTCGTCAAGAATGACAGCCTCTTCTCGCGATGAAAACTCCCCCCACAACATAGGAAAGTGTCAACCATGTCGTGGCAGCCGGGATGATACTTCTTCCTCGCGTCGAAATAAAACTCTATGGTGTGGGAACAGCTCATCCATACCATAAGAGTTAAAAATAAAATGCCACTCTTCTAAATAATCGATCACGAAATCAATATGCACCCCACACTTATGACAAATCGTGGGTCTTGACTATAATCTTCGAACTCTCACATGGCTCTCTCTAGCAACAGTCGGACCTAGCTGCTGAACTTACTGCCAGCTTTCTAAGGGCGAAAATTCTGCAAAGATCTAAACAACCAAAGAGCATCAACATGGAAAACAAAAGTAAAACACCCTAAATTAAACTTAATTACATACAAAATAAAAATACTAATACTAAGCAACACAAAAAATAAAATCAAAATAACACAAAAATAAAAATAAAAAGGATAACTAAATCACTCGGCATCCCCGTCATCATGCTGTTGTGTCCCAAAAGTACCGGCTCCATCAGGTCGTTACTGGAATGGTGGAGGGAAAGGAACCGAGTACTGAAACCCCTGGTAGGCAAAGAATGCGGTCAACGCATCCCCATACCACTGTTGTTGTCTCTCCACGTGTGCAACGCACTCCCCCAGGCTCTGAAATCCCTCGTCCATGCGCTGAGCCAGATAACGTATATTAATCTCCGACTCAGGTCCCTGCTGCGCTCCCCGAGGAGCAGGTCTACGCCGATGCGCTCGTCGCGATTGTGGCTCGACTGCACCCTCCTCATCCGCCACGTCATCTGGTCGTACCCGCAAGACACCATCATCGCCCCGCTCAAGTACACGCATCGACTCCAATAATTGAAGGCTCATCGGCCTCATATCATGAAACACCATCGATCTCGTAATCTCACGTGTCAACAACTGATATGATCGAGCTAATCGTGTGATAAAATGCCCTCCGCAAATCGGGCTATCCTCCCGAAGTCCCCTGGCCCTCCTACCCAAATACGCGGCTAAAGCAACTGGAAAGTTCAGGTGCCTCCCTGGAGTAACTAGTGCCCATAAGAAATACAAGTCTGTCGAAGGCACTCTCTCACTATTCTTATGGTGTGTGAGAGATATGGAAATCAAATGGTGCAGCAGTCTATATGTGGTAGACCGAATCATCCTCCCCCGTGCAGTAGATGGCGTGTATACTCCCCCTGTAATCTCAGCCCAAAAAGTGTTTTCATTATAGTCATCTGGTCGGCTCTAGAGACAATCAAAAAGGAATGCCGGGAAGTGGACACTCCTCGTCGAGTCTGCTGTATATATCCCAACTCGAGTGGCGAGCTCAATCACACTGCACTCCCGACTCACACCACCCAATGTGAAGGAAAAGGTTGTCCTATCATCGGGTGTCTTCCTAGTGTCATAGGAAACTGTAGCATAAAACTCCAGCAAAAATTCCCGATACATAGGCTCCTAGATCCTGAACAGTCTTGCCCATCCCTGATATACAAACAAATGCACTCCACTCGCGTCCGAGTGCGTGTATTGCAAAAAATCCTGGATCAGCGCAACAAGTCCAGTCTGGGTCGCCAATTCCCAGTCAAATGAAGGTGCTATGTCGATCTCCTTAGTGAGCAGCAGACTCAGATTGTTGACATATCGGGCCCGGGTTGCATTGTTTAGAGTTTGCAGAAATTGTAAGAAACGGTGATCGATCACGTCCTCGGGTGGGTTGGTCCTTTGAGTTCTTCGGGCCATAATCTGCACAAATAACCACCAAACACAAAATCAAACAAAATAATCACAACATTAACAAATTTAGACTAAAAACAATGGTCCTTGGGCATGACTGTATGCTGGGCGTACATCCAGCATACGCTGGGCGTACGTCCAGATTCACGAAACTGCCTTCTGCACGTTCAAAGGGCATAAGCTTCAACAAAATACGCAGGGCAGTCAATAAACACGGGATAGTCAAAATGCGGGACCAACCCTAGGTGTATGTCCAAGAATGCGTATCAACCCCTGTTTGTTCTAAAGTAATAACCCATAACAAAGCTTTCAAATTAAGCACATACATAGGCAGTAAAAAATCCAGGAATCAAACACATGGGGGGCATACAATTGCGGACCATATCGAACATACAACTGTGAAATTGGGGCATACACAGGTTTAAAGGCCAAATCGAGTTCAAAGTTTTAGTATGTTGGTCCGAATTGGTGTATTTAAGCCATAATCAAACATACAACTATGAAATCGGCCCTTATTCAAGAAATAGATGAACCCTAGAATTTGACAAAGGGAATATGCAGCAAATTTCACCGATTTAAACACAAATCAAAGACATAGAGTGTCCGCATAACATACCTTTGTGTCGATTTTACAAGAAAAGAAGAAGAATCGGAGATCTTGGGGGAAGATTTGACCGTCTCAGTGCGGCGAAGTAGAAGGGAATTGAATGAATAACAAAAAAGTCAAAGGGTAAAAAGATATAACATGTCGCCGACTTACGCTGGGCGTAAAGCGAAGTTACGCTGGACGTAATCCCAACTCCGAGAAGAAGTCATCCGCGATCAGAGGTTGAGTACGCTTGGCGTAAATACACTTACGTTGGGCGTAATTGAACTGAAATATTTCCTTTTCCTTATTTGAAATTCCTTTTTTTCAACTAATTAATTTGGGAACTTCTAAATATAAATTTTTTTTAATTGCTTCAACAACAGCCATGACTTTCCGATGAGTGACATATGAAAAAAATGAGACGTCATGATCACTTGTCTTTGTCGATATCAAACAACAACGGTTGATTAAAACCCTTGCACGCAAGAAATGGTTTGTGAAAACAACCACTTTCGGGACCCGTTAGAATATTTCCTTTGTTTTCTTCGCACCTTTAACTAAAAGTAGAACAAGAAGTGACTTGACTAGTCAAGAACAGCAAGAGCTCGGTCTTCCACTTAACCACCACAATACGCCTTGCTATACTACGCCTGATGGATTGAGTCGGACAAATCAACAAAGTAGTAGGCTAAGCAGGTCAAGAATTCCCTAATCGCTTGCATTCTCGAAACCCATACAAAAAGTAAAACCAAGCAATGTGTATGATCCCAAATTCCTGCAAATAACAACAAGAACCTTCCCGACAAGTGAAATGGTATCAACGAAAATAAAAAAAACTAACTAAAAAAACAAATAATGAATAATCAAATAAACTAAATTAATTACAAGCCGTTCCCCGGCAACGGAGCCTAAAACTTAATATTTTAGCCTTTATTATTCTCTTTTAGAACTAAAAAGTACCTATAATGCTTTGAATTATGATTTGCAGCTATTCGTTGTCGATAGATCACAAAAGAAAAGACTGGAGCGGAATTAGGACTTCGAAGCTAAAAGAAAGAAAAAATGTTGGAGGAGCCGATTACGCCCAGCGTAATTGACTACAACGCTTAGCGTAATGGCAAAACAAGGGTTACGCCCCGCGTAATTCACAAGTACGCTTAGCGTAATGTTACGCCCAACGTAATCTATAAGTACGCCCAGCGTAACCGCTTGCATCCGGATAACCTCTTCACGATAAGTTTCTAAGTACACCCAGCGTAATCCGACTTACGCCCAGCGTACGTAAGTCGGTTCCAAGGGCTATAAAAAGCGATTATCAGCTAACCAGAGGGGGATTCAACTTCTAACCTAATTTAGTCGATAATTAACTTATGTTAAGCCGTTTTGAGGGTCTAGAAGGCGACCGAAAGGCCGTTAAGCTAACGGGAGCAGAGATCGGAAGGATTGGAGAGCAGATACATGTCGGTAATCATATGGGTTGTTAACGTGACCATGTTTAGTATTCCATTGTTATACTATTATGTGTTTAGTTTCTGATTTAGGTGTAAAAACCTTTTACTTTGTGTTTATTATTGAATGAAACCTTGATTATTGGACTAATTGTTATATTGAATTGTTTGTTTATGTTTAATTTATCTTGCCAAGCTTGTCAAAAGATCCTTATGTGTTAATGATAATTATTTGCTATTAATTATTAAGAAAATTGAGTTATATGAACATCTGCTTGATTGCTTGTCTCTTATGATTTTGATTACCATCAAGATTATAAGTCTAGGAATAACGAATGTGAAACTAGGATTAACTTGGAAATAAGTAAGTTAACGTGTGAGCCTTGCTTGATGACCATCAACAAGAGGTTAATTGAACGACCAATTTGATTAACTATTATTACAAGTCTTGCTTGATACGAACTGAACACTAGGAAGCATGTTAGTTTAATCAACCGATCACTGTTTGAATTTACTTGTTTGCTAAAGGATTAGTAATAGTGAGTGCGAATCTAATCATTTTAGGAATCGGTGAACATGAATAAATGAATTTGGGTATGAAATTGTTTATGTTTTTAAGGTGTAATTTATCTAAACCAAAGTACCTGAAGAGATTTGCTTTCCTGTTAGTTTATCAAGATTTTTTAATTAATTGTTCGTTTGAGATTCAATAACCGTTTCTTTATTCTTTTCGTGTGTCCTGTAACATAAAATCAAATATTTTAAATTAATTCACAACCGTTCCCTGTGATCGACACCCGACTTACCTAAGTTATACTGTAATCTGACTAGGTACACTGCCTATAAGTGCATAGTTAGTTTAAGTTTGTTAGGTTATAAATATTAAAATTAGAGGGTACTTTCGTGCACATCAAGTTTTTGGCGCCGTTGTCGGGGAACGGCTTGTAATTAATTTAGTTTATTTGATTATTCATTATTTGTTTTTTTAGTTAGTTTTTTTTCGATGATACCATTTCACTTTTCGGGAGGGTTATTGTTGTTATTTGCAGGAATTTGGGATCATACACATTGCTTGGTTTTACTTTTTGCATGGGTTTCGAGAATGCAAGCGATTAGGAAATTCTTGACCTGCTTAGCCTACTACTTTGTTGATTTGTCCGACTCAATCCATCAGGCGTAGTATAGCAAGGCGTATTGTGGTGGTTAAGTGGAAGACCGAGCTCTTGATGTTCTTGACTAGTCAGGTCACTTCTTGTTCTACTTTTAGTTAAAGGTGCAAAGAAAACAAAGGAAATATTCTAACAGGTCCCGAAAGTGGTTGTTTTCACAAACCATTTCTTGCATGCAAGGGTTTTAATGAACCGTTGTTGTTTGATATCGACAAAGGCAAGTGATCATGACGTCTCATTTTTTTTAATATGTCACTCATCAGAAAGTCATGGCTGTTGTTGAAGCAATTAAAAAAATTATATTTAGAAGTTCCCAAATTAATTAGTTGAAAAAAAGGAATTTCAAAAAAGGAAAAGGAAATATTTCAGTTCAATTACGCCCAGCGTAAGTGTATTTACGCCAAGCGTACTCAACCTCAGATCGCGGATGACTTCTTCTCGGAGTTGGGATTACATCCAGCGTAACTTCGCTTTACGCCCAGCGTAAGTCGGCGACATGTTATATCTTTTTACCCTTTGACTTTTTTGTTATTCATTCAATTCCCTTCTACTTCGCCACACTGAGACGGTCAAATCTTCCCCCAAGATCTCTGATTCTTCTTCTTTTCTTGTAAAATCGACACAAAGGTATGTTATGCGGACACTCTATGTCTTTGATTTGTTTTTAAATCGGTGAAATTTGCTGCATATTCCCTTTGTCAAATTCTAGGGTTCATCCATTTCTTGAATAAGGGCCGATTTCACAGTTGTATGTTTGATTATGGCTTAAATACACCGATTCGAACCAACATACTAAAACTTTGAACTCGATTTGGCCTTTAAACCTGTGTATGCCCCAATTTCACAGTTGTATGTTCGATATGGTCCGCAATTGTATGCCCCCCCCTTGTGTTTTGACCCCTGGATTGTTTACTGCCTACGTGTGTGCTTAATCTGAAAACTTTGATATGGGTTATGACTTTAGAACAAACAGGGGTTGTTACGTATTCTTTGACATATGCTTAGACTATGGACCAAAGAACTCAAAGGACCAACCCACCCGAGGATGTGACCGATCACCGTTTCTTACAATTCCCGCAAACTCTAAACGATGCAACACGGACCAGATATGTCAACCCGGACTAGCTATTCGTAATGGCAAAACAAGGGTTACGCCCCGCGTAATTCACAAGTATGCTTAGCGTAATGTTACGCCCAGCATAATCTATAAGTACGCCCAGCGTAACTGCTTGCATCCGGATAACCTCTTCGCGATAAGTTTCTAAGTACGCCCAGCGTAATCCGACTTACGCCTAGCGTACGTAAGTCGGTTCCAAGGGCTATAAAAGCGATTATTAGCTAACCAGAGCGAGGGATTCAACTTCTAACCTAATTTAGTCGATAATTAACTTATGTTAAGCCGTTTTGAGGGTCTAGAAGGCGGCCGGAAGGCCGTTAAGCTAACGGGAGCGGAGATCGGAAGGATTGGAGAGCAGATACATGTTGGTAATCATATGGGTTGTTAACGTAACCATGTTTAGCATTCCATTGTGATACTATTATGTGTTTAGTTTCTGATTTAGGTGTAAAAACCTTTTACTTTGTGTTTATTATTGAATGAAACCTTGATTATTGGACTAATTGTTATATTGAATTGTTTGTTTATGTTTAATTTATCTTGCCAAGCTTGTCAAATGATCCTTATGTGTTAATGATAATTATTTGCTGTTAATTATTAAGAAAATTGAGTTGTATGAACATCTGCTTGATTGCTTGTCTCTTATGATTTTGATGACCATCAAGATTATAAGTCTAGGAATAACGAATGTGAAACTAGGATTAACTTGGAAATAAGTAAGTTAACGTGTGAGCCTTGCTTGATGACCATCAACAAGAGGTTAATTGAACGACCAATTTGATTAACTATTATTACAAGTCTTGCTTGATACGAACTGAACACTAGGAAACATGTTAGTTTAATCAACCGATCACTGATTGAATTGACTTGTTTGCTAAAGGATTAGTAATAGTGAGTGCGAATCTAATCATTTTAGGAATCGGTGAACATGAATAAATGAATTTGTGTATGAAATTGTTTATGCTTTTAAGGTGTAATTTATCTAAACCAAAGTACCTGAAGAGATTTGCTTTCCTGTTAGTTTATCGAGATTTGTTAATTAAGTGTTCGTTTGAGATTCAATAACCGTTTCTTTATTATTTTCGTGTGTCCTATAACCTATAATCAAATATTTTAAATTAATTCACCACCGTTCCCTGTGATCGACACCCGACTTACCTAAGCTACACTGTAATCTGACTAGGTACACTGCCTATAAGTGCATAGTTAGTTTAATTTTGTTAGGTTATAAATATTAAAATTAATGGGTACTTTTGTGTACATCACCGACACCCTCCATTGGAATGGTTTACCATTTGTTAGCAGAAGACGGGCAGCAAAGGGCAATCACGGGTGGAATGAAAAGAACTGGGATTGAGGCATCAACATTTCAGGCTAACTTTAATTCTCAGCGGAGACAGCGACAACCATTGTTGAAGCAAGCCACTCAATCGGTGAATAAAGTGGCACAAAAATTCTCGAAATCAGATAATGACAAGAAGATTTGATGTTCTCACTGTTAGCGAGATGGACATAGCAAGGACGGGTGTTTCAAACTTATTGGGTACCCTGAATGGTGGCCCGGTAAGAAAGATAAACCCAAGGCAGCTTGTGTGGAGCTGGGCCCAAGTCCGATCCCCGAGCTTTCAGACGAGAAGTACCGACTCTTTGTTGAACACTTCAAGAAAGGAACGAATATAACAAAACAGTCAATGTCAAACATGGTAGGTAGAAACGGAATCTATGATGGGTGGATTGTCGACTCGGGAGCCACCGAGCACATGACACACATAAGTTATTTCTTGATTAATAAAACCCAAAATCCAAAAGACTCACCTGTTGTTATCCCTAATGGAGACAAGGTTCAGGTCATGGGGGAGGGTGAACACACTTTGCCAGGAGGTTTAAAATTAAAAGGAGTATTATTTGTACCAAGCTTTAATTACAATCTTCTTTCAGTTGGTAAACTTGCAGATGATCTAAACTGTGCTGTTACATTTTTCCCTGGTTTCTTTATGATGCAGGAGTTGGGGACGAAGCACTTGATTGGAGCGGGTAGTCGCAATGGAGGATTGTATCGGATGGGGGTATGAAGATGAAGACAAATGAAGCTTTAATGTCGACTTTTGAGGTTTGGCACAAAAGGCTTGGGCACCCATCAATCAAGAAGATCTCGAGTTTAGATTTTGTTAGTGTTTCAGATAAAGAACAAATTAATAAATGTGATGCTTGTTTTAAAGCAAAACACACTAGACTTCCATTTACTACTAGTGAAATAAAAACTTCTTGTTTTGATCTGATACATTGTGATGTGTGGGGTAGGTATAGGACTCCTTCTCTTAGCAATGCATCTTATTTTTTGACAATTGTAGATGACTTTAGTATAGCAGTTTGGACCTTTCTGATAAAACATAAGTATGAGGCTAGCACATGTCTCATAGAATTTCACAAGATGGTTCAAACCCAATTTGGAAAGAAAATCAAGCGAGTAAGGTGTGAGAACGGGGGTGAGTTTGTGTCTAATAAAATGCGTGATTTTTATGCGCAAGAAGGAATTGTTTTAGAGACATCTTGTCCTCATACACCATAACAGAATGGTGTGGTCGAACGCAAGCATAGGCACTTGTTAGAAACTGCACGTGCTCTTCGTTTTCAAGCAAACCTACCAAAGCTTTTTTGGGGTGAGTGTGTTTTGACAGCTACATATGTGATAAACCGAATGCCAACCAAAGTTTTGCAAGGTATTACACCATACGAGATACTTTTCGGTCACAAACCCACTTATGATCACATGCGGGTGTTTGGTTGTTTGGCTTATTATCGAAGTAAAGAGACTAAGGGTGACAAATTTGAGGCTAAGGGCAGACCAAGTTTGTTTGTTGGATATCCTCAAGGTACAAAAGGATATCGAATATATGATTTATAAAATAGAAAAATAATTGTTTCTAGGGATGCTCGATTTCTAGAAGATCAGTTTCCAATAGGACCAGATTTAATAAATAAGAATCTACAACAAGAAGAGCTTTTTGAGCTAGAAAAAAATGCAAGTTAAACTCATGTTGCCCCATGTGGTGAAGCTGTTTCTCACATAGATTCTCACGAGGATGATCTCACCATTGACTAAGAGGTGACACCCACTTCTGATGATGATAGTAATAATGCATCTCCTATATCCACCAGCTCTAGCAATTACTCCCCCACACACACTGAATCTGAAGATGTTCATTCAGCAAGGGCTACACGGGCTTGAACACAACCACTTCGGTTTAATGGCTATGAGGTTGAATTACCCCCGTCGATGAATCATGCACTACCCGCCACCGATCAACATGCTTCTACGGTACACCCCCTCTCCTCTTATGTTTCTTATAAAAAGTTTCTAAGTCTCATAAAGCATTTTTAGCAGCCATAGTCACACACTATGAGCCAAAGTGTTTTAAGCATGCAACTAAAGATAAAAGGTGGCGGGATGTAATGGTCAAAGAAATAAGTGCCTTAGAAGCAAATAAGACTTGGAAACTTGTCGAGCTACCACCGGGTAAACGCGCCATTGACTCTAAATGGGTATACAAAATCAAGTTTAAACCAAACGTGGAGATAGAACGCTACAAAGGCTTGTCGCGAAAGGATACACACAACTGGAAGGTGTGGACTACCATGACACATTCGCTCCGGTTGCCAAACTCGTCACTGTCGGAATTTTACTAACCTTGGCGGTCAAAAATAATTGGATCATACATCAGTTAGATGTGAATAATGCATTCTTACATGGTGATCTTGAAGAAGATGTGTACATGAAGATTCCTCAAGGTTTTGGCAAAGAAGGTGACACGAGAGTTTGCAAGTTGAAGAAGTCTTTGTATGGCTTAAAGCAGGCTAGTAGGAACTGGTATCACAAGTTCACCTCAGCGTTGCGAGAACTTGATTTCCATCAATCACATGCAGATCATTCATTGCTCATTCATCGAAATAAAGAAGTGTTTGTAGCATCATTGATATGTTGATGATGTAATCATTGTAGGTAATGATTATAAGAAGATTGAGAGTACCAAGTCGAGTCTCCATGCTCAGTTCAGCATCAAAGATCTAGGGAATCTCACGTATTTCTTGGGGATTGAAGTGTCATGCATACAAGAAGGTCTAGTACTTAGTCAACGAAAGTATACTATTTACATACTAGATGATATTGGTATGCTCGGGTGCCGTCCAAGTAAGTTCCCAATGGAACAAAATCTCAAACTGGACAAAGGTGATAAAGAAGAGAAATTGATGCTAATTTGTATAGGCGATTGGTTGGAAGCCTACTTTACTTACAAGCAACATGACCGGATATTACATATTCAGTTAATGTTTTAAGCCAATTCGTCTCTGATCCTCATCAAAATCATTGGAATGCAGCCTTGAGAGTTTTGCGTTATCTTAAAACCACTTTAGGACAAGGAATTCTTCTTCCAAAGGATGGACAACCAGAGTTGCTTGCTTACAGTGACTCTGACTGGTTAGGATGTCCCTTCTCTAGGCGTTCAAGAACTGGTTATTTGTTAATGTTGGGTGATCTCTTGGTCTTCTACAGAAGCGGAGTATCGTGCCATGGCGATTACGGTCAGTGAAATCTTATGGGTTCGGTGGTTACTTTCTGAACTTGGAGTTTGCATTGACAACCCCACTCCACTCCTGTACGATAATGAGTTTGCTCGTCATATTGCACACAATCCGGTTTTTCATAAACGAACTAAACACGTTGAAATGGATTGTTTTTTCGTTCGAGAGAGAGTGGAGTCTAAAGAAATAGCTCTTGTTCATGTTTCTACTCAATCTTAGTTGGCGGATTTGTTTACCAAGCCTCTTGGTTCTGACAGGTTACAGTCACTACTTGTCAAGTTGAACATTCAAAATCTTCATGTGTCAACTTGAGGGGGAGTAAAGGATTTGGTGATTATCCGGTTATTAGATTAGCATTGTTTATTTAGTTCTTATTTTTATTGAGATAGTTATCCTATTTGTTAGTAATTGGTAGTTATCTTTTTGTGATCAGGCTATATATGTAGTCTTCGTTTGTAACCAGAGATTATAATGATGAATACCAATTAAAGTCAGCTTATACTAATTCTTTAAT
Source organism: Lactuca serriola (assembly GCF_051521515.1). Classification (NCBI taxonomy): domain Eukaryota; kingdom Viridiplantae; phylum Streptophyta; class Magnoliopsida; order Asterales; family Asteraceae; genus Lactuca; species Lactuca serriola. Next base: position 171,592,919 of record NC_136416.1, on the reverse strand, counting down.
TAAAAGATAAACATCATAAAGGTTCTTATTTTTTTTCTAGCAATTAAGCCCAAAACAATGGCTATTGTTTATAATTAAGTCTCAAAAATCAGCAACGTCAGAGTTTTACCCTAGCAAACCAGTAATTTTTAGGTTTTTATCCTGGTGAAACGGTCATCTACCGGATGCGAGTACTTTTTCACAAATATGATCAAAATTTAAGGTTTTGCACTAACTATTATCTAATATTTTGTATTGAACTAACTAAGTAAATGTTTCATAGTGTACTAACTTAAATTTTGATTACATTTGTGAAAAAAAAACACTGGTATTCAGTTCGTGACCGGTTACCGGGGCAAAAGCCCAAAACACTGCTATTACTTGATATGAGTAACTACAAGTCATTACGATATTCTATATGAGTTACTACAAGTCGTTAATATACTCGTTATAAGTCACCATGATTCATTACTATACTCACTATGAGTCAACACAAGTCATAACTATATGATTTCATTCATAACCCACAAGTCTCCACCTATTCCTAACATGTATGCATGTAATCAAAATATGAGACTCAAAATAACATCATCATTTAATCAAACACTAAACATTAACCAAATTCAAATTATAATCAATCTAAAGGTATATGATCCTTAACCAAAGTCAAAAGAAAAATCCATGTTAATAAAAAATCATACACAAAAACATGTCCTTAGTCTAATAGAGGATGTCCCCGAATTATAAAATATAGTCATCAACAAACTAAACAACACAGAGTATATATAGTATCCAAGCAAATAAATTTACATATAGCATTTTGCAAAAGGAAACACAAGTCAAAATATTTCAAATAATGGGGACACATATTCTATGATAAAAGAACTCACCTTGGCCAAATATTATCATTCCAAAATATTTAATGTTCAAGTGACCTTCTTTAAACCTCCTTTTCATCGCCTAATAAGATATATATATATATATATATATATATATATATATATATAAATTCTAGTGATTAAATAGTACTATTAGGAAACCTATTATGTTAAGAGAACACAAGATTTGGGTGATATCTATCATTATGCCAAACCTTAGGGATTAACTCTGCCAACTTGTGAAACTTGGACACCTTATCCCCAATATTAACAACATATCGTGTGTGTGTGTGAGAGAGAGAGAGAGAAAGCGAGTCCTTCATTCTGTTTCTTGTTACTCCTATATCAGTATCAGAGTATATGTACATATAAGGAGAATCAAAACTCTCTCTCTCTCTCTCTCTCACTCTCTCTCTCTCTCTCTCTCTATATATATATATATATATATATATATATATATATATATATGGACTGTGTATGTTCTTTGGCAGAGAGTGGGGGAGAGAGAGAGAGAAAGAGATAGAGAGTGTGTGTGTGTGTGTGTACCACCTGTTCTAGGTTTTAGCCAGTCTCTTAATATAAAACCTTTACTTTCGGTGGGGACAACGTGGTTGAGCTACACCACAACGTGTCGGTATTGAACTGGGTCGTGGATTTAAATGACTCGCTACGGAGTAGTCGTAGGCGCCACAACGTAGCATGTGTTTTTTGAAAAAACCCTAATATTTGGGCTTTGGGCCCTATTTAAAGAACATTAAGGCTAGAGTTTTGTGATTATTCAGCCTTCATCTCCCTCTCAAGCTCAAAACCCTAACCTTAGCCTCTATTGTGTTTGTGTAACATCCCAAGATTTTCCATTTGTAGTCCCCGGGGATGGAAGGGTGAAGCCATGAAAAGTCTAAGGGCTAAATTGCAATTTTTGAATTAGGAGTACGTTGTGCGTACATAAGGGTACGTTGAGCGTACTAGGCGCGCCCTAGTATGCTGGGCGTACACTTGTGTACACTGGGCGTACCCATGGCAGAAAGAAACCCTAATATTTAGGGTTCTGGGACTATATAAGCAACATTATGAGCACAAAACCCTTCCTTACCCCATCCTCCATTGCTTAGAGTCGTTTTCCCTAAACCCTAGCCATTTCCTTGAGTGTTTGAGTTTATTGAGTGTTTCTTGAGTATTTTAAGAAGAAGGTGTTGCATCAAGGATTTGGAGAAGAAGATCAAGCTTGTAGATCTGAATTTGATTTGTGCCCTAGAAGCTCCAGAAGGTAAAAAGCTTGGAACTTTATACTTGTATGAGATAGATCTAGTATTTTAGCTTTACGGAAGGATTCTTGTCCCAAAAGTCCCAAAATGGTGCATGTTATGTTTTGGACAAAATGAGTTGTCCTTTCAGACCTTATAAGAGGTCCTAAGTGATTAAAATGGTGTCCCAATAGCTAGATTTGTCTCATGCATGAAGTAGGAAGGTCTTAATGGATCCAGACCATGTGTTAAGAACTTTCTAGACGTCCTAAGTGATAAAGTTTGAGACTTTATAGCCTATGGCACATTTGGTTGATGGATCTGGAGTTTGGGCTTAAGTGCTTAAGCCATTAAGCACTTATTCGGATTTTTGTGAAACCCCGCGTACGCCCGACGTAAATCCAGTACGTCTAGCATACTGGGTCAACCACCTTGATGGTGGTCAACATGAGGATGAGTATGCCCCGTGTACGTCCTCTGTTGGGCCTTTGGCAATTGGGCTTTGGGTTTTGGGTTTTTTATGGACTAGTTGGGTTTGGGCCTTAGCTGGACTTTATGAATATAACTTTTTGGGCCAAGTTTTGATAATGGATCTTGGAATTAGGCCCAATTAGGGAATTGGGTCCAATTTGGTAAATTGGGCCAATAATGGGCTTCGCATAATGACTTTCAAGGTTATGGAATTGGAATTGGGCCTTGGCCCAATAAAGAGAATGGACTGGATGGATTGTGTGGACCCCTTAGTCAGGATTGTTATGTTGTGTAATGACTTGGTATTTATTATTTGGATAGTTCAGGATCTTTAGTGAGGCAACTATTCGGGAGTTCGATTCTTCAGTTCGGATCGGCTTTGTGAGGTGAGTTTTCCTCACTATACTCAAGGGTATAAGGCACCATGGCCGACCCTTTTGGATTGCTATCCTGATATGTTATATGCTCGAGTATTGTTATGATCCGTTAAATCAGTATCCTAGTATTTAGGATGTTATATGTTGTTATGATCCGTTAAATCAATTTCCTGGTAGATAGGATGTTATATGTTGTTATGATCCGTTAAATCAGTATCCTAGTAGACAAGATGTTATATGTTGTTATGATCCGTGAGATCAGTATCCTAGAAGATAGGATGTTATATGTTTCCATGATTTGTTAAATCAGTATCATGGACGATCGGATGTGGTTATTCTTAGTGACCTATAGTTCGGTCTGACTGTTTGTATGTTGGTAGGAGATTATCTGTGATATGTGCACATGATTGATTGGTAGTTGAGGATATTCCATCCCGAGGATGATAGGACCCTAGTATGTTGTCTTTATAGACTGTTATATGATTAACTGATATAGGTGAACATGCTTGATTGGTTATGGGGGCATTCCAACTCAGTTGTGGGCCGAGAATATTCCATCCTGAGGATGATTGGACTCATAGTATGTTAGCTTTCCAACCCAATGGTTGAGGGTCTGGGATATTCCAACCCGATGGTTAATTGGACCTATAGTATGTTGGCATTCCAACCCGATGGTTGAGGGCCTGGGGTATTCCATCCCGATGGATGATTGGACCCATAGTACATGTTATATATGTGTTGTGTGTGGGCATTCCAACCCGATGGTTGAGGGCCTGGGGTATCGCATCCCGATGGATGATTGAACCCATAGTATGATGTTTGTTATTTTATGTGTATCGTTGGGTGTATGAGTATTTTGGGGGTAACTCACTAAGCCTTCGATCTTACGTTTATCGATTATTGTTTCAGATACAGCGGATGGCCGCGGGAAGGTGAAGGCATGACCGTACACTTCCTCGATTCATGATTTCGATTTCTGGGAACTCTAATGCTTAAACTATTTTGAAAACACTTTGTAATAATTAATGGTATTTTTTATATTTAAAAAGTTTTAAATTGGCTTGATTTTTATGGATGTTATAGTTTCTAAGCTCATTCTTAGTGATTTTAGTAATCTTTGGAGGATAAGGAAGCCTTTGGTGAGGAGGTTACCTTGCAAGCATTATCTACATCAGGTAGCACATCTTCTGGATCTTGGTGAGTGTCCAAAACCAACATTTTCCTTGCCAAGTTGCTAGATCTTTAGATTTTGTTCTTTTCTTCATGTGTTGATGGGTTTAAGTGGTGAGATCTCGTAAAGTTTGCAATTTTATGAATCTCCAGGCCATTTGGAGTGTTTGGTGCTGTGTAACATCGTGATTTTTTTCATCCAATTTTTTTTTATTTTTAAAACGTTTATTTAACAAAATACGTTAGCGGAAGTCCTATTTAAAGTTTAAAGGAAACATCACCAATGTTACATTTATTTTCAAAAACATCATTTATCAAAATATAGTTCATAAACCAAATCAAAAACAAGTTCTCAAAAACAAGTGCTAAGAAAACTCAACGACATGTCCAAACGGTATCAATACTAGGACATAAACTGGAATGTAACTACCCAAATTCCTCATCCTTACTAAGTCGTCAAACTATGCTACCTGTGCCAATGCAAGTCAACAACAAGCAAAGAAATAAGTGTTAGCAAATGCTAATTCAGTCAACCATAAGTACAATGTTAGGAAAATACACATAGCATATCATCACATACATCACACACATCATATATCATTTACATTACATGTTCATCACTAGAGTATCATTAGGGTCTACCATTATTATTTATCTTTTAATATTAGATAATTAATAAATTCCTAGCCCTGGGTCCATCACTAACCATCACTATCCCGTAAGGAAGACTCCCTACACATGGGTCCATCACTAACCCGTAAGGCAGACACCCAACACTTAGGTCCATCACTAACCTGAAGGCAAAACCCGTTCACTACTAAGTGACCAGCCCAACCCTACCCCACTGAGTCAATCACTAACGTTGGGTTCATCATTAACCCAAGAGGTAAAAACCTCATTCACTACCGACGTGATTGGCTTGACCCAATGCACTAAGTGAGGCGCGACTCTCACTCGTAACATTGCTCCCGGTTCGCTGTGCTCGCTACTCCAACGTTGCACATACAAGTATGCACGTTGTCGTTCGAGAGTGGTACTTGTCATTGTTCCCATCACTAGAACTTCCCACTCAAACGTGATATTTGATCCAACGCCATCACCACGCCAATATCACTCCAATCCTTGAACACCTTAGTGTCCATTAACCATATCCCAAGTGGTGGTCTAGAAAAGCCAATCGGCGTCACTATTGGCTTAAGCTCTTTCCTTTTAGGCATCTTCCAACCTCTAAGGCCCTTACAAGTATCCAGATAGGGTACACAAGTCTAAGTCTAGGTTGCTACCCTATACGCCCCACTAAGTGTATTCCCCTTTTTAATTAATATATTATTAATTCATCACATAAGGATTACACTACAAACCTCCCTAAGTAATCATGCTCAATTTCTATTAATATTAAATGGCATATTACTTCCCTACTTCAAAATATGTAAACATGCAACAAGACATCAAGTTAAGGCATTTCACATCTTCATATAATCATGCACATATCATAATTTCATCATTAAGGCATATTATATCAGTAGCATGCATTTTCCTAACCAACATAGACAAATATTACCAACAAATTATTGCATGCATATATTCACACACAATCACCCAAAACCCTATTTCTATTATAGATCTATCACACCCTCACATCGATATAGCAACCAAAAAGTATAGCACGAAGGGCACATCATTCAAATAAAAATAACATTCACAATTGGGGTACATGCAACCTAAACAACCTAGGTTCATTCCAATCCCTCTAATATGTGGAATCCCTAACAAGTACTTTAAATAACCGCAAATATTGACTCATCTTCTTCAAACAAGCACTTTCCACACTTCAAATCTTGTAGGACCTGAGGTATTGAATCTTACCCTAGTTAAACACAAATATATGTATTACTAGAAGTTTACATGAACAAACAATAACATTTTACTACCTAAACATGCAAATTAGTCATTAGGCCAAATTTTCAGATTTTAACCTAAAATAGCAGTTTGTTCAAGGCCACTTTAGCACCACTTAAGCCTGTAAAATTTTCACCTTTATTCCATATTTAGGTAGTTCAATCTTTTAGGTTTAAAATTACTACTCGCACAGGTCCAACTGATTTTTCTACAATTTTCTATGAATTTTACAAGACAACATGTTCGTGCAGCTAATTTCCGACCAGTCAGTGAAAAAGACGATTTTCACCTTGGTTAGGGACAATATCTGATCCTGGGAAAAATCATGGACAAACTAGACTCAAAATTCAAACTTTGAGAGTTTATGGATCATCAATCCGACTTCTAATGACTTTTCTATATATTTTTCAAAGCAGGGACATATTGGTAATTTTTCAGAATTTCCCAGCAATGCATTTTAAGGGTTAATTGACAACTTAACCCATTAAGCCATAACCAAAATCAACTATAAAGATGGAAATTGAGTTTTTAACGGTAGCAACATGTCAAGTAGTTAAAATAACAATTTCAACCTCAAACCATGACACAAAATACATTGCTTTTATGGGAAAACAAGGTACTTTGCTAAAAGAGAAAACATCACTAGGGCTTGAGTTTCCTCTACCATTAAGCCACATATAAACGCCTTTAGGGACTGTTATGAAACCTTTTGGATAGTTCAAGACATGGTAAGTTATACAGAAGAAAAAAAAAAAACATCACACGTGAAGTCACTATGTGTGGAAGAGAAAGAAACATGAATTCTAACAAAAAAAAAAAGGAAGACATTGATCCATGATTTTGAGTAATTCCTAAACATGATTAACAACATTTTTGAGAGTGTTCAAAACATGATTTTTGACAGTTATAATCCATCAAAACACACTTAATATGGCTGGGGTTTAGTCTCACATAACCACTAGAATTGAGAGTAGGAGGAAGAAATTAATTAAGTCAATTGGAAAGCAATTCAATCTCATAACTTAATCAAATTGTTTGAAATTTAGAGTTTGATACCATGAGAAAGAAGTAAATGAAGAGAGTTACCAGAATAGTCGGACTCACTCACTCACAGCCTCAAGGACGCTACCAAACTCGTCCAACCCTACACTCTCGCACCCTAGCCTTGCCCTCTGTTGCGATCGCTTTCTCTTTCTCCCACTGCGGATCGTGTTTTTTTTTTCTTTCTTTCTTCCCCTTCTAATCGACATGTGCAACCTAATGTTATTTAGATCGACTTCTCTGATCGCAATCAAGGGTACCCACACAAATCAAAACGGGCATGGAATCACAATCGGACGAGCCCTTAATCACGTTGGTTAAATTATGAACGTTTCTATATGATTTTTATTTGATCGAACACAAGTAGGTATAGCCCAAGAAAAGGGATCGATTCGGAATACTCAAGAAACGCACGCACACAATGCATATACAAAAAAAACGGACGTAACCATGCGCAATTTATTATGAATTTGTAATCTAGTCCCTCCAATTATTTCAAATTGATAATTTAAACCCTATATCAATTTCCTTAATAAATCAAGTTTCTTTTAATGACACTTTGGCCCCTCAATTCCTATTAAATCTTTTAAATGAATTATATTTACTATAATAATTCTGAAAATCAATTTAGTTGGATTATATCCCTCTTATTTATCGATCAATTCTTTTAGATATTAAATACTACTATTTTTATTTAATTTTAACATCATAAAACTAAAATTATTCGCATTAATAGTTATTCGAGTAACGGAAAAACTAACGTCGTTTATGAAAGAGTTTTGAGGTTGTTACAATTCTCCCCTCTTTAAAATGGTTATGCCATCAGAATCAAATACCGACATAGAAAACTTAGTGTAAAGAGCCTTCATGTCTCTTACAACCACCTAGGTCACTTCTGACCCGTACCCCTCCTCTCATTGGACTTTGATGAGGTTGAATTGTTTCATTCATAACTTCTTATTCTTTCTTTCGCCAAGATATCTACCAACTCTCCCTTCTCGTGCATCAACTCATCGACTTGTCTAGCAGCAAGAGACTCGCCATATAACTTACTTAGACGAATAATTATCATCGTTAAACTCCTTGACCACCTCAACAAATAGGTACCCACTGACTTCCTTGAACCCTCCACCGCATGAGCCAAGGAACCTAACACTCGCCATATACTTATTCACCCTAAAGTAGAGATGACAGAAATGAACCCTAGAGTTCTCTTCTCACAAAACAGAAATACCCTCACATCAAAAACGGAACTTACGCATGCCTTTAACGCAGAGAATCTCATTCTGGCTAGCAAGTAGCCAAAACATATCCATGACGACATCTCACGAGTTGATCCCGATCGTAGTCCAAGTCGAAGGGAAAATGTGTTCACACATCATATTAGAACATTCATCGCATATTCCCCAAACAAGAAAACAAGATTCTATACCGCTATCACAATGCCTAACACAAAAATTCATAAAAACTTTGAACTAACATAAAACAAGAACATAAAGTAGCAAATTTAAATGATCTACCACTGCTAGCATCAAACACGGTTACACATAGAAAACAAAACACTTAGATGAAACAGTTATGAGAGTACCTCATCATCATGTATGACCACCTCGATGAACATCCGAAATGCTCACATTTGCACTTTTGGTGCATCAGGCTTCTTACCAGTGTCACTTGGATACACTTTAGGATTTGTGCATTGCCCATTCATGTGCCCGGTCTAACGACAATTAAAGCAGAGTGGATCAGCACTCCTACACGCTGACTGCTTGTGGCCTAATTTTCCACAACGTCTGCAACTCATAGTACTATCATTGCACGAACCCTTGTATGAGGAATGACACCTCATACAGAAGCCCGACCTGTCACCCTTTTTTTTCATGGTAACCCTTCTTTGTCTGAGAGGATTCAGACGAACCCACACACTTCCTATTCTCCCCGCTCTTTGTAATAGCACGTAACGGTGTAGCCATATCCACTTCAATCCGAATAGCCTCGTCCATGGCAGCCACCAAAGTATATATTGTGATGCCCCACATTAGCCTGATACTCTGCTATTAACCCCTCAGCATAATGTTCCACCTGTTTTCCTCGGTAGGACGGTAATTTTTCCCAAACTGTAACTTCTCTGAGAACAAGGAATTGTATTTTGCAACTGTAATTGTTCCTTTTTCTAATGCAAGGAACTCCCGCTCAAGCTTCCTCATCTATCCTGGAGGACAAAAAAGCTCCTGAAGCCTTTGGCTGAAGGCTTCCCAAATCATATCATCAAGTGTAGCCTTAGGAACAACATAGTCCAACGCCTCCCACCACTAAAGAGCCTTGCCATCTAGCTTCAATACTGTATAACTGAGTTTCTGTGACTTAGTGAAGTCGCATGAATGGAAAATTTGCCTCATCTTGCACAACCATTGCATGCACAATGCTAGGTTATCACCTCCTAACAAGATAGGGGGTTTGTGGTACGTGAATGCTTTAAAGGAACTACCCCACCCCTCATCACGATCTCTAATAGGATTCCTACTCCGCTCATGGGTAACTGAGCGGATCTCAACTAACACCTCTTGTGGCTCCTCGTTCTCCTTATCTTCATACTCTGGGGGTAAGAGACCAGCAGCTCGCATAACATGTTGCATCCGCTCCATGGCTCGATCATGTCTCTTCAACTCAGCATCCCGTGCCTCAAGCTGTTCCCGAAGATCTGCAATGATAGCAGCAGTCGCGGTGGTGTGCTCGCTACAGGCTGGCTAAACTCGCAGATGATGACTAGCAAGTGGGGTTTGAAAAATAAACGGTGGCATCTTGGGAGTACGATTGACCTGGTCTCCGCCAATACCCCCAACAGTAGCATCATCATCAGTGCGTAACATGTTCCTAAATAATGAAAAGTTTCAGGTATTCAACAATTTCAAGAAGTCTCCAACACAAGTAAATGCTGGCATTGACATTTCCAGCACAAGTAAAGGCTAGCATTGAAGTCTCCAGCACTACAAAAGTCAGTTGACATTTTCAAGCTTTTTAAGTCTTATTTTCCATCAAGAAGTAAAGACTCCAAAACACAATTGCAATTTTCCAAGCTTATCTAGTCATCATCCCATTAAGTTGTAACAGCTCCAAAAGTCACTTGCTATATTCCAAAAAGACTTAAACTTGAGACTTAACAGTCATAAGCCAATCAGTATTTTCCTAGTGTTCTAAAGCCAACTTTTTTCCCGAAGAGTTATTTCTTTTTTGAAAAGGTAAAATGTATGTACGTTTTTTAATAACTGCACAGAAAGATGTTGACAAAAAGTTTGCATTTTGCATTAAAAAAATTTAATTTGCAAACCGTATAAATTATAGTAAACAAACAAACTAGATGTACATACACCCATTAACCAGATTGGTTTGTAGAGGAAGGTAAAAGAGAGTGGTGATGACCATGGTGGTGGTAATCGTGTCAATAATGACAGTGCTGATAGAGGTAACGGCGTAATGGTAGAGATGGTGTTGGCGGCGGAGATGGAGGTGGAGGTGGCGGCAGGGAAGGTGGTGATGGTGTCAGATGAAAAAGAAAAAAGCATTAACTTATAAAATATTATTAAATTTGAGAAATTGATTGGTATACATCATTTTTGTTTGTCATTTAACAACAATTTATGTTTTAAAATATTAAAAAATAAAAAATATTATTATTATTACTATGTATGAAAAAATAAATATTATACATAAATCAACTTTCTTAAAGATACTAAAACTTCATGAAACACCATTGTCATTAGGACTAATCTATTGTTGTTACTTTGACACTTTTTACTTTAAAAAAATATTAACATTGTAATTACATGACATTAGAATGTCTTAAACTAGATAAAAACAAATATTTCCTTTTATACAAAAATACTATTAAACTTTAATATAATTAAAAGATAAAAAATCATAAAGGTCCTTATTTTTTATTGCAATTAAGCCCAAACTAATGGCTATTGTTTATAATTAAGTCTCAAAAATCAGTAACGTCAATTTTTTACCCTATTAAACCGGTAATTTTTAGGTTTTTATCCTGATAAAACGGTCATCTACCGGATGTGATTACTTTTCTCATATATGATCAAAATTTAGGGTTTTGGACTAACTATTATCTAATATTTTGTATTGAACTAACTAAGTACATGTTTTGTAGTGTACTAACTTAAATTTTGATTACATTTGTGAAAATAAAAACACTAGTATTCGGTTTATGAAAATAAATTTTGATTACGGTGTGGCATGTGTTTTTAGAGAAAACCCTAATCTTTGGGCTTTGGGCCTTATTTAAAGAACATTAAGGCTAGAGTTTCGTAATTATTCAATCATCATCTCCCTCTCAAGCTTAAAAACTATAACCCTGGCCTATGTTATGTTTGTGAGCTCATTCTTAGTGATTTTAGTGAAATTTGGAGGAGAAGGAAGCCTTTGGTAAGGAGGTTACATTACAAGCATCATCTACATCAGGTAGCACATCTTCTGGATCTTGGTGAGTGTCCAAAACCAACCTTTTCCTTGCCAAGTTGCTAGATCTTTAGATTTTGTCCTTTTTCTTCATGTGTTGATGGGTTTTAGTGGTGAGATATCCTAAAGTTTGCAAATTTATGAATCTCCGGGCCATTTGGAGTATTTGGTGCTTCGGTTATGGATTAGAAATGAATTTTGGTGTCATGTATGAAATTTTGGTCATTAACCCTCATTATGACCTAATAGAAGTTTAGGACATGCATTAGACATGCATAAATGAAAAGCATGGATATTTATGCTAGAAATGGTGCTAGAAACCTCTATGGAATTTGTTGGACAATAGATATTCAAGATTGAGTGCTTATTGGTTAAGCCAAGTTGTGTTTCTGCCATTTTTGGACCTAGGAGTTGACATATTTATCTCTTAGAGAGTCTTAATGGATAAAGTTGGAAATTTTATCCATCTAGACTATAGAGTAGACCAGATCTAAGATTTAGATCCCTTATAATTAAAGAGAATGTCTTGACCCATTAAGTTGTTAAGAACCCAGTTCCCATGGCATGATCTGGGTCTCCACGACATGGCGGTTGGGCTAAGACTCATATGGTTTTTCATTTAGTGGCCACGGCGTAGCCAAGGATGGCCATAGCATGGCGACCAATCGAAGTGACTCTTGACTTTAACCTTTGATCGTTGACCTTAACCAAGTTTGACTTTAGGTCATTTGGGATATTTTGAGTTGTAGATTGAGGTTTGGTCCCTGGGTGTTGTATAGGTGACCCGTAGAGCTAGTAGTTGGAGCAGCATTCAGTTCTGCTATCTTTCTGTCATTGAGGTGAGTTTTCCTCACTATACTTGTGGGTCAAAGATACTAATGTTGGCCCATTGGATTATGTATCCTAGTATATTGGATTTATGTTATGTTTATTATATGATAGATTGGTATATCTGTATGATTTACTGTACTTGATGGTTATTGGTTTTTTTGTATGTTTCGACATGTTATGGTTTGTTGGGTTGAGGCAGACCTATTTTGTGCTGAAGGCCAAGAAACCTGGGGTGGTCTGGATAGATTGAAGGCTTGCATGGTGGTCCAGTCAGGTTGAAGGCCCAAAGAGCAATCCAGAAAGGTTGTAGGCTCATATATACATGTTGTTATCTATATGGTTGTGCGTGGTACTTTGGGGGATCTCACTAAGCTTTGGTTTATAGTTTAAGTGTTATGTTTAAGGTACTTTAGAGGATTAAGGCAATGCAAAGGCGTGATCGTACACATCCTTCAGTGATACGTTTTGGAGATTTTATGATACTCTAATTTTGGGATATTTGTATTTGCATATCTGGTTTTTATGAGATGGGTTCGAATGAATACTGATTTTTTCTGAAATTGAAAAATGAAAATTTTATCATGATTTGTGGGATGTTACAAGTTGGTATCAGAGCACTGGTTTGGGCGAAGCGGATGAACATTCGTGTGAATCAAGACTAAAACTAAGGATCTATGAAAATTTCCAAATTATTTTCAAAAAATATATATTTTTTCAAAAGTAATCAAGAAATGATGTGATGTGTGCGATCATCCAGAGCAAGAAAGTATTCCCCAAGATACCCACATTATTATTTGTTTATGATGGAACTGCATGCTAGTTTGTAGGCTAGGGATCCTCAGGAATTGCATGATAGAATTGTCTAATGTGTGATTGCTGATAGCCTAGGAAAATCTCTTGTATGCTAGATGGAATTGACATCATTACTTTAGTTGTTGTGTGCATCATAGTTGTACATACCTAAGATTTTATAGCCTGAGAATGTTCCATTTATCCTTATTTCATATTCCTCGTCTGGTTGTGAGCTTAGGGTAGAATCAAGGATTCGATTGTCTATAGAATCTAGTGTTTTGTATTATTAGCATGTACGAGTGGTTGTAGGGTTGGTGGAAGTTTCATGAGTGAGTGTGTGTAGAAGAAATCCATCAAGTAAGGAATTGTTAGTTACTCTCAAGAGAGTGGATATAGGGTGTATGCGTATCCTAGATGTTTGGGCCTATTGGTTAGGAATTGTGTGTGAGGATCTGCCTGGTTTTAATGATGTCCTACTGTCACTCGTTTTCATTGCTCGAATGTTGCTTTCCTTGTGCTTTGTAGGAGTCATATTGATGTGAGTTAACTACTACATAAATATGTTAAGTTACATGCTAAAAAGGTTAAATAATCTTAAAGTGAAAGAATTTGTTCAATTGCACAGCTCTCGTCTGAGTCTAACCATTGTAGGGTTGAATCTTTTAGTCTAAGATTATTTAAGTTTTGTTGCATGTAATTATATTTATGCAGTAGGTAGCTAAATTAATAGGAGTCTTCTTTCAGCCGATGGTAAAGTGAGGTGGGGATCCAGGGAGTACGCCCAGCGTACTGGCCAGTTTGTTAGGGACTTCATTCATGACTTAATCCATTAAGTCTTTATGTCCAAAATGCAGATCCAAGTCCTTTAAGACCTCCTAAACCATAAAGTCACAAACTTTATGTGCTTGCATGCATGGTTGGGGTCAAAACATGATTTTGGTCCTTCTAACAAACTTTAAGACCCACAAAACACTTGCATGGTTGTGGCTTAACCATCAAGGTCCGATTTTTATGACTCTTAGTTCCCCTAAGAGCCCAAAAGGACAGCTATTATGGTCTGAAATCATTAAGATGCAACAAACCTCAACAAAGGAGTCCAAAAGTAACTTTAAACACCCCCAAAAACAAATCTAAGAATATAATGGCCAAGGTTGGAACTTGATACCTGAAATAAGTCAAAAATGGAGCTAATCTTCTGGATCTATAAGCTCTTGATGTATCCTTGCTCCTCCTTCAATTTCCTTTCTCTTCCAAAGCACCAAATACTCTCAAATAGCTCCCAAATCACAAGAACACACAAAAGTAGGCTAGGGTTTTCTTGGAGGCTGTATGAGGGTGAAGGGAGGCTGAACAAACAGGGGTAATATTCTTTATATAGGGAGTAAACCCTAAATTTTAGGGTTTAAAGAGCTGCAAACATACGTTGGGCGTACGTGCTTGGACTCCGTGCTTCCTTTCCACGAGTACGCTGGGCGTACATGGCAATGTATGCCCCGCGTACGCAGCTTCCTCAGCCCATTAGCAAGGCCCAAAGGTCAAAGTCCAAACCAAACCACTCCACACTTCAATTAGGATGAATAATAATAATAATACATGGAAAGTCTCGGATGCTACAAATCTCTCCCACTTAAATTAGACTTCGTCCTCGAAGCCCGTTGTCGTTGCTGAAAATAACTCGGGGTAGTGCTCTCTCATCTCATCCTCTAGCTCCCAAGTCTATTCCGAGCCTTTGTGGTGCTGCCACTGCACCTTCACCAGCTCTACTTCCTTGTTCCTCAGCGCCTCCGTCTTCCTATCTAAAATGGCTATCGGTCGCTCGATGTAGTTCAGGCTATCATCCACCTGAATATCCTCGAGATGTACCACTACAGAGTCGTCTACTAAGCATTTCCGTAGCCGGGAGACATGAAAGGTGCTATGAATCTGACTAAGCTCGGCTGGGAGAACCAACCTATATGCCACCTTGCACACCCGGGTAGCAAGCCTGAAAGGACTGATGTACCTGGGGCCCAACTTGCCCTGCTTCCTGAACCAGATGACACCTTTCCAAGGTGACACCTTTAGGAGGACCATATCCTCGACCTGCAATTCCAAGTCCGAACGACGCTTGTTGGCATAACTTTTCTGCCGACTCTGAGCAGTCTGAAGCCTGCTCTGGACCTATCAGATCCTCTCCGTCGTCTTGAGTACCACTTCGGTACTCCCCATGACTCTCTGCCAAACCTGACCCCAGAAAATCAGGGTCCTGCACTTCCTCCTGCATAACATCTCGAAGGAAGGACGATCGATACTCACATGATAGTTGTTGTTGTAGGAGAACTCAGCTAATGGAAGGTAGGTTTCCCAGCTACCACCGAAGTCTAGAATGCATGCCCGTAGCAGATCCTCCATATTTTGGATGGTTCGCTCACTCTGACCATCCGTCTGCGGGTGAAAAGCGGTGCTAAAGTGTCGACGAGTACTCAACTCGTCATGGAATTTCTTCCAGAATCTGGAAGTAAACCGCACATCTCTGTCAAAAATCACGGAGACCGGCACTCCATGTCGGGCCACAACCTCATGAATGTAGATGTCGGCCTGCTTCTCAGCCGATATGCTCTCCTGGATAGGTACAAAATGGACACTCTTGGTCAATCGATCCACGATGACCCATATAGAATCCACTCCCCGTGCGGTCCTGGGAAGTTTGGTGATGAAATTCATGGTAATATCTTCCCATTGCCACATGGGAACATCTAGTGGCTATATCTTGCCATGTGGCCTTTGGTGCTCGGCCTTGACTTTCCTGCAGGTCAAACACTGCTCTACATACCATGATACATCCTGCTTCATGTAGGGCCACCAGTAATCAGGGTGAAGATCCCTATACATCTTCGTCGCCTCGGGATGAATTGAAAACCTGGATTTGTGCGCCTTCTTCATCAAAACATGACGCACACCCCCATGATAGGGAACCCACACCCTACGATTTAGCGTTAACAGCTCACGGCTATCGTAGTCGAAGGAGGAAACATGTCCCATAATACGCTCGCTCTTCCGATGTTCCTCCTGCATGGCCTCCTGTTGGGCCTCTCGGATTTGCTCTAGGAGCAGAGTTACCACTATCATCTATAAGCAAACGTCTCTGATCGGGGCAGCCTTGCGGCTAAGAGCATCGGCCACCACATTGCCCTTCCCCGGGTGGTAGAGGATCTCACAATCGTAATCCTTCACCACATCTAGCCACCGACGCTGCCTCATGTTCAGATTCGGCTGGTCCATGACGTACCTCAGACTCTTGTGATCTGTGTAACTCAAAATCGTGCGTCGGGTAGTTTGCCTCATGAGGCTTCAGCTGCCTCGAAGCATACGCGATAACATGCCCTCTCTGCATCAATACCGCACCCAATCCTGAGATGGATGCATCGCAATATACCACAAAATCCTCCACGCCCTCTGGCAGGGCGAGGATCAGCGCCTCGCATAGTCTCTATCTCAATACCTCAAACGCTGCCTGCTGCTCAGGCCCCCAGCGAAAAACAACAGCTTTCTTCGTCAGCCGGGTCAGGGGTACAGCTATCTTGGAGAAATCTAGAATGAATCTCCGGTAATAGCCCACCAATCCTATGAAACTCCGAATCTCATATGGAGATTTCAGAACCTCCCATCTCACCATGGCCTCTACTTTGGCCGGGTCAACCAAAATACAGTTCTAGTTGACAAGGTGCCCAAGAAACTGCACCTCACGCAACCAGAACTCACACTTGGAGCACTTCACGTACAAGCTCTCCCTCCTCAAGGTATCCAACACCTCTCGCAAGTGCTCCTCGTGCTACTCCTATGTCTTGGAGTAAACCAAGATGTCATCAATGAAAACTATCACATACCGATCCAGCATCGGTCTGTATACACGGTTCATGAGGTCCATGAACGTGGCAAGAGCATTGGTGAGCCCGAAAGGCATCACCATGAATTCATAGTAGCCATAGCGAATCCGGAATGCAGTCTTCTGTACATCCTCTTCTATGACCCTCATCTGATGGTATCCTGAACGTAAATCTATCTTGGAAAACCAAGATGCCCCCGTAGCTAGTCGAAAAGATCATCAATCCTCGGGAGTGGATAACGGTTCTTCACCGTTACTTGTTCAGCTCCCGGTAATCAATACACATCTGATGCGACCCGTCCTTCTTCTTCATGCACAAAATCAGGGCTCCCCAGTGTGAACTGATCGATCTGATAAATCCCTTGTCTAACAGCTCCTGCAACTATTTAGACAACTCCAACATCTCAGGAGGAGCCAACCGATATGGTGCCTTGGCTATCGGGGCCGCACCAGGTACCAGGTCGATCCTGAACTCCACCTATCTCTCAGGAGGTATCCCATGCAGCTCCTCTAGGAATACATCCACGTACTCTCGCATCACCGGTACATCGCTCATTGTTGCCTTACTCGCCTCCCGGGTATCCATGACATATGCGACATATCCGGCGCAACCCTGCTGAAGGTATCGCCTAGCCCTCGCTACTGAGCATAAGGTTGGTCCATGTTGTGGTCTCTCACCCTGAATCACCAGTTCTCCCCCACTTGGGATCCTGACACGTACCAACTACTGCGCACAATCGATCACAAGCCCATTAGGGCTCAACCAATCCATACCGATGATGACCTTGTTCCCATGCAATGGTATGGGAACCAAATCTACTAGATAGCGCTCCTCGAACAGCCTCAAAACACAATCTATGCTGTACAATCCTTGCTGAAATGCCCCATCTTACCACACTTGAAGCATCCCGATCCCCCAGTCCTGCATACTCCCTCATGCGATTTTCCGCATTTCCCACAGCGGCCCCGGCCCTGCTGGCCCTTCGACCCAACGTCAAATCCCTTGGGTTTCTTCCTCAAAACCCCAGTCACCCGCTCAGTCTCCGCCTTCCTCTTACGGAGGTGCTCTATATCAATCTCTCTCCCTCGCGCTCGCAATCATGGAATCTAGGGTCGGGCACGCCGAGTAGCTGACATGATCCTGGATATCAGCCCTCAACATATCACGGTAGCGGGTCTTCCGCATCTCCTCATCTCCTGCATATTGGGGTACTAGTAAAGCCCTCTCTCTCAATTTGGTGGTAATCTCCGCCACCGTCTTAGTCGTTTGTCTCATATCAAGAAACTTCCTGGCCAGCTGCTGAAGCTCCACAGCCGACACAAACTCAGTGCTAAACCTGGTCACAAAGTCCGACCAGATCATCGCCTCAACAGCTGAGGCTCCCAAGGAATCAACAACTAACTCCCACCAATCCCTAGCACTGTCCCTCAAGCATCCAACAGCATACCGGACCTTCGACCACTCAGGGCAGGAGCTAGTCAACTGAGCAGACTCCATGTCTGCAATCCATCTCTGGGTAACAATTGGGTCCTTCACCCCGTGAAAGTATGGAGCACTGCGTCCCTTAAAGTCCTTAAAGGACATTGTGCACGCCCCTGACTGGCTAGCCACCCAGTCCTTCTTAAACACCCTGAGGCGATCCTCCATCAGCTCAATAATCCCCTCCTTGATCGACCCGAAAATCATAGGGGTCGACTCAAGGATGCCTCTAGTGATCTCAGAAGCAACGAACTCACGTAGTCCCTCATCAACTGGCTCGACACCTGATCTTGAGCGTGATCCTAAACCTGATCCTCCTCCGTGACGTGTAATCATCACCATTCTGAAACAAAAAAAATAATTGTCACGGTCATACACAACCTCAAGAGGTCTCACATACTAGAAGTTTCCTGGTTCTATGTTGGCCCTCCTTGACTCGATTACGGATCCTCTGCTTTCAGTAGTACGGGCCTATACTACCTTCCACATCTATCCATACTTTCCTCAAGGATTGCCTTGAATTCACCAAGTCCCTTTCCCGACTCTTGCTTTCTACTCTAATCTAATCCTAGGCTTATCCTACGGTAACTCTCGGACCTACTTTCTGCCATCAACTGCATAAGGAATTCCGGCTACCTTTACCTAACTAGCTTGTGAATACCATTACGTATCACTAAGACCAGATAATTCTTCGAATTAGAGGTCCTACCCTACAACGGTTGGACTCAAACAAGAGCTACGAAATAGGGCTAGACCTAACCTTCTGAAATTATTTAACCCTTGAAATATGTAAATTAACGTATTCGTTTACCAGTTAGTTAAAGATAACTAGAACCCCTAAAAGCACAAAGCAAGCAGCATTTGAGCATTGAGTAACCATACCAAGCATGTCCTATTCAGCAATCATATTATTGACTAATCAGCTCTAGCATGTAATTCAATAAGCACATATAACATGCACATAAGGCATCTTCCTAGATCCTTAGCCCTAATCTAGCATGCAGTTCTTATAAGCATATCATATCGTAACATAACTTGTATAGGTATCTTGGGGAAAACTTACTTGAGCTTGGCCGGTCGCACGCATCACACACCTTGTTCTTTATCAAATCCTTTTTATTTTAATTTTAGAAAATGATTTTCTGGTAAAAATCTTTTAAACCCTCGATTTGAGTCCAGACATCCCCGAAGGTGAGTCTGAATCCATCAAACCAAGGCTCTGATACCAACTTGTAACATCCCAAAAATCATGACAAAAAATTTTGTTTTAAATTAAGTAACTTATAAAATTGTTTGTTGAGAAACATCATTGAATTATATCATTTCATAAAACCATAGTCACATGTCTCAAAACCATATCAGAAAATAGTAACAATATCAGAGTACAATCCCATGAATCTCATAATGTGGAATCATGTGTGTGGTGCGCTGCTACCGAGCCGGCTCCTTCCCCTTCGAAGAAGAGGTACCTGAAAACAAAACTGAAACTGTAAGCACAAAGCTTAGTGAGTTCCCCATCATACCACATACCATACAGTAACATATCTAGCCAGACATATCTGGATGCTGGCCTCCCCTTCGGTCTATTTCAACCGGATAGTTGCCTAGTATATATGGGTGATGGCCTCCCCTTCGGTTTATTTCAACCGGATAGTTGCCTAACATATATGGGTGCTGGCCTCCCCTTCGGTCTATTTCAACTGGATAGTTGTCTAGCATATCTGGGTTCTAGCCTCCCCTTCAGTCTATTTCAAATAGATATCGGGGACTATTTCACCCCTACCACTACCACATAAAATTATAACATAATGGCACATACAACATAACAGATAGTGGCATACCAATTAATTATCACACAGACAACTGTCTATTATGAACTCCTATTAGTGGGCTGACATTATGGCCTTAGACCCACTTCTAATGGAAGGTAACTCACTTTGCCAAGCCGAGTATCGAATCCCACGGGATGTAACCTCTAATAGCTACTCCGATAACTCCCGGCTATCATAATCATAATAATACTTGGTCAGCATCTACAACGCCCCTTAGGGTAAAATGACTATTTTACCCCTTGGTCCGAGTGGAACATTCATAAGTCCCAATTCTAGCTTATTAAATCCAGCCCTCCTATGGCCCATCAAGGACTCCCTAAGGGCCCACTAATTGCTCAATATCTGAATTGAGCCTTAACCCCCCAAATGGGCCCAAAAGTTCCGAGTCCTAATATACAATAATTCCAAAGGGTCCAATCATGGCCTAACAGGCCAAATACACAAGTTCCAGATTCCCAAGTCCAGAATTATACCTCACAGTGGGCCACAGGGCCCAAAATCCCAAAACATTCATTTTGCATGTGTACGCGCGGCGTACTTGGCACGTACGCCTAGCGTACGCTGGCCTTGACCAGGACGTGGAGTTGACCCAGCGCACGCGGTGTACCATGGAGTACGCCAGCGTACTGGCCAGTTTCTTAGGGATTTCATTCATGACTTAATCTGTTAAGTCTTTACGTCCAAAATGCAGATCAACGTCCTTAAAGACCTCCTAAACCATAAAGTCACAAACTTTATCTGCTTGCATGCAAGGTTGGGGTCAAAACATGATTTTGGTCCTTCTAACAAACTTTAAGACCCACAAACACTTGCATGGTTGTGGCTTAACCATCAAGGTCCGATTTTTATGACTCTTAGTGCCTCTAAGAGCCCAAAAGGACAGCTATTATGGTCTGAAATCATTAAGATGCAAGAAACCTCAACAAAGGAGTCCAAAAGTAACTTTAAACACCTCCAAAACAAATCTAAGAAGTAAGAACATAATGGCCAAGGTTGGAACTTGATACCTCAAATAAGTTAGAAATGGTGCTAATCTTCTAGATCTACAAGCTCTTGGTGTATCCTTGCTCCTTTTTCAAGTTCCTTTCTCTTCCAAAGCACCAAATTAAAACTACACCAAATACTCTCAAATAGCTCCCAAATCACAAGAACACACAAAAGTAGGCTAGGGCTTTCGTGGAGGCTGTATGAGGGTGAAGGGAGGCTGAACAAACAGGGGTAATATTCTTTATATAGGGAGTAAACCCTAAATTTTAGGGTTTAAAGAGTTGTACACGTACGTTGGGCGTACGTGCTTGGCCTCCGCGCTTCCTTTCCACGAGTACGCCCCACGTATGCAGCTTCCTTGGCCCATTAGCAAGGCCCAAAGGTCAAAGGCCAAACCAAACCACTCCACACTTCAATTAGGATGAATAATAATAATAATATCTAGAAAATCCCGAATGCTACATTCTCGGCCGATGAACTCTCCCGAACGGGCAGGAAATGAGAACTCTTGGTTAATCGATCCATGATGACCTAAATAGCGTCGAACTCCTTCACCGTTCTCGGTAGCTTGGTGATGAAGTCTATCATGATCTGCTCCTATTTCCACATGGGAATCTCCAGAGGCTGCAATTTTCC
Source organism: Lactuca serriola (assembly GCF_051521515.1). NCBI lineage: Eukaryota > Viridiplantae > Streptophyta > Magnoliopsida > Asterales > Asteraceae > Lactuca > Lactuca serriola. The sequence continues at coordinate 171,570,967 of NC_136416.1, read as the reverse complement.
GTGCGGCCTCTACAACACGACCTTCACCATCCTGCAGGTCAAGCACCTCTCGACATACCAAGCGATTTCTCGCTTCATGCATGGCCACCAGTAACTCAATCGCAAGTCCCAAAACATCTTGGTGGTCCCCGGGTGAAAATAGAAGTGAGACTTATGAGCCTCCTCCAATATAGTCTGTCTGACCCCACCAGACATCAGAACCCAGACCCGATCGCAACGCGTCAATAATCCCCGGCTATCCCGCACAAACTGGGTGTTCTCACCCTAATCCTCTTCGGTTTCCAGTTCTCTGGCCGCATGCCCTTAACCTGAGCATCTCTAAGCAAACTCGTGAGTGGAGAATGCATCTAATCCTCATACATGTCGCTGGGGTGGAAGACCCAGATGACTTGCAGCTCAGAGCGTCCGCCACCACGTTCGCCTTACCTGGGTGGTAAAGGATCTCACAGTCGTAGTCATTGACTACATCCAGCCACCTGTGCTGCCTCATGTTCAGGTTCGGCTGATCCATGATGTGTCTCATGCTCTTGTGGTCCGTGTATATGGTATAGCGGACCCCATAGAGGTAATGCCTCCAAATCTTGTGGGCGAATACCACCGCCCCCAGCTCCAGATCATGAGTAAGGTATCTCGTTTCATGCGGATTCAACTGTCGTGATGCATAGGCCATCACCCGTCCTCTCTACATGAGGACCGCTCCTAGTCCTGTGATGGATGCATCACAAAATACTACAAAATCCTCGACTCCCTCCGGGAGAGTCAATACTGGAGCCTCGCATAACCGCTGTCGGAGAGTCTCAAACGCCCTTTGCTACTCGGGGCCCTACTGGAAATCCACCCCTTCCTCGTCAGACGAGTCAGGGGTACTGCAATCTTGGAGAAATCCTGTATAAATCTTCAGTAGTACCCTGCCAATCCCAGAAAGCTCCTAATATCCAAGAGAGACTTCGGAACCTCCCACTTCATAACCGCCTCGATTTTGGCCGGATCAACCAAAATCCCCTCCTGGTTAACGAGGTGTCCAAGGAACGAAACCTCTCGTAACCAAAACTCACACTCCGAGAACTTGGCATAAAGTCGTTCCCGCCTCAAAACTCCCAATAACTCCCGAAGGTGCTCCTCATGCTGCTCTCGGGTCTTGGAGTATACCAAGATATTGTTTATGAACACGATAACCGAGCGATCGATCATCGGTTTGTAGACCCGATTCATCAGGTCCATGAATACTGTTGGGGCGTTGGTGAGCCCAAACGGCATCACCACGAACTCATAATGTCCATAACGAGTTAGAAACACGGTCTTCTCCACGTCCTCATCTCTAACCCTGACCAAATGGTACTCGGACCTCAGGTCTATCTTGGAGAACCAAGATGCTCCTTGCAACTAATCAAAGATATCATCTATCCTCGGGAGTGGATAACGGTTTTTCACCGTCAACTTATTCAACTCCCGGTAATCAATGCACATCATGTGCGAACCATCCTTCTTCCTGACGAACAGTATCGACGCTCCCCATGGGGAACTGATCAGACGAATGAACTACTTGCCCAACAGTTCTTATAGTTGTGATGACAACTCCTGCATCTCTGGTGGTGCCAACTGGTACGGCGCCTTGGTGATAGGGGCCGCACCTGGCATTAGGTCGATCCTAAACTCGACCTGCCTCTCCGGAGGTACTCCGGGAAACTCCACCCAAAATACGTCAGCAAACTCCCTTACCACATACGTTAGATAACCTGCACACCCATGCTGAATGTACTGTCGAGCCATGGAATCAGAACAAAACCCTGATCCCAATCTGGTACCCTCGCCATAGACAATCATTTTTCCCCCACTTGGGGTTCGAACCACCACTCGCTGACCCTCATTGTTGATTATGGCACTAAAACGACTAAGACATTCCATACCCATGATCACACACATCCCCCATGGGAATCGAAATCAAGTCTACCGAGAAAGACACCCCGACTATCTCCAACACACATCCCCGAAAAACTAAAGAAGCGGAAACTCCTTGTTCGTTGGCGATAGAGACTCGCAACGAACACTCTAGCTCTCCTACTGACACACGAACCCCATACTAAACGTCTGAGACACAAACGACCGACTTGCCTCCGAGTCAAATAAAACCAATGCAAGCAAGGAGTTCACTATAAACGTACCTAATCACAGGTACAAATAGATAAGCATAAAGCATATATAATCAGTATCATAAGGGATATAAACATACCAGCAACCACATCTAGTACTGCCCTGGCCTCCTCTGTTGTAAGCTAGAAGGCACGTCCCTGAGCCCTTGGGGGCTTCGCTCTACCTTGCGTCTCGTTAGTGATCCTCAGTGTAGCCGGCACGAGAGCCTATGCCAGTTTGGCGGCTAGTAGGGGACACTGGGCCTTCATATGGCCCACCTGATCATAATGGTAACTAAGTCTGACTCCGAGAGTTGGAGTATGTTGCTTGCAATCCCTAGCCAGATGACCTTGCTTTCCACATTTGTGGCACCCGCTCCCTGATCGGAAAATCCCCAAATAAGCCTTTCCGCACTTCCCATAAGTGCGGCCTGGCTGTCCCCCAGATCTGGTATCAGCGGTCTTAGACAGCTTTGGCGCCAGCTGTGACTATACTGGGGCCTACCATTGCTCCCTCAACTGCAGCTCAATCTCCAACTTACGCCGCCTAGTAGCCTCTTGTAACTCCAGCAGTGTATCACATCATTGGGTGGCAACCAACTGATGGATGTTAGTCTTGAGCATGCTCAGATAATGTGTCATCAGAGCGTGCTCAGAAGCAAACTCCGGGAAAAACATCGCCCTCTCGGTAAACATGCAGGTGATCTCTGTCACCGACTTCGTACCCTGTCTCAGATCCAAGAACTCCTGTGACAACCACTCGCTCTCGAAACATGGGATATAGTGAGCGCATAACATATCTCTGAACTGCTCCCACGTAATAGCAGCTCTCTGGTCATCCGTATACGACCCAATCATCAATCTCCACCAATCCTTTGCCCCGACCTCAGCAATTTCAGGACACATCTGACCTTTTGGTCAGTAGGAGATGAGCATGTGAAGAAACATCCCTCCACATCAGACAGCCACCTCATGGCTATGATCGGATCCTAAGTCCCATCGAAGGTCGAGGGCTTTGTGTTATCGAAGTCCCGGTACTGAAATCCCTGATCCTCCCTCTACATATGTTGTAGCTAGGGGTGAGCGAGGTGCGGTTATTAGCCAAAACCTCACCACTAACCGCAAATGCGATTAATCCATTTTCAAAACCGCTTGGTGCAATTATTTTTGTGGTGCGGTTAGGCGGTTATTTTTGCGGTGTGGTTTTGTTTTTTCTGAGTTGCGGTTATTAACCACATGGATTGGGTGTGGTTATTTTGTATGGTTTTTAACCACAGTTTAGAACTCAAACGGTTTTAAAAGTTCAAACATATTACTTGTAATAATAAAAAAACGATAAAGTATAATACAATTAACTTAAATCACAAACACTAATATCTTTAAAACGTCAAATCAATAGTAATTAACAAGAAATATCTTAATATTGTCTAATTTCACCATTTTTCAAAGTTAAACATAACAAAACACCAATACGTTTGTCTTCTAGTATTTTATCCATCTTTCATCCATGAAACTTGTCTTATTTTTAATATTTAATATATTAATAATTAATTAAAAAAATTGTATATAATATATGTGGTGCGGTGTGGTTTTTTTTTTTTTTTTTGCGGTTTTTGAAAACTAATAACCGCACCTCACTGCAAATTTGCAGTTTTTGAAAAATAGAAAACTTCACCATCGGTTTTTCTTGCGGTTGCGGTTTATGCAGTTTTTGCAGTTAATTTTTGTTGCGGTGCGGTTTTTGCTCACCCCTAGTTGTAGCTGCTGCGGCAGCCGTCTCAGCTAGGGCTGCATATCTGTTATCAAAATACTCCATCATGGCAGTCTTAATAGACCCAAACATCTCCAGAATCTGACCCCGGATAGTCTCGCCCACCTCCTCGCGGATGATCTCCCTGACGCGATCCTCTGTCAATATTGGCCCACTTGGCCGATAATCTCGGGTGCTGCCGGGGCACCCTGATCGCCCTGCCCTAATCCCGATCCGGATCCAGTCACAAAACGGCTCGTAACCACCATACTGAAAATACACCAGGAAGATATCAGATAATCCGCACAAACAACAGGGAACCAACTCCCAACTAAACCCTAGGGGTTGTGACTTCCTTGCTACACGTATGGGCTTGTACTTTCAGTAGTACGGGCCCATACTACCTTCCATACCTACCCATATTTTTCTCAAGTATCACGACAACACCCTAACAATATATATATATATATATATATATATATATATATATATATATACATGGTGGTCGCTCATTCCTTACTTCTAGAGGAAGGCTAACTATCTCATAACTGACTTACTGGCCTCATACAACCCACCCATAAAACTTCCACCAACCCTGCAACACTAATGTATGATGGCCATACATAACGCTGGACCCTATAGACTTTCGAATACCTGATCCTACCCTAAGCCCTTCATCAAACAAGAACAGGAAATAAGGCCAAACTAAACCTTTTTAGGCTATAAGATCTTAATTATGTACATCCATGATGCATACACAAGCAACTACAGTAATGATGTCAATTTCATATAAGAAAACCCTAGGCTATCAAGCATCATGAAATCGGGCAATTCTATCATGCAATTCCTGAAGATCCCTAACTAGTACTAGCATGCTGTTATAACATATCATATAATCAAATAACTGCATGGTATTTTGGGGTCTACTTACTGGCTCCGGCTAATCGTACACTCTACATCCTCCTTTACTTATTTTGAAAACCTTTTAAAAAAATCATTTTGAAAGTCTTTCCTTGATTTGAGACTGAATTCACACGAGTGTTCCTCCAATTCACTCAAACCAACACTCTGATACCAACTTGTAACACCCATAAAAATCAACCCAATTTAAACTTTTAAAAAACATTTCAAAACCATTAATCATTACAAAACTTGTTTTTAAAATAGTATAATATCAGAGTATCCCATAAACAAAGTCATAAACATGAGGAGTTGTACGATCACACCTTTTCCTTCCCGCGATCATATGAGGTACCTGAAACCAAAACTGAAACTGTAAGCCCAAAGCTTAGTGAGTTCCCCAACATACCCATACACACAACAGTATACATATAATCACGAACATCATACTATGGGTCCAGTCAACCATCGGGTTGGAATACCCCAGGCCCTCAACCATCCGGTTGGAATGCCAACATACTATGGGTCCAATCATCCTTGGGATGGAATAACCCATGCCCACAACCAACAGGTTGGAATGCCCACATACTACGAGTCCAATCATCTTCGGAATGGAATACTCATGGCCCAAAACCATCAGGTTGGAATGCCTAGGTCTATTTCCTTTCTCACAAAGCAGATAAGCCTCAACCACCAATCAAACATGTGCACATATATCAGCTAATCACATAACAGTCTATAGACAGACAAACCGATCTAACAGTGATTAGGAACATATAACATCCTATCTACCAGGATACTGATCTAACGGATCATAACAACATATAACATCCTATCTACCAGGATACTGATCTAACGGCTCATAACATCATATAACATCCTATCTATCAGGATACTGATCAAACGGATCATAACAATACTCGAGCATATAACATATCAGGATAGCAATCCAAAAGGGCCGACATTGGTGCCTTAGACCCTTGAGTATAGTGAGGAAAACTCACCTCACAACTGTCAAACTGAAGTGGTAAGCTCAATCTCTCAAATCACCGCCACGGACCCCACCACCTATATTTACCATAGGACCATTTCCATAAATTTCCAATTTACCAAAATACCCCAGAATTCAACTAGTCAATCCTTGGTCAAAGTCCAAGTCAATGGTCAAGGTTAACAGTCCATGTTGATCCAACTCGTCGAGTGCAGTTCACAGACTCGTCCAATCCTTCCTGAACTCGAGAAGTTATGAAATCCTCTGTTGACTCGTCGAGTTTCCCTGCAACCCGCCGAATTCATGCATGTTCAAAAGTCAGGAAAGCCCTAGTTGACTCGCCGAGTCCATGCAGAAATCCTTGCACGACAATCTTCATCGGACTCGCCGAGTTGGACATGCAACTCGTCGAGTCCCTTCAGTCCTTTCTCCATCCAGTCGATTTTTAAGCCACTTTAAAGCTCCATAACGCAGATCCAAGCTCCTAAGGCATACTTCTTACTTAAAGTTGCAAACTTTACATACATGCAAGGTGATAATGGCCCAAATCAAGCTAAAGAAAGGTTCTAAGGGATGAATAAGGTATTAACTCACTAAAGGCTGAAACTTTATGATCTTGCAGACCAAGATAAGCCTAGATCTGAAGTTGCAACTTCAGATCACGCCTAATACCCAAATAACATATCAACATGGCCAAAGTGGCCCTAATCTCATACATGCATAGATCTAGATAGAAAAAGCTCAAGGTAACAACTTGTTATCTAAAAAACGATGCTAAGATGAAGAAGAACTCGGATCTACAACCTTCCTCTTGTTCTAATCTTGAGTACTTCAAGATCTTCCTTCCACAATCCACCATAAGGCTTAATATCACACAAGAGAGAAAAACGCGTTTTAGGGTTTCTAGACTCAAAGGAGGTTGTAAGGGAGGCTAATGACCCTTTAAATAGGGTGCAAAACCCCAGAAATTAAGGTTTCATCCTCCAGCTCCAACTCGTCGAGTCATGCCTCCGACGCGGCGAGTTGATCACTTAAACACGTGGCCAAAACGTTCCTACTCGACGAGTCAGGGCATCCAACTCATCGAGTAGACCCTTCAATATGAAAATAAAGCCATAAAATTAATACCTGAGAGTCGGGGTGTTACACATGTCTAATGTTATAAGATGTAATATGACTATGATTCGTGTTCAATCTAAGTTGGTAATCAAGATATTAATAAGCTCTAATATCCATGTTAACAAAAATGTTTTATTCAAAATATGCTCTTAAAATAAAACTTCATTTGGTTGATTCAATTCAAATAAGCTTTTGCATCAAATCACTAAATGACATTAAGTTCTTGTAATAATTACCACAATATCCAACATTCCTCATAAGCTTGGGAATATTAACATCTAATCTTTGATTACACTAATTTTTGATCTATTTGAAACCAATCAAGTGTATGTTACCAACATCAAATCATAAAACATATACGAATTTCACTATTTGACTAACTAGATTCATAAGGACCCTAATTCCATTGATTAAGTGAAAAGAGTACAAATCAAACACATAATAAAGACCAAACCAAAGATTACTAGATGATAAACATGAAACCAAGTACAAATTATAATCTAAACAACAAACACATAAGAATCTATAATCAGAAATAATAAGAAAAGTTAGCCACACATGACTAACTTAGAGCACAAATTCAACAAGTTTTTATCCTAAATTAACTTACAAGATCAAAGTAAAAGTGTTTTTTCCAAAGAACCAAATGATAATAGTTTCTTCGCAAAATCGCCTCTTAATGTGTGTGTTCGAAGTCCCCTCAAAATGACTTAGAAAAGTCACTTAAATCGGAAGTTAAAATTCAAAAATCAATTGTCAGACACGTTACACAGCTGTGTAACATAAGCTTTTCCATTACACGGTCGTGTATGCCTTGCCAAAGCATGGGCCGTGTAATGAACTACAAAATGGCCAATTTCCGATTTTCCAATTTCTTCAATGTAGCTCCGAAAATTCCGAAACTTCACCGAGAGCTTCCCTCGAACATTGTAAGCATGCTCCAATCACTAAATCACCCTGAAATATCCACAAAAAATGGTGAAATATTGATAGATCCTTGATAATGTCCAAATATGCAAAATGCATGTAAAATTACACTAAAATGTAATGCAATGCTATAAACAAACATGTAAAAAATGCAATTTATGCAACTCACAATTAGGGGGGGGGGAGCAATGGTAACTAAATGGTATTAGAGCTTAATAATGGATTTTGGAAAGGGTGAGGGTGAGAGCGAGGGAACATAGGATTGAAGTAAGTGTGATGGGTCATGTGTATCATTAAAGAAGGAGTATTAGGGAGGTTCATTTGGTGTTACCAACTAAAAGGGAAAGGATGTTTTGTCGTAGACAACATGATGAGAAATAATGATTTTATGAGTGGCTAAATCAAGGCATTGATATCCATGGTGATGGATTGGGTAACCAAGAAAAATTCAAGTTCTGGTACAAAGAAATAGATTATGTGGTGTGATGAGGTGAGGGAGGCATAGACAACCAAACACTCGTAAGTGAGTGTATTCGGGATGAGATTTATGGAGGCGAAAATGCGGTGTGTCATTGTTTATGGAAGTGGAAGTGATCATATTAAGTAAGTGGGTAATCATATGAAAGACTTCAACCTAATGAGTCAGAGGAGAAATGTGAGCTTGAAACAAAAGTGTTCGGATTATGTTGTTGATGGTACGAAGCGTTCGTTCGGATTTTCCATTTTATTAAGATGTATGTAAACGAGAAAATCAGTAAAATGGTCATCAATTGGTTGTTATATTCCACACATTGTCACATTGAAAAAGAAAAAGTTTAATTTTTTTTACTTTTTCCATATTGTGTTTGGATAATTTTGATGAATTCAAGGAATTTGGAAAAGACATCTAATTTGTGTTTGAGTGGGTAAACCCAAAGATAGTGAATATGATGGTAAAAAATGATATAGTATTGCAGGCGACTAACACTATCAACTGATGATGACCAAATATAAGATTGTATAATATCAAATGTATTTTAAACAATGAAATCAAATATAAGGAAAGGAAATTTAATATGATTTCCAAGTTCACAAGCATGAAACAAATCATTCAACCAAGTTTATTACAAGAAATTGAATTACTGGAAATTAAAGACTTGAAGAATTTATTGTCATGGTGACCAATACATTGGTGCCAAAGAGAAAGACTAGTAGAGAAATGAGCTAAAGTGTAACACACTGTTTCGAATCGTTTCCTAATTCGGGGTCGTGACCCGAAGATAAGTTATCATAAGGCTTTAGGCCTTGGGGAAAGAGAGATTTAGACCCCTTTGGATGTGGATAATGTAGATTAGGTGATCCGAGAATTCGGTTTGTGTTGTAGAGCCCAAGGGTATAATTGTAAAGTGATAGTCCAGGCCTTTTATAAATTTTGGATTTAAGTTGAGAAATCTTTAAGGCAAATGAGAGTTGATAGGATGGTAGAGCTTCTCGTTACCTTTCTATGGATATAAAGATCGTCGAAAACGAACTTAGAACGAAGAAGTTGTGACCTTCGAAAGTTTGGGGGGTTTTAGGGCTAAGTCTAGTATGCTCGGCGTATAGGGAGTACGTTGGGCGTACTAGGATGAATGATCGTGCATGGCCTTGGAGTACGCAGGGCGTACTCCAGTCAGGTATAAACCCTAATTTAGTGTCTTGGACCCTATTTAAAGGTCTTAACTTGTGTTCAAACCCTATTATCTTCGACCTCCATCAACCTTAACCCTAAAAACGTAACCCTAGCCTTCATTTGAGCATTCTTGGGGCTTTTGAGTGATTTGGAGTGTTTTTGGTACACATTAAAGAGAAAGGAGTTCATTGGAGAAGTGTTGGTTAGCTTGGAACTTGTGGATCCAAAATTTGTGCATCTTTTAGAGGTATAAAGTCTTAACCTTGATGACTTCTCTTGTAGATCCAGTAGCTAGTATACAATCTTTAGACTTATGTTCGAATTTTACAAATCAATTCAAGACTTACAAGTTGGAGAATCAAGATACTGGGCACCCACTTTCCTTTCCTTTTTCGCCTTCTTTTTTATCATTGTATGTGATTCAATGTTCACCACAAGAAAAAAAAGTTACGTTTTTAGTAGAATTTCAAGATAGAAGGAATAGTCGTTATGATCAATCTTTTAATCCAAATATAACATTAATTGGAGATGCAACATGGAATGGAACAAACAAGGAGCTTTCCCCTTCTCCTATTCGTCATCTCTTTCCATCTTCAAACTCACGCCACAACCACCGGCCCTAAGGGCGGTGTTCACGCATCTTGGCAGTCTCCACGTCAGCTTCTCACACGTCTTGGGGTTCCACTCCGGATAGACTTATTTAAATAGAGTGGGCCGTAGAATGTTGGATAGGAAATTGTGTGTTCGTTCGATATTAACATGAATTAAGGAACCATCTCCAACTAGGATAGCATTAGAGTTATATTTATCTGAGTATACCTGGTTTGTGTGGACATGTTTTGTGGCACAGGTGTCATAACGCATTCACCCGGCTATGGATCTTAGAGAGACATTCTGCTGAACATTTACGGAAGTGAGCTGAGTTGATCCGAATTAAACCAGGACCAAGGAGAAGGGATATCGTTGTCATTTGATTTTTCAGCAGTATACGAATGACCCATTTACACATGGGCCTGATGTGTGGTTTCTGTCGCTACTTGTGGAGATGGCACAAGAAGCCCATTTCATGGACAATAGTGTGGGTTCGCTCGCATGTGATTTTGATGCATTGTGGTGAGAAATAAACCCAGTCGAACGGCTATATAAAACATGGGCTAATATATAAGCCTAAACAATATAGTACATGCATAAATATTCTAACAAAAGCAAATAAATAAACTTTATACCGTTTAGAGTGTAAATTGATCTTAACTATGTTATTAATTTATGTATTTAGCTCTTATTGAATATGTAAGATGTATAAGTAAACAAATTAGAAAATCTACTCAAGTTGTATAAATGGTATTTGAATATCAAGTTCATTCAGTTCATCATTTGGTTTGATTAATAATTTACAATATTACAGGAATCAAGACCCTAAAAATGAAACATTAATTACAACTCACGAAAACAAGAAAAATCCAAAGTTTTATCTTGATTTTGATTTTCAAACCTTCACATCTTTTTCTAATTTTTTTCTACCAATCTGATTTCCAAAAAGAATCTGTACAAATTTCACATTTGTTATATCGTAGATGAACAACACAAAAAAACAAGAGTAAACAAGAATTCCACAAAAATCCATCGAAATATCCAAGAATCCTAAAATAAAAAATTAAAATATACATATGATGAGGACATTTCACATAAGTATTGTGGATAATTTCTTTTTGACAATTTTAACCCCACTTCATTAACCCCGTCAAAACCAATCTTAGTTTCTTGGAAGGTGTCACCACAATATATTAAGCAATTAAACCCATTATAAAAAGTTAAAAATCACATTATAAGATCAAAACCAAGTCAACCATCAACCAAACCCCCCATCTCCAATTCCATTCCAGCCATGAATCCTTCACTCTTTCCATCCAATTCCTTCGTCACCATCTTCATCCTAACCTTCATCCTCATTCCAACAGTCATTTCCTCAGCTCAAACAATCTCCTATTCCGATCACTGTAATTCCTTTGCTCCGGAAGCCATTCCGACCACCCACATATTCACCCGATACCCGTTTCTTGAACCCGTAACCAGTCATTACACCGGTGGTCAGAACATTCTCGGCCCTGATTCCCCCTCACAAAGATCCATCCTTTTTACACCCACAAGCAACCTCTTTAGAACACAAACCTTCGACACATACAAAATTCAAGCCCAACTAAGATTCATTTCGTCAAATATATACGTTTTCCACTCTAATTATTCACGATTTTATCGTCCATTGGTGTTTTACTTAGATGGGTTTTGGTCAGTTTCCACTAACAAGCTTTGTATGGTGGGATCCGCTCATTGGTTTTCCGAAAAGGGTAAACCTCTTAAACTTGACGCTGTTCTTAAACTTAATTTCGCCAGGTTTATAAATTTGAATAATAGTTTAGTCAGTGGAATCTTGGAGAGTTTGGCTTCCGTTCAAGATTCTGATTACTTCGAGCCGATTTCGATGATGGGGTTCCCTCGTGTAGCTCAGTTCAAATACAATTACTCGTTGGTTTCTAACGAAGAGTGTAATGGGCAAAACGGTAATTTCACTCAACAACATTCGGTAGCTAGTATGCAATCTTTAGATATGTGTTCGATTTTTAGAGATCAATTCAAGACTTTCAAGTTGGAGAATCAAGATACTGGGCACCCACTTTCCTTTCCTTTTTCGCCTTCTTTTTTATCGTTATATGCGATTCAATGTTCACCACATGAACAAAAGTTACGTTTTTTAGTGGAATTTCAAGATAGAAGGAATAGTCGTTATGATCAATCTTTTAATCCAAATATAACGTTAATTGGAGATGGAACATGGAATGGAACAAACAACGAGCTTTGCATACTAGCTTGCCATATCTTGAATCAAACTGATCCTTTGGGAAGTGCTCATGTCGGAGATTGTTCGATCAGGTTGACCTTATATTTCCCTGAAGTTCGATCAATCATGAACACACATACCACCGAAGGTCAAATTTGGTCAACCAAGAAAGCGGATGATGTCGGGTACTTTGAACCAATCAAGTTTCAAAGCTTTGATCATAGTTTCGATCATTATGGATCGAAGTATGAGTTTACAAAATTGGAGAAATTAAGACGGATTTGCCCTGGAAGAAAGTTTCCTAATTGGGGATCGATTTCATACCCATCAGGGTATAATTGGGATATGACTTTCGACATGTCTGTGAAACATGGAAACATGGTTTCCACCGGCTCTGCAGTTCCGATCTTTGTCGGGAATCAGTTTTACAACTCACATACGGTGGTCTCTTCAAATTCTAATCCGTTTCAGGTGGCATCACCCTCAGCCGCCACCAGTGACACCGGTCCGATGAACATTAGCTACGAGATTACATTCCGTCCGTTTGTTAATTCAACATCGGAATTGCAAAGCGGGATTCCGTTGTTATCCTCTACCAACAATGGTAAAGTCGAGATTTCAGCGGAAGGGTTTTACGATAGTCAAACGGGAAGACTTTGCATGATCGGTTGTAGGAATCTAAATTCATCTAGCAAGGAATCAAGAAATGAATCTTTCGATTGTGAGATTATGGTGCGATTCCGATTCCCACGTATCGAACGGAATAACGGAAGCTTTTTGATTAAAGGAAGTATACAAAGTTTACGTGAAAGATCAGATGCATTGTACTTTGATCCTTTACGTATCGTTTCTCTCACTTACACTGAAACCGAAGCGAAAGAATCGATATGGAGAATGGATTTGGAAATCATCATGGACTTGATTTCAGTGACACTTTCGTGTTTATTTATAGTGCTACAACTCTTTCATGTCAAAAAGAATCCAGAATTGATTCCATTGATTTCGATTTTGATGATGGTGATTCTTACACTTGGGTACATGGTTCCTTTAGTGTTGAATTTCGAGGCAATGTTTTCAAACACTCGTTACCCTCAAAACATTCCACTCGGGGGTAGTGGTGGATTGCTTGAAGTGAATGAAGTGATTGTGAGGATAGTGACAATGGTAGCTTTCATTTTGCAATTCCGTCTCCTCCAATTGACATGGAATTCTAAACCTGGGAATGACGAACAGAAACATTGGAATCATGAGATACGGAGTATTGTAATCTGTTTACCGATTTATATAAGTGGTGGATTGATCATGTTGCTAGCGAAGTGGATTGACAATGATTACATTATCTCAAGTAATCGATCAATCTGGGGTGATTTGAGGTCTTATGCGGGGTTAACACTAGATGGATTCTTGTTTCCACAAATCGTTCTTAACATTTTTCAGATTTCAAAAGGGAATGCTTTGTCTTATTTGTTTTATATAGGGAACACTTTTGTTCGATTACTACCTCATGCGTATGATCTCTATAGGGGTCAAAAGAACATCAGTCATCAATTTGATCGATTCTATCTGTATGCAAATCCAAGAGCAGATTTCTACTCAACTTCTTGGGATGTTTTCATTGCTTGTGGGGGTGTTGTGTTTGCAGTGATCGTGTTCTTGCAGCAACGTTTTGGTGGTCGATTTATGCTTCCAAAGAGATTCCAGGAGTCTGTTGAATATGAAATGGTGCCTGTGGTAAACAATGAGTAATTTATTAATGATTACGTACGCAAAGTTTTAGTGTTTGTAATAGTTATTTTTTTCGGAAGTAGTAATAGAGAGTCAAAATTTTCAGTTCCACAAACCAAAGCCTAAATTTGTATTTTCTTGCATCATCTGCTTACTATATACTCATTAATGTAGTCGATAAATCACGATAATTTACTTATGTAAAGGTGATTATAAAAACTGCCAGTGATGCTGTTGAAAGGCAAATAATTGCATTTGTAAAGCCCTTCATCGAATCATCTTGGCGGCAATGATTAAACTAACAATGTCCTTGGTCTAGACTCCCTGTTTTGAATCCATTGGAAAGCTAAGAGTTGTGTTGTAAGTATCCTTGTTCACTCACATACAGTGTCACATCAGGAGGGTGCACAATTGCCAAACCTAATTCAGTGGCACTGTCTTTGTTTTCTCGGTCAACATAGTCATATTCAAGATAAAATTGAGACACAATTAATCAAACAAACTCTTTGATTAAAAGGAAAATCACTCAAAACATTTGTGTTATAATTATGAATTCTTAATCCTAAAACTCGATTAAGATATGTATATATAGATCTAATGATCGACTTGTACTAGATTGTAATTACGAAACTAAGAACCGACTTGTAAAATAGTTTCCTAATACTAGATTGCCTAAATTGGATTGTTTGATCCTCAAACTTAGGATTCCAACAATCACCCTTGAATCTCTAAGTCCTTCTAGAGACGTCTTCAATCCCAATCAAGCTCTGCATTTCCTTGAACTTGGTTCGAGCTAATGGTTTGGTAAGAATGTCCGCCTTTTGTTCCTCACTGGGAATGTACTCCACCTCCAATTTTTCGTTTTCAACACAATTACGAATAAAGTGAAACCTCGTGTGAATGTGTTTATTCCTTCCATGAAAACAAGATTCTTCGTTAGTTCGATAGCCGACTTGTTATCAACTCTTAGAACCACTTTCTCTTGCGCTTTGTTCATGATTTCTCCGAGCAAATCTTGAAGCCATATTGCTTGACATGCGGTCGTCGTGGCCGCCATGAACTCCTCCTCACAAGCTGATAAAGCAACGGTATCTTGCTTTTGCGAACACCAAGTAATTGGAGATGACCCACAGTAGAAAATGTGACAGGTTGTGCTTTTTTCGTCATCTGTGTCAACATCGTGACTACTATCACTATAACTAATGAGTCGGTTTTGTCCTATCCTCTCGTACTTGATACCGTATCTCGTTGCTCCTCATAAGTATCATAGGATATGTTTGATTGCAACACCATGTGATTCTTTTGGACTTTGCATGTATTGACTAACAACCCCAACCGCATATACCATATCGGGTCATATTTGCAAGAGATATCTAAGGCATCCTACCACCTTTCAATATTGTGTTGGGTCGATTTCGGGTTCATCTTCGGCCTTTGACAATTTATTTGTCGGTTCCATAGGAATGTGGGTCGGATTGCAATCATGTAAACCAGCTTCTTTTAGAATGCGTTGAGCATACGCTTCTTGGTTTATAGTAATCCCCGATTCTTCTTGTTTCACTTTAATGCCAAGGTAGTAAATCAATTTTCCAAGATCCGACGTTTCAAAATTCTTTGATATATCCATCTTGAACCTTTCAACCATGCTCAAACTTGTACCTGTGACAAATAAATCATCAACATAAATTGTGACAACCGTCAATTTCCAGTCAAGTCAAAGTCAACTAAAGTCAACAGGTCAAACCGGTCAACTCACTTAACCCTTGTATGCTAGGGTTTTCATTATGTTTCTTATTGAACCACTCACACTCTTAAATACAAAGTATCACTTAGAGTTTTCACGTGTTCGGAAACCCTAAACCCTAATCAGGGCAAGTGATGAAACTACTCGATAAAACATTATTCATTAACCCTCGGGGCATATGACAGTCATAACAAGACTTAACGAGGTTTATGAACCTTGAAATACAGAGCCAAACACTCAAAAAGGTATCAAAAGAAGTCTCTCTTAATCTCTTTCACCATATCTTTCTATATTAAAAATCTCTCCCAAATCTCTCCAAGAATGTGGGATCTCTCTCAAATCTCTCTCTGTATGTGAAATCTCTCCAAGTATGTCAAATCTCTCCCATATCTCTCCAAGAATGTGGAATCTCTCCCAAATCTCTCCAAGAATATGGAATCTCTCTCAAAACCCCTTTTGATTTATTTTAATCATTTGGGGCATCCCGACACTTAACTTGGTGAAAAACCACTCGAAGCGGGAAGATACATTGGAAATTAGCCTCTTAGGGCTGAAGCCTCTCTATAGGGGTCAAACCCTCTTGGAACCGAGGCCACATGAACCGAGTCCGAAGTCCCCTTGAGCAGCCGCAGTCGTCTGGCCGCAGCCACCGAGTCGAAGCCTCCGAGCCGCAGTCACCAAACCGCATCAGACTTCGCTCCGGGCCCTGCTGTCGAACCACCCGTGGTGCCTCCTCGGACCGCAGCCCCTTTTCCCTTCGGATCCACTTCAGCGGCCTAACCCATACTTCGGACCTAAGGTTGTTAAGACCGGAATTACCCTCCTGACTTCAGATTTCCACATTTTTCACCCGGTTTTCGACCACGGCTCCGTTTTAAGCTCGTTTTTAATTATTTTAACGGGGGATTTTCACCCAAACTCATATTTTGACATATAAGACCCCATAAATTCATAAATTTATCATATTTTTAGGAAAATCCTTATTTAAGAATAAAATCTATTAATGTAAGATCTTGAGGTGGAGTGTTGACTTCACTTTAGTTTATGACACAAGCAATCACCCACACCCACTCCATGACCAGCCCACACCCATCCCCACCATACCTGGTCATTCAAGAGTACTTTCCCCACCATTTGACCAGCCACACTCTTGATCAAAGGCTCAAGACTCTTATCTCTCTTCACCTTTCTCTCATTTCTCTCATTTCCACCCAAAGAACAAACACCTCTCTCTCTCTCTCTCTCACACACACACACACTTTTCTTCCCTCAAATTCGAAATTCAAGGGCTGATCATCAAGTTTCCTCTCGTTTTTGGTAAGTGAAATTATCCTCCTTATGATTATTACACTTCCTTTTACTTAAATCATAGATCCCTTACACAAACTCCATCATATTTGTGTTAAGATTCTCGAATCTTCAAGCAATCCTCCAAGTGTTCTTGAGTTGAACACTTCTTCCCTTCAACATTCAACCTATGAAATCACACAAGGTGATTTCATACCCCTATATTTTCATTCTTTCTTAAGTTTTAAGGGGGGGGGGGGGGGGGGGAATACAAGTTAAAACACCAAGAACACAACTAAATTCTTCCAACAGCTTTCATCAGAAAAGTTGGACTCCATTCACGGACTGTTTTGGACAACTTAAACATTTTAGTTTTCAAAACTGTATTATATGAAAATATTTCAGGTTTATACTTTTAAAATGACTAATTGCACATCTTCATACGATTTTTCTATGATTTATGGTGATTTTTACAAAACAGCCTATCATTTCAAGAACAAATCCGGACCAGTTTGTGAATATGGACATTTTAACACAAGTTAAAGACTTCCAAAAATCATAATAAAAATTATGGATAAACTAGACACATTCTATGAACTCTCAGAATTTACGGATTTAGTTTTCGACTTCGTATGATTTTCCTATGATTTTTCTAAAATAGTGCAGAAAGCTTAAAAACTAGTTAATAGCTTATAACTTTCATTCACACCTTGTAACTTGTTGAGCACAGTGTGTATCATTATGTGATTATATAATATTACATTATGTGTCATTTTGTCTTGGTATATAGGCATATATCAGAAAACAAATGGTATTTCGAGGTTATATCCATTGAAATACAAACATTGGTAAACTATGACAAGTATAGTTTATGCTCGCTACCCCAACAATTATTTAGATAAACTATAATAGGTATAGTTTATGATTCATTTACATAACAAACACATTACTAAAGGTATTACATATACAAAAGGGTTACTACCACTACGAATAATTATGATAAACTATAATAAGTATAGTTAAGTCTATTATACCCCCCACAAACGAATACGCTAATTATAATCGGTACTGTTAGGGCGTATATACATTACAAACAATGTGATAAACTATAATAGGTATAGTTTATGTTTCATCTACACTACAAACTTATTACAAAAAGGGATTTCACCATCACCATCACTTTTGATAAGCTATAATATGCATAGTTTATGTTCACTACCACTATCGCTATCGCTATTTGATGAACTGTGATATGTATAGTTTATGTTCACCATCACCATCACATTTGATAACTATAATATGCATAGTTCATGTTCACTGCCACTATCACTATTCGATGAACTATGATATGTATAGTTTATATTCACAGCCACTACTACTATTTCATACACTACACTAGGATTTGGTTTCGGTCTTTGGTTTTAAGACTACATTCTATCTAGAATTGTTAGTTTTTCAGATATAATTTCGAAGTGTATATGCTAGAGTTATATAGAATCTAGTCGTGATTGAATTAGAATTGGTGGGTCCACTTTATTTCATGTTCCTTGTTTGGTTGTGGGCCTAGGGCAAACTCATTACATTCGACGTTTTATCTAACTTTACTTTTATATAACTTATATATACTTGGAGATTATAGAAGGAAACTATTGGGAATTCTAGGATGCACTATTTCATAACATAGAAACTTTCAATTCACTCTTTAAAGAAAATATCGGATTTTCTGGAACAACTTAATTGCTTTTACAAAGAAAACAGTTTATTTCTCAATTAAAACTCTTATGAACTCACAAACCTTTGTGTTGACACCTTTTTCAAACAACTTGTATTCTCAGGAAATCGTTAAACAGGTAATCAACTGCTTTCGAGGACAGGACGCTAAGGCGTTAAATTCAAAACTTATTTTGTCATCATGATGTAATTGATATTGAAACATGTAAACTTACTTTATGATGTAACTCTTTCAATTATATTGATGATGGTTGTGTTTTCTTTCTTCGTTGTTATACTCGTTGTCATGATACTATACATGAAGTCATCCACCCCTGTACGTTTCCGCCGTTCTGGTTTGGGGGTGTGAAATAAATTGTTAAAATTAGCAATTTAGATCCTTCACTTTTCCGGTACACCGATGGTTCTTTCATGCACTTTTGAAATTCCATACTCTTCAAAATCCTGTCAAGCTTCGTGTTCCATGCACAAGGTGCTTGTCTTAGACCATATAGTGCTTTCGTAAGGTGATACACATTATGCTCATTGCCTTTCTTTATATAGTCTTCTGGTTGCAATACGTAAACGGTCTCCTTCTATTCTCCATGTAACAATGTCGTTTTAACATCTAAGTGGTGAAGCTCCCACCCATAAGTAGCAGCTACGACTATAAGAAATCAGATGGTTTCAATTCGACCTATCGGAGCAAATACTTCTTGAAAATCAATATCGGGTTGTTGTACATAACCTTTAGCAACTAATCTTGCCTTGTATTTATTAATGGCGTCGTCTGCATTTTTCTTCATTTTGAACACCCACTTGATTCCAATTGGCTTCACCCCCATAGGCTTGTTCACGAGAGTCCAAGTGTTATTTTTGTTTATCAAATTGATTTCTACATTCATGGCTTTGACCCACTCCGGTTCTCTCTTCACCTCTTCAACCGACACCGGCTCGTCATTGGTTATTAGGAGAAGTTCTTCGAGATTATCAAGATCAAGCTTATAATCTTGAAATCGTATTGGAGGTACTCTTGTTCTCAAGGGCCTTTGGTTTGCGGCTCCTTGTTGAGCACTGTTGTTGATCGGACTTGGTTGTTCATTATCTTGTACTTCCGCTCCATCTTCAAACTCATGATCTGATTCAATTGGTTTGATTGGGTCGTTGTTTACATCGTTTCCTTGATTGTTGTTCATCTCGTCTTCTGGGTAGTCTCACGGTATTATGAATGAGTCCGGTTCTTCATCGTTGGTATCTGCTTCTTTGATCCAATCCCACCCTTTGGTTTCATCAAAAATAACATCTCGACTCACGATTATTTTTTGTGTCTCCGGGTTAAATAATCAATAAGCTTTTGTACCCGGTTCAGAACCAACATGCACTAGTGGTCTTGATCTTGCATCTAACTTCTTTAGATTAACCGGTTCAACTTTTGCATGTGCTAGACACCCAAATATACGAACATTTTCTAAATTTAGTTTTCTTTTATACAACTTTTCATATGGAGTTGTATCACCAAGGACTCTTGTGTAAACTCAATTAATTAGATCTTTATAGTGATTTACCGCTTCTCCCCATAAGTAGTTGGCACATTCATTGCCTTCATCATACTTCGTGTCATGTCCATAAGTGTTCAGTTTCTTCGTTCCACAATTCCATTTTTTTGTGGAGATTATAGGGCGGTAAGGTGGCGTTTGACTCCGGTTTGATCACAAAAAGAATAAAAATCAAGAGAAGTAAACTCACCTCCTTGATCACTTTTAAACACTTTCAAAGGCTTTACAATTTCATTCTCCACCAAAGTTTTGAATTTTTTGATGGGTGTAAACGCCTCACTCTTATCTTTCGTGAGATAAATCCACATAAATCATGAAAAATTATCAATTAGTGTGAAGACATATCGATTTTGACCCTTGGTTGCTAGCGTGATCGGACCACATAAATCACTGTGAACTAATTCCAATGGTCGTTTTGCTTTGTATGTCGTCATAGTCGAGAATGACTTTCTTGTTTGCTTGCCCACCAAGAAAGACTCACACAATTGATTCTCATGATCAAATTTGGGTAACCCTTTGACTAGACCCTTCTAGGACATCTTTTTTATTGACTCGAAATTGATGTGCATGAGTCTTGCTGGTCATCGCATGTATCTTCACTTAGTCTTGAATGAAGGCAAATAGGTACTCCAATTTGTAATTTTATTTTATAAAGGCGGTTTGGAGTTCTTTGTACTTTCATTAATAAGCAATTATCGACATGGTGTATGGTCAAATAGTTGTCTTTCATTCTAATATCACACCCGAATTTGGTTGCTTGTCCGAGACTAATAATATTGTTCTTGAGATCCAGTATGTAGTAAATCTCTGCCATCAGCCTTTGTTGAGTCTTCCTCCCTTGGAAAAATATAGCACATTTTCCTTTGATTTTTACACACGAATTACCTCCGAATTTAACCCTCCCAGTTATGCCTTCATCAAGTTCAGAGAAAAACGACCGGTTTCCCACCATGTGATTGCTCGCCCCGTTACCCAAATACCACACATCATTGTCTTATGATTCGTATCGAGACAGTATCACCTATTCTACGTTTAAAAACACAGTCTCATGTAAAAATACGGTCTCATCGACAGCGTCATGCTCAGTAAAATTACTTTCTTGGAGTTTTTGGAGTCGGTCTGGACATTTGGACGTGAAGTGGCTCGGTTTATCACATCGGTAAAAAATACTTTTGGATGGGTCCTTTTTCGATTTACGGTTCGGGTCAGATTTAGGCTTTTGATCAAATTTAGGCATGTTTTGATCATTGGGCCGATTATCTTTCTGTTTTGGGCCATGGGTCTATTGAGACTTATACCCATTTGATGACCCACTTAAGCTATTTGATCAACCAGCCCCTTTCCACCTTGAATCACTCTGCAACAACTTCCGACTAGGGATGAAAGTGGGTCCAAACCCGGACCGGATGGACCCGGACCCGGAAAACCCAGAATTGTTTAACGAGATTTTGTAGAACCGGAAACCGGACCGGTATATAGGAACCGGTTCCGGTTCGATTCCGGGTACGGTACCGGTAAAGTGGGTCTAGAATCGGAAAACCCGGAAACATCAAAGTGGGTAGGTTGGAACCGGATAAAGTGGGTTTAGAATCGGAAAACCTGGAAAAACCGGAATTTTTTGGTAATTACTTACTACTTAGTGGGTTGAACTTTGAAATTTTTCATATTGATATCCCAACTTTGGGGGACTATAACTCATTGAATATTAAACCAAAATTGACAAAATTATAGTCTAAAATCATGTACAGACTCTAAGTTACACTCTGGAAAAAAACCGTATGTCAATCCGACTTTAAACAAAAGAGATATGCATGTGTTAACATTTTCACATAATACAAAGTACAAAAACAAATAGCTGAAAAGTTGAAAATTTTCAGCTTTGATATCCCGACTTCGGGGGACTGTAAATCATTGAATATTAAACTAAAAATGACAAAATTATAGTCTAAACTCATGTACAAACTCTAAACTACATGTTGGAAAAAACCACATGTCAATACGACTTCAAACGAATTAGATATACCTGTTTTAAAACTTTCACGGAGTACAAGAAAACTGAAAAACTAAAAATTTTCAACTTTGATATCTTGACTTTGGGGGACCGTAAGTCAATGAATATAAAACTAAAAATGACAAATTTATAGTATAAAATCATGTACAAACTCTAAACTACACGTTGGAAAAAACCGCATGTCAATCGGAATTGAAACGAATGAGATATGCATCTTTTAAACGTTTCACTAAAACCGGTTCCGGCCCTAAAAGTGGTTTCGGTTCCTAACACCGGTTCCGGTTTTTAGACCCGGTTTACCCGGACCCGATGGACCCAAACCCGGATTACCCGGAACCCGGATAAAACAAATTTTTAAACCCGGAACCGGAACCGGTTCTATATATTCCGGTTCTAACAGTTCCGGTTCCGGTTCCGGTCCGGTTTTCCGGTTCCAAATCTCATCCCTACTTCCGACTACTCGAACCAACATCGCTGCTTGAACTACTATTGCTAGAAGACCTCAAAAACATCGTCATCGTCTGCCCTTCTCCATCGTCATCAGCCTCCTTCACCCTCTCCTTGTAGGCTTTCAACTGTCCAACCACATCCTCGAAGCCCACCGTCTTCAAATCAAGGACCTGCTCAAGGGAGGCCACGATGTGGATATATATTTTTGGCAATGACTTGAATAATTTCTTCACCATCTTTGATTCTTCAATCGTCTCACCAAGCGCTACCGATTTAGACGAAATTCCGGATATTTTCCAGCGAAATTGTCAATTAATTCTGTCTCGAACATCTTCAGCCTGTCGAAATCGATGCTTAGGGTTTGTAATATTACCTCTTTTCACCTTATTAGCCCCTACATAGCGATCCTTGATCGATTCCCATAGAGCCTTCGAAGACTCGGCATCGCCAATCTGCATTATCAAGCTTTCTGGAATCGACTGATAAAGCAACCCCATAACAAGGTAATATTTCTCCTCGTTCTTGTTTATTCTTGGATCAATCACAGTCCAAGCCTTGTGAATTCTAAGCACCACCATCATACACAGGGACCAAACAATGTAATTGGTGGGTATGAGCATCAGACAAGCAATAGAAGTCGCTCTGACCTCCTTGATTCTCACCAGAGGAGGTTGTGCACCATCTTCAACATCCGACATGTTGACTTAGCTTGTCAACAGGTAACAAAATTGATCTCACATCCTTCGATTCCTCGGCTCTGATACCAATTCAAGATAAAACTGAGACATAATTAATCAGACAAACTCTTTGATTAAAAGGAAAATCACTCAAAGCCTTTGTGTCACAATTGTGAATTCTTAGTCCGAAAACTCGATTAAGATATGTATATATAGATCTAATGACCTACTTGTATTAGATTGTAATTAGGAAACTAAGAACCGACTTGTAAAATAGTTTCCTAAAACTAGATTGCCTAAATTGGATTGCTTGATCCTCAAGCTTAGGATTCCAACACACATGATAATTGGCCAGTGACATTAAGCTTATTAAGCTTATTGTTTCCGGTTATATATTATATATTATAAATTATAAATTTAAGCAAATCGTTGGATGAATTACTAATGTTTATATTATATATAATTAAATTATGAATACAATCTACAATTCGACCTTGTTGATAATTTATTGATGTAAAGATAATTACAAAAACCGACGTGATACTATTGATAAACCAATAACATTGAATTTGTATAGATATTAGAGGATACACAAGAGGAGTGGTATGCATAAATTTCTACTACATTTTTGTATGATATCATCATAAATCAATAAATTAAAAACATTAACATATATTTTGGGCATCCATAATCATTGATCTTATCCTCAAATTTTCTGGTTATTGTGTTTAATTGATATTTAAAGCATCCACAATCATTAAACTTATCCACAATGAAATAAAAATATCATAACGAGTAGAATATTTAGATTAATTAATATTTTGGTCTTTGTTTCAACTCATATTTTTGGTATTGTTCCTTACAAGGTTGTAGAACTCATTACTCGGTACCTGCCCGACTGACTATCGAGTAGCGAGTACTCGGGAGTACTCAGAAGTACTCGGGGAGTACTCGAATTCGGTAATTCATGTAGTAATATTTTTAGGGAAATTATATATGTCAAAATCATAAGTTAAAATCATAAGTTGATTGAAATATATAACAAAATTAGATACATGTGAATACACAAAAACTAAAAAAAAACAAATAATGGTCTCACTTCGTGAATAATTACTGAAAATTTAAAATATATATGTAGTAATAATTACATGTGTGTATGTTAAATAATAAATCATAAAGTATATTATACATATTAACCACCGAGTTGACCGAGT
Organism: Lactuca serriola; assembly: GCF_051521515.1. Taxonomy (NCBI): domain Eukaryota; kingdom Viridiplantae; phylum Streptophyta; class Magnoliopsida; order Asterales; family Asteraceae; genus Lactuca; species Lactuca serriola. The sequence goes on along the minus strand of NC_136416.1, from coordinate 171,546,290 downwards.
TTTACAACATTGCTCAGTTCAATAAGGGGCCAATCGGGGAGTACTCGAGATTCTGTAACTCGCATCGGCAAAGGTCGAGTAGCGAGTACTCAGAGGAGTAATCGGCCAACTCGGAGAGTTTTACATCACTGGTTCCTTAGACCATCTCCAACTCACTTCCATTTCTTCCCTTAAAAATGGAGTAAAAAATAGGATAAATAGTATTTAATCTCCAACTCTACTCCATTTTTTACTCCATTTTTTACCCCATTTTTACCTCCAAAAATTATATTTTTTTTCTTTTAACTTATATAAATTTTCAAATACACCCCTTCTATTAATTTGGTTTAACAAATATATAAAGTATATTTTTTCATTACAATAATATTGAATCAATAATATTGTTTTTATAATACGTAATTATAAGCTTTTGTAAAATACGTTATTGTGTTTTAAAAATTTCAATATGTATTTAAATTTTAATGTGAATTTGATAAGCAAAAAGAAAATTTATATTTATAATTAATTAATATAATTTAATATATAACACAGTACTTTAAGTATTAAACATTACATTTAAATAATAATTAGTAGGTAAGAAAACCAGAAATGTATAAATATATAAAACGAGAGACTAAAACCGACAACTCAAAGTTCATCCCATTTTAGGGGAAATGAATAGTATAACACCATATTTGGTGTTATACTATTCATTTCCCTAAAAATGAAGGAAGAAATAGGATAGTGTTGGAGATGAATGGGGGAAAATATAGGAAAAAATGGAGAATGAGAGTGGGTCAAGATGTTCTTAGAAGAACTTGTTTGCCCTTTCATTTTAACTATTAAAATGTTCAATATATCATAATTAATAACAATTTTATCCATTCTTCCTCCCTTCACTTTCTTTTCCAAAGCATCTCTATTCCCACTATATTTTTGTCATTATATTTTATTTATAGATTAAAGTAAAAGCTACAACTTAATTCTATTTTATATTCTATAAACATATAAATGAATAACGACACTTTCAATTTGGAGTGTAAATGATATCATTTCCCACACACTCTCTTTTTGTAGTGTAAAATAGATTTTATAGTAGGATAAGAGATAAACCATTCTAAACGTTAATTTGCATTTTGAAAAATAAATGTAAAAATAAAGTATGGTTGAAGTTGCTATAAAATGAAATAAACCTGACTTATCAAGAACCACACATAACTATATTTTAACCTTGGAGACCAAACTACGAACACTATCAATTTGGAATTTTATATAGGATCATAATGGACCAATTTACTTTGTCTTAGGAACCATGTAATAACTCTACCAAGGTGTGTTTCTCTACCTTAAAATCGAATCCATGATTTTGAAAATAAACATATATGTGTGTTAGGAAAGTATTAATTGATTGTATTTTTGTTTTTAGATTTTTTTTATTTACATTTTTGCTTTTTTGAGTATTAATTTGAAGATTAATTTTTGGATTGTGCATTGATGTTAGGGATTTTCTTATTTGAACATGAAGTAGATGAAGGAATAGAGAGGATTGAGGTAAAATAAACATTATTTTGATATTTAAAAGACCGGTTGTTAAATTTGAGGACCAAAGACCAAAAATGTTTAAAAAAAATAGTGAAATAAGGACTAAAATTGCAACCCAAATCCCTTAAAAATCAAAACCAAACAAATCAGCTAAAATCAGGGGAAAATATAATATTAAATGACCAAAATGAATGGAGTGTTTGAACATTTTGACCATGAAAATTTTAGTTTTGTAAAATGACCAAGGAATCTTTAGAGAGGGCTCTACGAAAGCGTTTTACATTTTGAGGAATTTGAATAGTAACGAGGAATTGAGGTAGCAGAAAAAAACGATTTGTTGCATAGTTCCTCAGAGGTGGCTCTGAGGAAAGGTTGTTGAGGCTCTATGGATTTGTTCTTCTTCAGCACACCTCTGAGGAACTGTTCTTCGGTAACCATAACAAAAATCGGGATTTCATTAGCTAAAGATTAGTTCCTCAGAGGTGTGCTGATGAAGAACAGATCATCAGAGTCTCAGCCACCTTTCCTCAGAGCCCCTTCTGAGGAACTATGCAACAAACCCTTTTTTTGTTTTTTTTTTTCTCTATCACCTTAATTCCTCGTTACTATTCACATTTCTCAGAGGGTAAAAGACTTTTGCAAAGCCCCTCTGAGGACCCCTTGGTCATTCTACAAAACTTAAATTTTCATGATCAAAATGTTCTAACACCCCCATTTCTTTTGGTCATTTGATGAAATTTCTCAATATAATTTACACTAAAAATTATCATTGTAGATTGAAATGAAAAAAATTATTTAGTTAAAAAAATATTTGATTGCTATGTATAATTAGTAGAGTAGTAGACCAATAAACAACTTGTTGAGCTCTTATTATATCATTTTGGTGGATTTCAATAAGGTAAATTATAATTAAATAGTTAATCTTTCAACGTATCTACTATGACATCCAATATGTCATCATTTGCTCATTTATATTATTCACATTACATCTACTTTGACATTTAATATGAAAAAATTAGGTGGTGGAAATCCATTTCAATGTTGTAATGAGAACTCATTACCTAATGACCGCAATTAAAATTTAGGTGACCCAAAAAATAAACAAAATATCATTGATTGGCATTTTATTTTATGACATTAACATTTTTGTTCCATTCATACACAACCATAAAAAGATTATTCAGTTTTTTTAATATAAATCACAAACTTCAATGATTCACTTGACATATACTTTGGATTACTAAACGTTAAAGAAATGTTGTTTTTTAATACATTCAACTTATTTTTAGATGTCTACGATGTATATTTAATAAACAAGTTACAAGAGTGAAGTCAAGTTGTACAAATTTTATTTGAATATCAAAGAACATATTCATCATGGTTTGGTTAAATGAATAATTTACAATTATGCAAGAAAGTCAATGGTCATGCATGATCCTCTAAAATGAAACATAAATCACAAAAACATTAATACACCTCACAGATATAGAGGGAATCTAAAATTTATCTTGACTCTAAACCTTCGTCCTTTTCTTTAATTTCTAAAAACACGACGTTAAAAAAATAAGATGCTATATGCATTTCAGTAATATCGTACACGAACAAAGCAACAAACAAGAGTAAACAAGAATTCCGCAAAAATCCATCGACACATCCAAGAAATCATGGGGAGGGAAATTAATTACTTAAAGATCTCAAATTGATCCATAATCTTGGTTTTACCGATATAAATGTTAACCTAATAATATTTTGGGCTTTATTTTGTATTGGGTTTTATGATTGGGCCTTTTCACTAGGAAACCCTAATTAGTTTGTCTATATATTATGTCTTTCATTTTCATTGTATTTGTATTTCTCTTTGATAATAATATGAAACCCTAGCCATTATATGTATTTCATTTGTTAGTTTACATGGTATCAGAGCTCGGTTGATTATCTGTAGTTTTTCGTTTTTTTTTGGGGGCGATTACTGTTCATCGGAGTTACTGTTCATCGATTACTGTTCATTTGACACTGTTCATCGATTACTTTTCATCGGAGTTACTGTTCATCGACATTGTTCATCGGCGATTACTGTTCATCGACACTGTTCATCAATTACTGTTCATCGGCGATTACTGGTCATCGAGTTACTGTTCATCGACATTGTTCACCGACGAGTACTATTCATGGTTACTATTCATCGGTACTATTCACGTGTACTGTTCATTGTCACCATTTGCAATTTTGGGGTATGCCTTTTTTGCTCGTTTCTGTATTTGGTTTGGTTTGATTTGTTCGTTTGTCGGTTTTGAGGGTTTCGTTTTCGTCTAGCTTTGTTGATTTCGAGATCTTGATCATTTTTTGCTGCTACTCGTAGTTACTATTTGACTGATATTGAAATATGGCCCCAAGAGATGATTCTCTTCAGTCCATTAGTATTCAACTTGATGGCAAAAACTATGCCTATTAGAGTTATGTTATGAAAAATTTCTTGCGGGGCAAGACTATGTGGGGGATTGTTACAGGTGACAAGAAGAAACCAACAGACAAGAAGGCCGCTAATTATGAAACCTTACTGGATTCATGGGAGAATGATAACTCCAAGATCATTAATTGGATTAATAATTCTGTCATCCAGTCTATTGGTACTCAGTTGGCGAAGTATGACACAGCAAAGGAGGTTTGGGATCACTTGGCTAGGTTGTATACTCAGTCTAACTTTGCAAAGCAGTATCAGTTAGAGTTTAATATTCGAGCCCTCCAACAGAACAATCTTAGTGTTCAGGAATTTTATGCAGTTATGTTGGATTTGTGGGATCAGTTAGCTCTTACAGAACCTGATGTGTTGAAGGCTTTTAAGCCTTATATTGATAAAAGGGAAGAGCAACGTTTGGTTCAGTTCTTGATGGCATTACGTTCAGATTTTGAAGGTCTGCGTGGATCAATCTTGCATCGTACACCTCTTCCCACTGTTGATTCGGTTGTTCACGAGTTGATTGCTGAAGAAACTTGTATCAAGTCCCATGCTGACAAAGCTCCCAAGACAGCCACTCCTGCTGTCTTTGCTGTTTCACAACGACCCTAATCTTCAAACCAAAATCGTCCCAGAGTTGCATTTGATGAGTGTGCTTTCTGTAAGAAGAAAAACCATTGGAAGGCAAATTGTCCTTTACTAACAAGCAAGGGAAATCAACAGCAACAACAAACAAGATCACCAGCACACTCTCAGTCTTCACAGCATAACAAGTCTTCTGGACAGTCGCGTCCCTCTTTTTCATCTTTTAGGCCAGCACAGTGCGCTGCTGCTACACCTTCAGTTGAGAATGAAACAGATTTCACACCACCATCAGCCTTGGATCCACAGATTGTTGAGCAGTTCAGACATTTCTTAGCTACCAATCCAACTGCCATGTCAGCTTCCATGTCTCATTCAGGTCTGTCTTCATCCAACACGTCAGGTATTCCTTCATCCTTGTGGATATTGGATTCTGGTGCATCTCATCACATGTCACCACATTTTTCATCTTTTGCTTCATTATCTTCTCATACACCTGTCTCTGTTATGTCTGCTAGTGCTACACCCATGTCAGTAGAGGGTGTTGGTTCTATTATCCCTCCTTATATATCTTTAACAGATGTGTATAACATTCCTACACTTGCTTTGAATCTTGCATCGGTCAGTCAGTTGTGTAAATCTGGTTGTTGGGTATTTTTTTTCTGATTCATTCTGCTGTGTACAGGACATTCAGTCTTGGAGGGTGATTGGGATAGGCCGTAGACTTGGGGAGCTTTATGTCTTGGAGCAGCTACATGTTGCTGATGTTGCTGCATCTAGTGTCGATTTGTTGTCTTTTCGTTTAAACCCTTCATCGTCTCCTTTTTATCTTTGGCATTCTCATTTGGGACATGTTTCAGCGTCTCGTTTACAGTTTTTGGTTTCCACTGGTGTGTTAGGATCTTTGAAATTTGATGATATTTCTGATTGTTGTGGTTGTAAACTGGGAAAATTTTCTGCTTTACCGTTTAATAAAAGTGTCACTCATTCTTTTGCTCCCTTTGATATTGTGCATTCTGATGTGTGGGGTCCCTCTCCGATAACCTCCAAGTCAGGAGGTAACTATTATGTTTCATTCATTGATGATTACACTCGTTATACGTGGGTTTATTTTATGAAGCGCAGGTCTGACTTTTTCACCATATATAGTGAATTCAGAGCTATTGTCAAGACTCAACACTCTGCTATCATAAAATGTTTTCGGTGTGATCTGGGAGGAGAATTTACCTCCAATGATTTTAAACAATTATTGGCATCTGATGGCATTATACATCAATCATCTTGTACAAACACTCCTCAGCAGAATGGTGTTCCAGAAAGAAAACATCGACATCTCCTAGAAACTGCTAGATCCTTACTACTCTCTGCTCAAGTTCCCAATATGTTTTGGGGAGAAGCTGTTCATACCGCTACTTATGTTATTAATCGCATTCCTACTGCGTACACTTCAGGGAAGTCTCCTTATGAAATGTTGTTTGGACAACTCCCATATTATTCTTCATTACGAGTGTTTGGGTGTACATGTTTTGTCTTGAAGCCTCATGTAGAGAGAAATAAGTTGTCTTCAAAATCAGCTCTTTGTGTTTTTCTGGGATATGGTATTGGTCAGAAAGGTTATCGGTGATATGATCCTTCAAATCAGAAATTATATGTATCTCGCAATGTCACCTTTTTGGAGCATATTCCATTCTATAGCATTCCTTTTCAGTCACATGATGCAACCCGAGAGGAGCTCTGTACTATTGATCCGTTTAGCATTGACATTGATGATCCACCACATGTCACTGATCCACCACTTGCTGCTGATCCACCACATGTGGCTGATCCAGCACCTATCATTGATCCTCTGTGACAACCCAAGTTGTCCCGTTACATTTCCCCGTTACCGTTAACGGAATATTCCACTGTATAAAAGTTCCGTTAATTAGAGGGCATCAATTTAATAAACATTCCTTTTGATTACCTTTAACATGCCGTTAAGTCGTGATAAAAGGAAATAAAAACACAGGACACACATTTTCATTCATTTTGAAAATGTCAAGTTTTATTATTACGACCACTAAATCGGGTGCGACCACAAGCCCCGTTTAACGGCAGTATCGGGTAAACTCCCACTGAGCCCCGAGTGTGAAACCTATATATGGGTGAGTGGAGTCAAATGGGAGACTTTTTACACTCTCTCTATACTCTCTCTCTAGACCCGTTTTCGCCCCGAATCCGCAACCAAACGCTTCCAAATTGTAAGTTCGCTTACCCTAGCTTAATCTAAACATATTGATTCATGTTTATAACCCAAAAATCATCCAAGAAGGCATGATATAAGGAGTTTACGGCCCAGGAACATTCTAGGGCCGTAAACCCCTAAAATGGTGCCAAACATGCCTTTAAACTTGTCCATAAGCTTAGAAACTATTAGGGGAATTAGGCTAGGGGTGTTTTAACATAAAAACTCATGGATTTAGAGGACAAAGGAGATTTTACGGCCCAAGCACAAGCTTAGGCCGTAAACACCTCAAAATCTTGTATAAAGGTCCCAAATGCACTCCAAACTCATCCTAGGGCTTATTACATAATTTAGGGACTTATCCTCTTGAGTTTAGACACTTGAAACACTCCAAAATGATTTAAAGAAAGGAGTTTACGGCCCAGACAATGGTCAAGGCCGTAAACACCCTAAATCATGCCCAAAAGTTAGTTTTTGCCCCCCAAATGACCATAGGCTATCTCTATAAAATGCTAGGGAGGATTTAAGGGCTTAAACACAAGGAAAATGAGGGATTTCTTGGAGTTTACGGCCCAAGCATTTATCTAGGCCGTAAACTCCTCAAAACCTCCTCAAATGTTGGTTTTAATCACCCAAAATAGCATCAAACTTCATAAGGAAATTCTAGGAAGACAATAGGGGCTTAAAACTTCACTAAACTCAAAGATTGAGAGTTTACGGTCGTAAACTCCCATGGGAGTGTCCCTAGTCCGTAAACTCCTATATGCTAATTGTATGTGAACATATGTTATCATATGTTAAAATAGGTCCTTGTGTGTGTTCAAGTCCTTGCGTGACCCCGAACGCCCAAACGGCACTTTCGTCGGACCTACTTACACCAGGTGAGTTCATACCCTGAATGAACCTTTTAAATGCTTTTAAATGTTTTCAAAGGGGGGGGGGGGATTACAAGTTAAACATGCCAGTTATCATATCAATCACATGTGATTGATAACCCGCATGCACAAGAGTTTACCACTGTACACTGTTTTACCGAGTTGGACATTGTAAATGGCTTTCAAAAAGGGTTTTTAAATTGTTCAAGTTCTTACTTTTATAGCTTATCAAAGATTCATTTTCAAACTGATTTATAAAAGATTCCCAAAGATTTCTAAAGGTTTTCACACCTATTTAATCAAAGAATACAAATGCGATTTTCCTGAGTAATAAAGTTTTCAAAGGTTTTCATGAATACTTTTAATTGTTAGTTACTGCTGCTTCGCTTATACTTATTTTATACTCCTACTCTGTAATGCTTTCGCTTATACCTGAAGTCACTTATACCTGATGACGCTTATACTTATTCACCCTCTTACTTAGTGATACGAGTCTACTTCGATTATACTCGAAGATCGACTTTACTTCACTTATACTTGATACGCTCTTACTTCACTTGTTGTCATCTCCACTTCGCGATGCGCTTATACTTATTCGACACTTATACTTCACTTGCGACCGCTCTTACTTCACTTGTTAGACACTCCTACTTCACGAGGATCACTTTTACTTGATACCCACTCAAGCATAGTTAGATGTATGTCTGTGCTTGTGTAGACGCATATAAATAATGATTGAAGGACTTAGGAAGGTTGTCCGCCCTATTTCCTTTTCTTCGTTGAGATGTGGTCTGGTGGGATCGGATGTCCATCCGAAGGTCGTTTGATTCATTACTTATATACTATGTATACCAGCTTAGACATACAGGTTACTTCAGTCAATTCAGTTAAGAGTCTCTACCTCTATTCTACACTTACCTTAGAAACACACTACCCACTGTTTGGAAGTCTCTACCTCTAGTATATCACTTACATTAGAAACTCATTTACATCTAGAAACACACTATCCTCTATTTGGGATGCATCTTCGGGACGCGGCCTTCTCCGTCGTCTAGTTGGTAACCAGAGTCTCCCGTAGGGAGAGCGGACATTGTGTGTATAGGCCTATACGGGATTGACAACCCCGCACCCTGACTGCTAGCTATAGTCCACGGCCCACCAAGCCAAGGGGTGACAAATGTCACATTATATAGATGCTTGTAGGGCGTCTGGAACTCTAGTCAGTATGGTTACGAGTATCCTGGGTTGCCTTATAATTCATGGCTTTAAGGTAACGGTATTTCCGTTAGCAATTTACACTGTATGCTGATGTTACTTTTCAGAGTCACACTGTTTTGACCTTGCTAGACGTATCTTTCCTATGATACTATCTGGGGTCTGTAGTCTCTGTTTTTAACCTTGCAAGATATACCTTTCATTTGGTATCGTCCGCGGTCTGTTTTCGCTGTTTTGACCTTGCTAGATGTATCTTTCATTTGATACCGTCTGCGGTCTGTAATTCACTGTTTTGGACCTTACCAGTTGTACTTTTCATTTGGTACCTTCTGGGGTCTGTGTCTCTACTCGATAGACAGAGCCAGGCGTGTTGTTCATTCGATACTTTCCTGGAGTCTATGATTCCTTTGCCTTAGTCAGCAGTCCTCATTGCTGAGGCATATGTCATTTCCCTGCCGTTTATTACTTTCTTTAGTAATCAAATTCATTGTTTTGATAAAAATAGCAATTAAGGAAAAACTACTTTTTACTACATTACACTGACCAGTCTTGGTAGGAGGCTGCATTTATTAAAGAAAATATAGGATTTTCTGGAAAGAACACTACTAAAAAGAAAACACTTAAACTACTACTTTATAAGCTATTTGATTAAATGACACTAAATACTTATGGACTCACCAGCATTTGTAAAAATGCTGATACTCACTTTTCAAATAACTTGTAATCTCAGGTCAGCAATTAGACAGGTACATCCCCGGAGCTGCTGATGAAGATGGCTTAAGTACCTTGCTGCACATTATATATTTTGCTTGTATTACTTTGATACTATGTAATGTAAACCTTGTAAAACTATTACTATTAATGCAATGTTTTGTTGTACTTTGATTACTCTACCCACTTCAGTGCTTGCTAGAAGAGTTGATTCCGACCCCGAGAAGATTCATTGAGAAGATTTCCTGTTTAGGAAATAAATGAACTGGGTCAAGACTATTGAATGCACCAAGTGCCCATATTCTCTTAGGGACAGTGGTGAGAGATTCGCCTAAACTTCGGAGATTCCCAGTCATCCATCATGAGATGATGACACCCACAGTTGGAATCAGAAGGAAGGCGGAGTAGAAATTCGATATGTCCATACAAGAAGAGAACCCTAGGAAACTACCCGAAGGAAGCCAACGCCTATTCCAGTCAAAGATATGAGGCAGACCGAGGGAGCTGGTACATGGAACCCGTAAATTGTCTTTTCCTCGTATTCGTCACAATAATTCACCCTTAAAATAATGCAATTTAGTGAGTTAGTGGTTACACGACTCATGCTATGTGTTAGGTAAATCGTCGTTTCCCGTTGCCAGATACACGATTAGGGCAGATCCCCGCATCTCTATTGAGAGAATTTTAGCTATCTGCCCTTGTGAGCCTCTCTTTCCACGATTTCGTTTCGAACCGTTCTCAAATCTCTCCAGGCCGGAGAGTGAAACCTTTCCCAGTATAAAGGTAACTTAGTAGGAACGACTCACATCTTATGGCCTTTTTCCGATACTCATACTCTTACCTTGATTACCAGGACTACATCATAGGGATGTAGGTCGACACTCAGACAGCCAGTACCCGAGGCACGGAAAAGTTTATGCCCAATACGTTCAGGACAGAAATGTCCAGGGTTAACTATCGTCTCTCATTACCTTGTATTCCTTTCCGTGTAGGAAAAACCATGCCACCGAAGAAGCGTAACCAATCCGCAAGCAAGAAACCTGCCCTCTTATTCGATGAAGCTACATTCCAAGCTGCAGTCTCAGCAGCCGTAGCAGCTGTCATGGCTCACCTGAATGCTAACAACGCCAATGTTAGCAAGGGCCCTGTCGGGATTCCCAATCCTGGCAATGGACAACAACAACCAACATCCTATAAAGAGGCCATTTCTGATCCCCTTTGGCAGACCGCTATAGCTGAGGAACTTGCAGCTCTTTATCAGACTCATACATGGGATCTGGTTCCGCTTCCACCTGGAAAACACACGATTGGTTGTCATTGGGTTTATAAAAACAAAACAAAGTTTGATGGATCCGTTGAGCGTTATAAAGCCAGACTTGTTGCGAAAGGGTACGCGCAAAAGTATGGTATGAATTATGAGGAGACGTTTGCTCCTGTTGCAAAAATGACGACTGTTCGCACCTTGATTGCAGTTTCTTCCATTTGTCAATGGAAGATTTATCAAATGGATGTCAAGAATGCTTTCTTGAATGGCGATCTTCATGAAGAAGTATACATGTCTCCTCCCCCTGGTATTGCTCACCGACCAGGTGAAGTTTGTCGACTTCGGAAGGCTCTATATGGCCTCAAACAAGCCCCTCGTGCTTGGTTTGAGAAATTTTCTACGGTGATTACTTATGTTGGTTTTCAACCAAGTAACCATGATTCGGCTCTATTTATTCGATGTACGAATGCATGGGGGATTATTCTTTCCTTGTATGTCGATGACATGATTATTACTGGTGATGATCATGATGGTATAGAGTCTTTAAAGCGTGATTTGGCTCACCGTTTTGCTATGAAAGACTTGGGATTACTTCGTTATTTCTTGGGGATTGAAGTTGCTCAATCTCCAAAGGGTTATCTTTTATCTCAAACGAAGTATATTTCAGATTTGTTTGAACGTGCACGACTCACGAATAATCGAACAGTTGATACGCCTATAGAGAGTAATGCAAAGTACTCTCCAACTGATGGTGTCCCATTATCAGATCCAAGTCTTTATCGTACCATTGTTGGGAGTTTGGTTTACCTGACTGTCACTAGACCGGATATTGCTCATGCAGTTCATGTGGTTAGCCAATTTGTCACTGCTCCTACTACTGTTCATTAGGGTGTTGTTCTTTGTATTTTGAGATATTTACGTGGTACTCAGTTCCGCACTCTTATGTTTCCTTCTTCATCCTCTCTTGAGTTGCGTGCCTATAGTGATGCAAATTGGGATAGTGATATTTATGATCGTAAGTCCACTACTGGGTATTGTGTTTTTCTTGGAGATTCATTGATATCATGGAAAAGCAAGAAACAAGATGTTGTTTCTCGATCTTCTACAAAATCTGAGTATCGAGCCATGGCTATCGTCACTTGTGAGATTGTTTGGTTGAGATGGCTTCTTGCAGATATAGGCGTTCACATCTCTCAGCCTACCCCCTTTGTATTGTGATAACGAGAGTGCGATAATGATTGCCAAGAATTCAGTGTTTCATGAGCGCACAAAGCACATTGAGATTGACTGTCATTTCACACGTCATCATCTCCAGAAGGGCACTATCTCCCTTCCTTATGTTCCTTCCTCTTTGCAGATTGCTGATATTCTTACAAAGCCGTTGACTGCTCCTCGATTCCATTTTCTGTCTGACAAACTCTCAATGCTTATTGCTGTTGCATTGTGAGTTTGAAGGGGGATGTTAACCTAATAATATTTTGGGCTTTATTTTGTATTGGGTTTTATGATTAAGTCTTTTCGCTAGGAAACCCTAATTAGCTTGTCTATATATTATGTCTTTCCTTTTCATTGTATTTGTACTTTTCTTTGATAATAATATGAAACCCTAACCGTTATATGTATTTCATTTGTTAGTTTACAATAAAATCAATTGGGATAAAATTGGTATTTTGATTACATTATCTTAAAATAATAATTATTGTAAGTTGCATCATAAACTCCAATACAGGCAAGTTAAATGACAGTTATAATAAATAATTTTAAACTATGGGTCTTGTACTCCTTTGTTAATGACTAACGTGTTATAAATATTTTATACATGTTGTATATATTCATCTTACAATTCTAATGTTATAAATATTCTATTATAGTATATAAAAAAAATCCAAATCAAACATTATTTTATCCAAACAATTCTAATGTTAGACCATTTTACCAGCAACTTTTACAATTTCCCACAAAGTTGGCATTGGGTGTACGCATGGCAACTTGGGAAGCTAATATAGCACCAAAGTCACTATATTAATTATAAGAAAAATGATTTCGACATTTTTTTTTCAAATCGATCATCTTCATCCCAACAAAGGAAACTGAGTTCCCTTTAATTCACTCATTTCTTGTATATTGTTAGAAATTGACACCTTTTTCTTGCTCTCAAAATATTTATGTTACATGCATGTTAAGAGCATTTCTATAGATAGTTCAATACAAACGAGAGATGTTACTTTACTCGGTGTGGCTCCATTCAGATACAATTACTCGGTGGGTTCTAACGAAGAGTGTAACGGGCAAAATGGTAATTTCATTCACAAAACATTTGGTAGCTACCATGCAATCTTTAGACTTATGTTCAATTTTCACTAATCAATTCAAGACTTACAAGCTGCAGTTTAAAAGCAGTAGGTCATCGTCTTCATTTCCTTCTTTTCTATCGCTGTATGCAATTCAATGTTCATTATTTGATTTTTATGTTATTGCATTGTCTGCTTACAGTCAATTATAAATCTCAAACTATCAAACCATTTACAAAAGAATCAAATTCACCCTTCACTACAACAATAAAACCCTATGGTGACGACAATTTCGGACCCTATCCCGACGGCTTGTCGTCGGCGTAGTCGTGTCGGCATAGGTCAATAGAGTCGTCGGTATAGATGTTGTCGCGATAGTGTCACTTATTCCGACGACTAGTCGTCGGGATAGATTTTGTCAATCATATTTTCGGGGTTAAAAAATAAAGTTTTATTAATTACCTATAGCGACAACTTGTCGTCTGCAAACCTTTAGCGACGACTCGTCGTTGCCACAGGTTTAATCTATTACGATGACATGTCGTCGCTATAAGATTTTAACAGGAGCCAATGACATACCTATAGCGACGACATGTCGTCGGATAGGCACTGTTTTTTTTTTTTTTTTTTTTTTTTTTTTTTTTTTTTCTATTTTACAAATTTAGTACATTATCATTCCTGGATTTTTAACAAATACTTTTAATAATAATGTGATTTTATTGCACCATACTTTTAATAACAATGTGATTTTATTATTTTGTTTTATATTATAACTTTCAAATAGAAATGAAAATAAAATACTTTAATAAACAAAATATAAAAAATATGTTGTTATTAATAACTTTTGTAGTTTAAATATTTTTTACTTAATAACCTTTACTCTCAAATAGAAATGAAAATAACATACTTTAATTAAATATTTTTGTAGTATATATACATTTTATTTTGTTTTATGTTATAATTTTCAAATAGAAATGAAAATAAAATACTTTAATTAACAAGATAAAAAAAAAAGTATGTTGGTATTAATAACTTTTATAGTTTAAATATTTTTGACTTAATAAACATATTTTTATTAGTTAAAGATTTTTTTTTACCTTGTATGTTGACATTAAAGTTTATTAGTTTGTTTAAAACATTAAGATGGTTCATTCCAAATTCTAAATTTTTAAGAGACGTCACAATTTCTAATTATTTATGATCTCTTATAATAATAGATAGATGAAAAAAAGTTGGTCAAGTAACCTATCTTTTAATATTACTTTTAATAGCACCATAAACAAGATAAAAAATACTTTTAATATATTATTTTTTTATAGCACCATAAACAAGAAAAAAATACTTTTAATATTACTTTTAATAACAACGTAATTTTATTATTTTGTTTTATGTTATAACTTTCAAATAGAAATGAAAATAAAATACTTTTATTAAAAAGATAAAAAAGAAGTATGTTGCTATTAGTAACTAAACAAATTAAACACAACCATACATATTTTATATTTTATACATAAAATTTTATACCAACCTAAACAAAGATCACAATCATACGAAATTTCATACCAACCTAAACAAAGATCACATAAAATTTCATACCAACCTAAACAATTTCAATTTCATATACCAACCTAAACAACATCAATTTCATACAATTTCAAATACCAACCTAAACAATATCAATTTCATACAATTTCATATACCAACATAAACAATATCAATTTCATACAATTTCATATACCCACCTAAATAATATCAATTTCATACAATTAGTTTGTTTAAAGTATAAACCTAAACAAACAACAACACAATCACATATATATACAAAACAAACAATACAATTATATAATCAAAGGAGGATCAATTTTAATTTCAACACAATTCAATTTCAATAAAAATTCCAACACAATTCAATTTCAATTTCAACACAATTCAAATTCAATTTCAATAAAAATTAGAAGAAAAAAAAAACTAACCTCAGTTTTGTTCTTGTGTGATGTTCAACTTTTCTGGCTAGTCAAAGAAGTAGTAATCCTCCGGTGGTGGCTGATGGTGGCCACAGGCGGCAACATCAAATCAGAAAAAAAAATGCACAAGGTTTCAATACATACCAGTGAGCAACTCCAGTGGTGGCAGAGAGGATGTCACTGACAATAAACTTTCGGTGGAAGGTTGAAGCAGTCGGCGGTGGAGCTTCACCACCGGTTCCTACACACCAAAAAACCCCAAGTTATGGGTAAAAATCAATACCAAACAACAATAAACAACAAATTAGGGGTAGAAACAACCTTGAAATGGATTAATCGCCGGATATCTTCGATGGGTAGCTGATTTCGTCGCCTGGGAGGAAAGGTTGAAGAAAGAGTCGTTGCGTGCAAATGAAAGAAGTCTGCGTATCTATTTTAGGGTATGCCCATATGCCGACGACATGTCGTCGGTATAGGGACTCCATAAACGACGACGTATCATTTATTCCTGAAATATATATATATATATATATATATATATATATATATATATATATATATATATATATATATATATTAAAAAACCTGTGCCGACGACAAGTCGTCGGGATACCCTTTCCCAAAACTACGTCGTTTAGTTTTTCTGGCACATGGAAATGGAAAATATTTTTTTTATACATATACCGACGACAAGTCGTCGGCACAGATTTTCAGATTACCGCTAACATTTTTGTCGTTCTCGCCAAACCTATGGCGACGACGCGTCGTCTGCACAAATATAGTGGTCAAAGGAAATTGGTCAAAAGTTTCAAAAGATATGGCGACAACTTGTCATCGGCATAGGGTGCCCTATAACGACGACTTTTGTCGTCGAGATAGCTTGGTATTCTTGTAGTGCTTGTAGCTAAAGGATTACTGATTGTCCTAAAACAAACTAGTAAACAATTATGCTAAAGAATTTGGTCAAGAAAGTAGAAGAATCATGGCGAATCCAAGGAAAAAAAACGAATTGGGGAAGGATTTGTTCATCGGTTATGAGATCGTTATCGTTGGGCTGAATTACTTGCTCTGGATCTCGATCGACCCATAAAAAACATTGCCCAAATCTAAAACCCTCCTCCTTCAAAAACCCTTGAAGCTTAAACGTTTCGCCGTCGCCTCCGCCTCCGCCATTCTCTTACAATTGAATATGTCGTCCAGATTGATGATCCGATCCTGCGGTTCTTCCATCCGAAATCTCATCAGCCGCCATCTCCGCCCGACTGTAGCTGCAACAATTGGCCAAACGGAAACGCCGTGGAGTATTTACAACTGGAAATATCTTCTTTCTGTTCCACAAACAGTGTATTTTTCCCGTGGATTTAGTAATGATGCCGTCGGATACTCGATGTTGAAGGAGGCTGCTTGTGAACGACGCAATGAAAACTTCGATGAAGCGAGTGTCACCGAGGATGAGGATGAGGATTACGATGATATTGAGATGTACGACCCGGAATACGGTAAGTATGATCCTGGATATAACTATGAATTTGATAGTGATGGTCGTGTAATTGATAGATCATGGGGACAGATTATGGAGGAGGGACCAAAGGGAAAAATTCTTGTAACCAAAACAATGTACGAAATGCAGGATTTTTAACCTCTAGTAATCGCGGGGATGTCAAATGCTGACTTTGAAAACATTACATTTGTTTTCTGATAAATTGTGTTTATTTTGTTCTAATAAATTGTGTTTTTTCTATTACAAAAATTTCACTGTTTTTGTTATATTTAAACAAAAATTTTTGCTTGGAAACACATTTTTTTTGAACGGCAGGAAACAAATATATTAAGACAAAACTAGCAAGATGTTAGGGGTACAGATCATTAAGCCTGAGTGAGTAGGATTTTGAAGCCACAGAATCCAATTAATCATAGCCTTAGAGTTACGAGACGAGAACCAACTAAACAAATTATCAACAATGGAATAAAAAATCCTATCTTTTCTAGGCTTATTACTACTAAACAAAATATTATTAAGGAACGTCCAAAGCACCAAAATGACCACAGAAAATACTGAGTCAACAATCACCCATTGTTGTCTAACATTAGGTCTCGCATCAATCCAGTCTATCATGTCTCTCATAGTGAGAAAAACATGGATATCCAAATCAAGCCAACAACTAACCCGCCTCCAAATTTGAGTTACAATTGTGCACTGAATAAACAAGTGCAACACGTCTTCAGTAGCATCATTACAT
This sequence comes from Lactuca serriola, assembly GCF_051521515.1. NCBI lineage: Eukaryota > Viridiplantae > Streptophyta > Magnoliopsida > Asterales > Asteraceae > Lactuca > Lactuca serriola. The sequence goes on along the minus strand of NC_136416.1, from coordinate 171,528,948 downwards.
ATTGGACACAAAACCGAGTCAAGATCCACCCCTTTCTCCACCAACTTCGACCTAACATGAGCCTATCCTTCAATAAACGCCAATAAAAACATTTATTTTAATAGGAACTAAGCGATTCCATCGAGTGGGCAAGGAACCCGACGAAAGTCTCGAATCATCGATCCAATTCCTAGTCGATTTAACCGAAAAGCACCACGAATTATCAAGATTCCAAACCCATTCGTCCGAATCCGTGCCAAGCTGAAAGTCATCCAAAAAAGACATGAAACTCGCAAGCTGCTCCTGTTCAACCCCTCCTCTAATATCACGACGCCAAGCAAAAACCCAACCCGTCGGCGACCAATAGTCTCTAACTAAAGAATTTTGATTAGAAGCTAGTGCAAACAATCTTCTGAATTGCAGCATAATAGGAACATCCAAGCACCGACATCATGCCAAAACCAAATAGTAACTCCATTACCGGTCGCTCTAGACATGGAATTTGAAGGCAGTAAACCACTCTCATGAAGATGATTAATAGACCCAACAATTTTTTGCCAAACACCACCACCACTTTGTATTCTCGAGCCCCCAGAAAAACCTCCCCCTTCACCATAAAAAAAACTTTAAAACTTTCACCCATAAGGCTTCAGCCTGTCGAAATCGATGCTTAGGGTTTGTAATCTTACCTCTTTCACCCTATTAGCCCCTACATAGCGATCCTTGATCGATTCCCATAGAGCCTTCGAAGACTCGACACCGCCAATCTGCATTATCAAACTTTCTGGAATTGCCTGATAAAGAAACCCCATAGCAAGGTAATCTTTCTCCTCGTTCTTATCTATTCCTGGATCAATCATAGTCCAAGCCTTGTGAATTCTAAGCATCACCATCACACGCAGGGACCAAACAGTGTAATTGGTGGGTGTGAGCATCAAACAAGCAACAAAAGTCGCTCCGACCTCCTTGATTCTCACCAGAGGAGGCTGTGCACCATCTTCAACATCCGACATGTTGACCTAGCTTGTCAACAGGTAACAAAATCGATCTCACAGCCTTCGATTCCTTTGCTCTGATACCAATTCAAGATAAAATTGAGACACAATTAATCAAACAAACTCTTTGATTAAAAGGAAAAATCACTCAAAACCTTTGTGTTACAATTATGAATTCTTAATTCGAAAACTCGATTAAGATATGTATATATAGATCTAATGACCGACTTGTATTATATTGTAATTAGGAAACTAAGAACCGACTTGTAAAATAGTTTCCTAAAACTAGATTGCCTAAATTGGATTGCTTGATCCTCAAGCTTAGGATTCCAACACATATGATAATTGGACAGTTACATTAAGCTTATTAAGCTTATTGTTTCCGGTTATATATTATAGATTATAAGTTATAAATTTAAGCAAATCTTATGATGAATTACAAATGTTTAAATTATATATAATTAAATTGTGAATACAATCTACAATACGACCTTGTTGATAATTTATTGATGTAAAGATTGTTGGTGATTTTAGTGTCACCGTGTCATTTTAAGTAACTGGAACTAACATTTGAGCTAAGGGGCTTCATGATTTGTACTCTAATCCATGTACGGGGCTGTGCGGAGTGCACACATGTATAAGATCAAGTCAGATGCCGGTTCGACGACTAGTCGGGGGTCCTTTTGGCGGGGTCTAGGGGCAGTGCCCCTAGCGGGTCTAAGGGGTAGAGCCCGGATTAATATTATGGAAAACTCAATTTCTTAAGGGTGATTATGGTAAAACTAACGAAACTCGTTACTTTTGGTAACCCTAATCCGGATTAATATTATTTGCTTCCAAAGCAACTAATGACGGCTCAACCCTAATGAAACCCTAATCGTGTTTAATATATAAACAACTCTTCCTTTCCAGAAGGTGGTTACGTTCTTTAGCTCTCGTTTTTCATCACACATTCACAGAACCCTTTAGCATATTGGTTTACGTTTTATGTGCCTATAAACGTAAGTGTCCGCTAGGATTATCCTAGACTGAATTTCTTGTAACCCAGGCATAGGGTAGAAATATCAGTTCGGAAAGTGATATCACGATCCAAGTTGGTATCCAGATCTCCACCACAAACCCTAAATTTGCCAACAAAGATAATTACAAAAGTCGGCGTGATACTATTGATAGACCAATAACATTGAATTTATATAGATATTAGAGGATACACAAGAGGAGTGGTATGCATAAATTTCCAATACATTTTTGTATGATATCATCGTAAATCAATAAATTAAAAACATTAACATATATTTAGGGAATCCATAATCATTGATCTTATCCTCAAACTTTTTGGTTATTATGTTTAGTTGATATTTAGAGCATCCACAATCATTGAACTTATCCACAATGAAATAAAAATATCATAACGAGTATAATATTTAGATTAAATTAAATTTTGGTATTTGTGTTTAAAACATATTTTTGGTTTTGTTCCTTAGAAGAACTTGTTTGCCCATTCATTTTAACTAATAAAATGTTCAATATATCATAATTAATAACAATTTTATACATTCTTCCTCCCTTCACTTTCTTTTTCAAAGCATCTCCATTCCCACTATATTTTTTTCATTATATTATATATATATATATATATATATATATATATATATATATATATATATATAGATTAGGCTACAACTTAATTCTATAAACATATAAATGAATAACGACACTTTCAATTCGGAGTTTAAATGATATCATTTCCCACACACACTCTTTTTGTAGTGTAAAATAGATTTTACAGTAGGGTCGGAGATAAATCATTCTAAACTTTAATTTACATTTTGAAAATAAAATGTAAAAATAAAGTATTGTTGAAGTTGCTATAAAATGAAATAAACCTGACTTATCAAAAACCACACATAACTATATTTTGACCTTGGAGACCAAACTACGAACACTACCGATTTGAAATTTTATATAGGATCATAATGGAACAATTTACTTTGTCTTAGGAACCATGTAATAACTCTACCAAGGTGTGTTTCTCTACCTTAAAATCGAATCCATGATTTTGAAAATAAACATATATATGTGTGTTAGGAAAGTAACATTAATTGATTGTATTTTTGTTTTTAAAATTTTTTTATTTACATTTTTGCATTTTTAAGTATTAATTTGAAGATTAATTTTTGGATTGTGCATTGATGTTAGGGGTTTTCTTATTTGGACACGAAGTAGATGAAGGAATAGAGAGGACTGCGGTAAAATAGACATCATTTTGATATTTGAAAGACCAGTTGTTAAATTTGAGGACCAAAGACCAAAAATGTTTAAAAAGAAAATAGTGAAATAAGGACTAAAATTGCAACCCAAATCTCTTAAAAATCAAAACCAAAGAAATCAGCAAAAATCAGGGGAAAATATAATTGAGAAATTTTATCAAATGACCAAAAGGAATGGAGTGTTTGAACATTTTGACCATGAAAATTTTAATTTTTTAGAATGACCAATGGATCGAGGGGGCTCTACGAAAGCCTTTTACCTTCTTAGGAATTTAAATAGTAACGAAGAATTAAGGTGGTAGGAAAAAAACGATTTGTTGCATAGTTCCTCAAAGGGGCTCTGAGGAAAGGTTGTTGAGGCTATGTGAATTTGTTCTTCATCAGCACACCTTTGAGGAACTGTTCTTTGGCTAACCATGACAAAAATCGGGATTTCATTAGCCGAAGAACAGTTCCTCAGAGGTGTGCTGATGAAGAACAGATCATCAGAGTCTTACCTACCTTTCCTCAGAGCCCCTTCTAAGGAACTATGCAACAAACCTTTTTTTTGTTTTTTCCCCTATCACATCAATTCCTCGTTACTATTCATATTTCTCAGAAGGTAAAAGACTTTTGCAGAGCCTCCTCTAAGGATCCCTTGGTAATTCTACAAAACTCAAATTTTCATGGTCAAAATGTTCAAACACCCATTTCCTTTTGGTCATTTGATGAAATTTCTCAATATAATTTACTCTAAAAATTATAATTGTAGATTGAAATGAAACAAATTATTTTGTTAAAAAGTATTTGATTGCTGTGTATAATTAGTAGAGTAGTAGACCAATAAACAACTTGTTGAGTTCTTATTATATCGTTTTGGCGGATTTCAATAAGGTAAATTGAAATTGAATAGTTAATCTTTCAACGTGTCTACTATGATATCCAATATGTCATAATTTGCTCATTTATATTATTCACATTACGTCAACTTTGACATTTAATATGAAAAAATTAGGTGGTGGAAATCCATTTCAATGTTGTAATGAGAACTCATTACCTAATGACCGCAATTAAAATTTAGGTGACCCAAAAAATAAACAAAATATCATTGATTGGCATTTTATTTTATGACATTAACATTTTTGTTCCATTCAAACACACCCATAAAAAGATTATTCAGTTTTTTTAATATAAATCACAAACTTCAATGATTCACTTGACATATACTTTGGATTACTAAACGTTAAAGAAATGTTGTTTGTTAATACATTCAACTTATTATTAGATTTCTACGATGTATATTTAATAAACAAGTTACAAGAGTGAAGTCAAGTTGTACAAATTTTATTTGAATATCAAAGAACATATTCATCATGGTTTGGTTGAATGAATAATTTACAATTACGCAAGAAAGTCAATGGTCATTCATGATCCTATAAAATGAAACATAAATCACAAAACATTAATACACCTCATAGATATAGAGGGAATCTAAATTTATCTTGACTCTAAACCTTCGTCCTTTTCTTTAATTTCTAAAAACACGACGTTAAAAAAAAAAGATGCTATATGCATTTCAGTAATATCGTACACGAACAAAGCAACAAACAACAGTAAACAAGAATTCCGCAAAAATCCAGCGACACATCCAAGAAATCATGGGGAGGGAAATTACTTAAAGATCTCAAATTGATCCATAATCTTGGTTTTACAGATATAAAATCAATCGGGATAAAATTGGTAGTTTGATTAAATTATCTTAAAATAATAATTTTTGTAACTTGCATCATAAACTCCAATACAGGCAAGTTAAATGACAGTTATAATAAATAATTTTAAACTATGGGTCTTTTACTCTTTTGTTAATGACTAACGTGTTATAAATATTTTATACATGTTGAATTAACAAACGTATTTGCCACACATAAGACCCGTAGGTATATATATATATATATATATATATATATATATATATATATATATATATATATATATATATATATATATATATATATATATAGAGAGAGAGAGAGAGAGAGAGAGAGAGAGGTTCATTTGAGACCACCTATATTTTGTGAGACATTGGGACCAAATCTTAGCCTTTGATCAAAACTAATCATGTGGCTCATAAAAAAACGTGATTAACACTAATTAATCTAATTGATTAGTTAATTAAGGGTAGATTAGTCTCTAGGTTAAATTTAAGATGATTAACGTCATTCACATCATCAAGAAATCATCTGCTTTGATTCTTCTACCAAGATATTTACTAGATCAATATTCCTTGTTCTCCAGTTCAATCTGATCGATCTTCTATATCCTTATTTTGTGAGACATGGGGACCAAATCTTAGCCTTTGATCAAAACTAATCATGTGGCTCATAAAAAAACGTGATTAACACTAATTAATCTAATTGATTAGTTAATTAAGGGTAGATTAGTCTCTAGGTTAAATTTAAGATGATTAACGTCATTCACATCATCAAGAAATCATCTGCTTTGAATCTTTTACCAAGATATTTACTAGATCAATATTCCTTGTTCTCCAGTTCAATTTGATCGATCTTCTATATCCTTAATTTTTCCATTCTTCATTCTTCTACATCCCCAATTGATAATCTGAGTGATTGAGGTTCATGTTCATCTATCGACACCAACAACTCATTACAAGATTGTTATCGATTTTAGCTCTGTGATCATCGATTTCATCCAAGGTAGAGGTTCAAGTGTTCAGACGATTTCTACTAATCTTCATCTTCAACAATTACTATCGATATTTCAAACTGTGATTTTTACTCTACTTCAAGCTTCAATTTTAATTTCAAATCATTGATTTTTAATCATTCATCCGTATCGGTAATCGATCATCAACTGATATCGATTTCCATCAGATTGATGATTCGAGTTTTACTCTGGAATCAAGTGTTTTAGCAATTTAAGTTCATCTTAGATCTATTATCATTCCATATATTTGATTTCAGCCATTGATTATCAATTTCAAGCTTTTGGTTTTTTCTGCTATTGAAGAGAAGCAAACAAAACAACGTATCTTTAAGTTATATTGTGCTCATTCTATAAAGTCAATGAGGTATGTACATAACTATTATTGTTATTGAGCCAATTCTCGTATATTATACATGCACTCTAGTTGTTTGATGAAAGTCCTGAATGAATAAAGAGTCTGATGTAGAGTCTAATATATCATTCCTTCATTCCAACCCTTAAACTTTGTTACTATTTAATGATATTGACCCCAAATTTCAAGATGATTTTTCTTAACTTAGTGATGACCGGTGTAATTCTTCTTTTTGTCAGTGATTGAAGGACATACAACTGTTTATAAATGCAAATGTTCAGTGTATGTGTTGGAAGAAGCATATCATCCATATCTTGCCACCATTAATTAATGATGAGAACTTCAAGAAGTATATTGACATGTTCGTTTCAATGGTGCTTGTTCCATAAAGAGTTAAAGTGGCTAAGTAGTTTGTGGATTATGAGGACTTGGTTCATCTTTGGAATCGAAATCTGTAATGAGGATGTTGGTTTAATTTACTCCATGCACTCTCCTTATTTCTTTCTTGATGAAATTGTTCTCCATATTTGTGGAACTTTAAACATAGTCATTGCATCAAATATATATCCCAATACCCAACAGATCTCTTTCACAGTGTAACATGGTACATACAGTTAAGAAATTAGCTAAAACTTTCATGTTTTCTATCATTACAAATTTTTAGGTAAGCCTTGAATGGAACTGTAGAGAATGCAGCTCGATAATAATTTATTGGAGAGTCTCATTTTATGTAGTGGGATGCTGTAAATTTGTTTATATTTTGCTTTGTTTGGTTTTAAGTGATGTATTTGAGGTAACTGAACAAAACGATAACACTATATTCTAAGTTTAATTTTTACATTAGTAATTACAAATTAATTGTGCATTATTTTAATTTCTTACATATGTATTGTTATATTCTAGTTCGATATGTGATGTTCATATAATCATTTTGTGTTACATTTTATTTAGAATGTTCTACAGATACCGACAACCTATAAAATTATTCTATGAGAATCGTAACTTGAATATAGACAACCTAATTAAATTATTTTGTTAGAATGTTATGTAAATTCAGAATATTACATATAATATTAGAATATTATGTAATATAAGTTCATTTTATATGTTATAACACAATTTAGAATATTATACTTTAATATCAAAATATTCCATACAACATAATTTTAGAATAGTACACTTAAATTTCATAATATTACATATAAGTTTATAATATTACATATTAACAACACATTAAAAAATATTGAATATTTTGAATAGCTAGATTAATATCATATCATTGAGCATTAAAAAAGTCAAAATTTAATTAGGCATTATTATATTAGAATATTTTGGATATAACTTACACTGTCATAGAATATTATTCTATTAAAATATTCTACTATAGATTATAAAAACATACAACATATAATATTATTCTATTAGAATATTATACACATATATATACTACTTTCATGTAATAAATCAACTTATTCAAAGGGTAACCTATAACATTATTCTATTAGAATATATATATATATATATATATATATATATATATATATATATATATATATATATATAATAAATTTATGAAAACTGATAACATATAACATAATTGTATTAGAATATTCTACGTATACAAATTATTTTCATGGAAATAAATGAACTTATTTAAAAAAACCTAGAACTTTATTTTATTTGATTATAAACATCATACATCCTAAACTACAACATTCTAATTATTTTAAACATCATACACTCTAGTTATAAAATTTACCTTGAATAGTGACTTAAATTCTAAAAAAAGACATAAACATTAATTGACGATAACAAACAACACATAAAATTATTCTATTAGAATATTATACATATACTTATTATTACATAAAACATATAATATTATTCTGATAGAATGTTTTACATAGAGAATTTAATTTTAAACTCGTCTAATATGTGAAAGATATTACTACCATTACACGACATAAACTATTAATTCTAAAAATTAAAGACATAAACATCAATTGACGATAACGAACGACACATGAAATTATTTTATTAGAATATTATAAATATAGTTATTATAACATAAAACATACAATATTATTCTGATAAAATATTTTACATAAAGACTTTACTTTTAAACTCGTCTAATATGTGAAAGATTACATGTATTATCATTTAAAACATAACTATTGTTCAACCACAATATTGTTTTATTAAATATTCACCAATCTTCAAACCTTCAAACCATAACTATTGTTTACCAAACATTCAACCATACATGTTATTCAAAATTAATATAGAAAATATAGCCAATCTTCAAAGAGAAAAAGACTCCAAATTCATTAACCATTAAATTCTTGCAAATATTTTATCAATTAGATCAACAATCTTCATTTCACTACATCGCATCATGCACCAAGTTAAGATGATTTAGTCGGTTAGCTTTTGCAAACTCCTTAGCTTCTTCAATTAGTTTAGGTGATCATTCAATTTGGCTGCATCATGAAAAGTAGAATCAATGTAAACAAATATTTACCATAACAAAATACCTAGAATATACAAACTATAGTCAAGTAATAACAAAAATCAAATATTTTGTAACATTTTAAGAATTTTATTCACCACCACACATCACTAAACTTCCATCAATTCTATTTTTGGATACCTTATGCTTTCTTTTTCCATCAATCTCTTCCCTTCATTATATACCAAGTTTTTAATCAAGATTTTCAAATCCATCAAAACATATATCATAACTTTATTAACACAAAAAAACTAAAACAGATGCATCATTTTATAACCTAATAAAAATCAAATATAAAAATATGTACATTCTAAGAATAATCAACATCGTGAAAAGAAGAATATAACACTTAATAATATGTTAACTTAGAGTATTTATATCAAATATCCATATACGTTAATGTGTTTAATGTTATACCTTGTCCTTTATTTCGCATTCTGATAAAGATCTATCAATTGAACTATCATTGTTTTCAAAGTTTTAATATCAACAACATATTTTTCTCTTGATTTAGCCATTCTTGTCACTTGATCTGCATCAAAATATACATCATGCTTCTTTTAGAACAAAATACTAGAATATTCACACTAAATACCATAAACCAAAATAATACGTGAAATTGTCTATTAAATACTTGACAAAAAACTAGAGTATTGCAATTATAAAGCGTAAACTACATTCTAATAATAATCAACATCATAGACTCTCCAAATAGCATATAAAGAACTTTTCTTTGAATTGTACATTAAGTTATGATAAAATAAAATGTAGAATATTATAATATTAACATTATTAATCATATACTTCATTTCAATAATAATCAATATAATACATTCTCCTAGTAAAGTATAAAGAACTATTCTTTGAATAATACATCAAGTTATGATAAAAGAAAATATAGAATGTTAGAATGTGCTACATAAAGACATTAACTTTACACAATAAAGTCATTTGTGTATGAATTAGTTCTGATGTATCAAAGTAAACAGTAACATCTGATTAATCAATAAAATAACACCCGCAACCAAATTATGAAGTAACACCTAACTTAACAAATCAAAATACCTAGAATATTATGTTACCGAACACTATTTTACTAATATTTTTAATCGATCATCAAAATAATCAAACAAAGTAACATATGGATCAAATTAAGAAATACCATATGACTTATCAAACTATCACGTAATAACAATTCATATTTTCAAATATATATATATATATATATATATATATATATATATATATATATATATATATATATAGGATTCTATATTGTGTGGAAGTTCAAGGTTTATATAAAAGTGCATGGTCTTTAACTGGTGAAAATATGTAGAATATGATATCACACATTCAATTCAATGAAGATTTTAGAAATTAATCATCAGTTCACAACCTGTTTAGCAAATAATTATGATGTACATGACAAATTGGGAGAAAGAGTTAAAGAACAAGAATACATATTCAGAATATATAGAATATTATACTAACATATGCAGAATATTGCACATACCATAGAAAATATACAAAATATATAGAATATTATATTAACATATATAGAATACTATCCGTTCCACATTAAAATTTATAAAATAATTAGAATATCACATATTCATATTTTAAAATATCTGACATATGGTACTTCATGGAAGTGCAAGGTTTATGTAGAATTACAAGGTGTTTAACTGGTGCAAATATGTAGAATATGATACTAAAAAATGTAGAATAGTATGCATTCTCATTAAAAATTCATAGAATCTGTAGAATATTATACATTCAAATTTCAAATGTGAAGAAAGTTATATATAAAAAGATATATCATGGTTTATTCATTTTTACTTTGACTTCTTTGACACAAAAAAATAGTTATTTGGAGTAGATATGAAGCGAAGTAAAAAAAAAAAAAGAGAGAGAGAGAGAGAGATTTTATATGATAATTAGAACCTGAATCTGATTATGTTGAACCTGAATCTGATTATGTTAAACCAAGTATTCTTGAGATCATGATCTGATTTCTTTGATTCTGTAATACTATGTGATTGAAAGCTTGATCAGGGAACATAATCACAATCAAAAAGTTGATAATATTAATCATAGTGAAAAAGAGGATTTTTAGGGTTCTTCAATTGCAAATCTCTCCTGTAATCAGAATGGGAGTAATCATAATGTTTAAGCATGAGAGGAATCTAATTGTTAAAATAAAAACTTAATCTCGATTAACAGTTCTTCAATCAAACTGTAGATCAGGAAAAAAAGGATTTTTAGTGTTCATCGAGGTGGAGGGTTTTATACGTGAGAAAAACAAAGAAATGTTTGAATCATGATGCAGATACATTATACTATTATACGTTACCTGGAATGAATTAATTTGAATCTGATTCTGTATCCATTTGTTGGAATAAGAAATTTAGAATGCTTTTGATTCAGGATCAATTGATGCTCGAGCGATTTCAGAATCAAAATCAGAATGAAAGGTTCATAAAATCAGAGCGTTCAAATCTAAATCTGAAGGAAACAAAAGATGTTGATGATCGAGATTGAATCAAACAGGTTTTATTGTTCATATCGAGATTAGGGTTTTATGAATCAGAATGAAGAAGATTTGAAAGAATACGGAGTGTTTTTTGCGACCTCGATGAAATAGACAGTAAAATCCCCTTACTGCCCCTCTGCGCCCTTATTCTAATCCTGAAGTTCCATTTAATTGAAAAAATGTCACCGCCTCCTTGTACTTCCTTGTGGTGTAATATGATTTAATTATAGCCTTAGATTATTCAAGATGAGTGGTCAAGATTTGGTCCCCTTGTCTCGCAAAATACTATTGTCTCACATGAACCTAACCCTATATATATATATATATATATATATATATATATATATATATATATATAAACACACACAAAGATAACTCTAAGAGATAAACTTTATCTATACAACATTTAAATATTTGAATATTATGTTCCTATCAAATCTTCTTCTGTTACATTTTGGGTTTTGAGCATTCTAACACTCCTAAGTGTACATGCAACCCTAAATACCTTGGATCTATGTTTTCTCTATTATACATGCAAATATGAACATCCAAGGTATTATCCTAATCTAGCATACAAAACAATAAATATAACAAGATAGAATACATACCTCTTTGGTGTAGAATGTTCTCAAGAAGCTTGAGTGCCTAGTGCCACAAGTGTGACACCTCAAATGGCTCACACAACATCAATTGCTTTTGGAATAACCTTGAGAGAAATGTGAACACTTCTAAAATTGGCTAGCCCTTTCTATTCACACATAGTGGCCAATTTTTGCCAAATAATATAATCTTATATAGTTGTTACAATTAGGGTAAACCCTAATTGCCATGGCTTTCCATTTCCTTGGATCCATGGGTTCAAATACACCATGGAGCATCCATGGAGCATCATATGGGTTTTAGCCCAACTTGATAATCCATGGAGCATTAGCCCACTATACAAGTATGGATGATTTACACAATCAACCCATATATTTAATTAGTCTTCTTTTTATCACTTAATTAATTCTAGATTAATTCTTGATCAATACTAATTAAATAATCTTATTAATATATTATAACTTATAATATATTAACAAACCTTAAGTGTTATTTCTCTCATTATAGTCTATCCAAATGCATGATGCCATGCAACCCAAATGGACCATGTCGGGTCGGGTCAAGTCTTACCAATTATAGTTATGGACTTAGACATTAATCCAACATTACATTCCCCCTCAATCGTAACCGTTTCAAGGTGTAGATTGTATTTTAATCTTTCCAACATGTTTCGAGTGGCTGGCATAGTAAACCCATCAGCTACTTGATCTCCGGAAGAAATGAACCTGACATCCAGTGCACCCATAGCTACCTTCTCTCGGACAAAATGAAAATCAACCCCTATGTGCTTAGTTCGTGCATGAAATACTAGATTGGCTGTCAAATATGTTGCACCGAAATTATCACACCATAACACTGGAGCTCTTGGCTGATGAACTCCCAATTCTTTAAGTTGTAACACCTAAAATTTTCAAATAATTTTTCACAATTTAAAAACACACTTTCATTCATAATATTATAAAAATGTCATTGTATCACAACTCATTTCATAGAAACACAACCCAAGATCATAATGTGTAAAAACTCCTCATGTGTGTACTGATCATGCCGGCGCCTTCCCGCGATCCTCACTGGTACCTGAAACTCATAACACAACACTGTAAGCATAAATGCTTAGTGAGTTCCCCAAAATACTACATACAACATACATTAGCCACTCGAGGCTATAACGCTGTATGACCCTCTGGTCAGAGTGTCTCAATGGGACCCTCCAGTCCCATATCTCTGTGGACCCTCTGGTCCTAACTCTGTGAATCTTTCGGTCCTAACTCTGTAACTCTAAATCATACATAGCACAAATCACATAGAAATCACACCATACAAAAACATACAATATACTCTGTCACTTAACTCTAATTACCATTCTCTGGTAAAGTATAGTGAGAAGACTCACCTCGGGTAACTCGGTAATCTCGAACTCGGTAAAAATCTAGTTTAGCCTCCGCCTAATCACATGGAGTAAACATTCTTAATCAATATAACTCTCAAGGCTAGACTACTCCCTCTCTTAGCACTCTCAGAAGGGTAAAAGACCATTTTACCCCTCTCATGGCTTAAGGACCCTAAAGTTGACCAAACCCTAAAAGTCAACAAAAGTCAACCCTCCTGGTTACGTTGCATGTACCAAACCTGTACGTTGGGCGTACCCGGCGATATCACAGAAACGGGGAACGCGACCCCCTACGTCGCACGTATTGGGATTACGCCCCGCGTAACTCCCAGTTTCAGACTCCTTAGCTCCTAGGGTCTTAAACAGTTAAGACACACATCCAACTTCTAGATCTGACCATTTCTAAGCCTCTTAATCCATAAAGTTGGTGACTTTAAGCCTTTGAATGGCTGGACAAGTCACTAACACCCATAACAATCCATTTCCAACCCTAGAAAAGCTCATAACTCAAGCATGAACCCATAACAACGACCAAGTTGGGATTTTTATGGATCTATAACACAAATATCACTGAAATGGGACAGATCTAGGTCCATGGAGTCCTTTTCACTCATAAAGTCTCCAGCTTTGGGACTTTTAACCCTAGAAATGGTCCATGCAACATCATACCAAATAAAGAGGAAAGTTTTGAGCTTTATACCTCTAGATGAAGCTCCTTCCTCTGAAGATCTCAGATCCAAAATTGCACTTCAATCCCTAGCCTCCACAAGTTCCTCTCCTCATTCTTCACTAACACACCAAGGCACTTTTAGCTCAAAACACTCACACACAAGCTTAAGGACGAAGGGAAGTGTCACACCCCAAAACCTTGTATGGCGGAAACATTATGGGGCAGAGGACGTCATGTACAATATCACAACAATGAATAGTAGTAAACAAGCAACAATATCATCCATTGCATTAATAATATAATTTCATACATGTGTGTTCTGTCAAAGTTATAGACACCAAAAATATACATATCAAAATAAAACATGAGTCTTCAACGAACTCTATCTTCTCAAAAGCCTGGCACCTGTACCTGTCTAGTGGTGACCTGAGAATACAAGTTATTTTGAAAGCGAGTATCAGCTTAATGCTGGTGAGCTCATAAGTATATTAGTATCTGAGTTTGTATGAAAACTTTTGTAAAATGTTCCGAAAGATGTTTTGTACAATGTTTTGTAAAATGTTCGAACTCTCCTAGAAAACCCTATGTTTCCTACTAACTGTAGCCTTCTACCAAGGCATCTAGTGTCTGTGCGTGTGTCTCTTGTTAGAGTGTGTGTTTTCCCAATTCTGACTATCATTAACCAAAAATATAGTTACTACATTACCGTGCATCGTGGGAATATTCACGAAGTGAATGTAATGGGAAAATATTGCCGTACCATAGTATTTGTAATAACTGACTACCGTGGTACTAACTACCTTAAAACAAAAGTTGTTCCAAATAACATGTGATCGACCTGTATCCTTCTACCGACTCTAGTAAAACGACGATGTAAGATGCCATAAGAAATGACATTTGGCACCCGTAGACTTGCAATTCCTACTGTAGCGAGCAACAAGGTGTAGGATAGTCAATCCAGTATAGATCTATACGCAAACTCATACGCTCCCCAATTAAGGAGATTCGGGATACAAGAGCGGTCATGGCAGGAAGTGCCATGACCCGCTCAATGGCTCACATAACTGCATAAATGTATATGTAATGAATGTGCTAACTGAAAGTGTAATCTTTCTCTGTCTAGCCTGTGTGTACTTAAATGTTCTGCGTGTGCTAGCTGTAATGTATGTTCTCTCTATCTAGCATGTGTAGTGATGTACTGTGAGTACTACTCAAACTGACTCATTGTATGTTTCATTGTGCTAGTAATAGTATTTGTATCCTCCTGTGCTACCCCTATGGTAACTTACTAGTGATGTAACTGGTACGTATGAGCATGGAAGTATACCCTTGCTACCCAAGGGTACCGAATGAACTGGAAGATCCTTTATGACTATATATGTACACATGATATATAACTAATATTTAAATGACTTTCGGACGGGTACCCGATATCCCACCAGACCACATCTCAAGCACGAAAAGGAAATAGGGTGGATAGCCTTCCTAAGTCCTTTAAACATTTCTTATATAACTATACATACATAGACATGCAATTGATAATAAGTAAAACAGTAGTTTAAGCAAATGTATTTAATAAATATAATAACTTGTAAAACAGTTTGATAAACAATTTGAACAATAAGGAAATCACTGTTTTTGTAGTTATTAATCACATGTGATTGATGTAATAACAATAAGCATTTGACTTGTATTCCCCCTCCCCCCATAAAAGCATTTAAAAACATTTAAACCATTGATTAAGGGGTATGAACTCACTTGAGGTGAGTGGATTGGATTGAAGTGTCGGATACGGTGCTAGGTGACAAATGAAGACTTGTACACACGCACGAGCCTAGTTATCATATAATGAACATATATATATATATATATATATATATATATATATATATATATATATATATAACTAATTAGCCAAAATATAACTAATAAATTAAGTCGGGACACTCTAGAACATGAAAACACTTTGTTTCAAGTGTTAAAGGTCACAAGGATTGCATCCAAGTGTTGGTAGGGTAAAACTAGGGTGTTTGGAGTTTACGGTTTTGATGACCTTAACCCATGGAATTTACGGCAGTAAACTCAAGGGTTTACGGTCGTAAACTCTAGTCCTAGTAACCATGGGTTGTTTTGAGGTTCTACATGTCTTTTGAAGCACTTATTCTTGGTGGTTTGGCCTTTGGAAGGGACTAGGGCAACAAAAACACTCCTTGGAGGAGTTTACGGCCTCATGGCCATTTCCCTTTGGGTTTACTACCGTAAACCCTTATGGAAAAGGGTATTGCCGTGTTTTCAAGTCCTTAACACAACTAGGAAATTGTCTAGGTAAGTCTTTAGGCCTAAGGAAGGATTTTGACCCAATTAAACATACTTTAGGGTGTTTACGATTTTGGGAGCTCCCCAAACCGTAAACACCTAAAAAGGGTGATCTTTGGTGTTTTTCAAGGCTTAAACTCATCCATGAAAGGTTTAAACATGTCAAGGAAAGCTTAAACATCAAACTAGGGCTTAGATAAAGACTTAGGCACACTTTGGTGCCATCTTTGGTGTTTACGGCCCAAGAACCTTCTTGGACCGTGAACACCTCAAGCCTTGTGTTCTTGGCATATTTCCTTGATGTTTAAATGTAATACTAGCTTAAGAAGACTCAAGGATGGAAGTACTTACTATTAGGAGGCTTGATTTGATCTTAAAGTCCAAGAACACTTAGTGTGTGTTCTTGGTGTTTTTGGAAATCTAGACAAAATACATAAATGAATGGACGAATAGATGCACAACACTAGATTAAGTGTTTTACTAACTTGAAATGGTTAGAACACTTACAAGTTTGAAGATCTAGAACAAAATCTAGGATGATACTTGAAAGCCTTTTTTTGGAGTTTACTCTTTTGGGTATTTGGGGAGTAAATACAAATGGCTATACTTGGGGAGTAAACTCATGGATAAGCATGAGTTTACGGATTTTTGGGATGATTTTTCGACCCAAACGTAATAGTTTGGTCGGGAACTTCTAAGACGCGAGGTGTTTGCGGTTTCTAAAAATCAAAACCCGAGACGACACTTTCTTTCACCCGTCCGTTTAAAAATAATATTAAAATAATCAAACGAACATTAAATTTCTTAAAAATAAGAAATAATGACATTAACTTATGATACGAAGTGGTTGACTTTTAGGGTTTGACCGAATGGAAATTTCGGGTTGTCACAGGAAGGCTCTCTTAGAGTTTCAATCTCTGATATGGTGGTTGAGGAATAAGCCTTAGCATTCCTTATATAGGGCACAAACCAAATATTAGGGTTTGCATCTGGGCCCGCTACCCCCAGCGTAACCCTGGGTCGCCCAGCGTACCTAGGCGAGTCCGCATCCAAATTAAGCACATGAGTACGCGCAGCGTACTCTCTAGTACGCCCAGCATACTCATTTGCTACAAATTCCACTCAAGGACTAATCTTGATAGCTAGACAAAAGAGAAGGGTTAAATAACTTTACCTGAATTTCGGGATGTTACATAAGTAATGATTGTATCCAAGTTGCTTCGGTTGTTTCGTTTGCCAACGATTTGTATTCAGCCTTTGTGCTTGACCGTGATACAGTTGGTTGCTTACGAGAACTCCATGAGATCAAATTTGGACTTAAAAATATAGCATACCCTCCGGTAGACCTGCGATTATCTAAGAATCCTGCCTAGTCTGCATCCGTGAACACACTTAATAACGTGGATTTTGATTATCTAATTCTTAATCCGGTAGATACAGTTCCTTTAACATATCTCAAAATTCTTTTGACGGCTTCCCAGTGCAGATCGGTAGGTTTCGAAAGGTATTGGCATACCTTGTTTATTGCAAAGGAGATATCAGGTCGTGTTAGCGTGAGATACTATAAACCCCCAACCATGCTTCTGTATTTGAACACATCTTCTTCAGCAAGTGGTCTTCCATAGTTACTGGCTAGTTTTTTTTTGACAGACATAGGAGTTGAAACCGTTCTACAATTCTCCATGTGGGCACGATATAGTAAATCAGTGGCATACTTATGTTGAAGCAATGTGATTCCCCCTAAATTGTGAACTACTTTAATCCCTAGAAAATAATTTAAACGACCGAGATCTTTAAGTGGAAATGAGGAAGACAACGCGCAGACAAGCTTATCGACCACTAGTTTTGATGAACCGGCAATGATTATATCGTCGACATAGACCAACATGTAAATAACAACTCCACCATGATTGAAGAGAAAAAGGGAAGTATCAGCCTTGGAGGATTGAAAACCAAGGTGATGTAGTTTTCACTAAGATGAGAGAACCAGGCACGAGGTGATTATTTAAGACCATAGATCGCCTTTTGAAGCTTACACACATAATGAGGTATGTTGGAATCTTCAAATCCAGGGGGTTGACTCATGTATACATCTTCATGTAGAATACCATGAAGAAACGCATTGTTGTTGTTGACTTGGCGCAGATGCCACTTGCGAGAAACAGCCAAAGACAGAATCAGTCTTACCGTTGCGGGTTTGACAACGGGACTAAACGTTTCTAGATAGTCAATACCATATCGCTGAGTGAAGCCACGAGCAACCAAACGTGCTTTGTGCTTGTCAATGGAACCGTCTGGATTTTGTTTAACTTTAAAAATCCATTTACATCCAACTATATTGACACCAGAAGGTCTGCGAACAAGAACCCATGTTTTGTTTGCATGCAAAGCATCATATTCTATTTTCATTGCTTTGTACCAAGATGAATCAGACAGAGCTTGCTTATGAGAAGTGGGAGTAGTGAAAAATGCTCTCCTGTTGGGATTATAAAGAAGGGTTCCATCATTATACTTTTTAGGAAACACTTTACCCAGCTGACCACGAGTGACGGCACCTGAGGGAGCAGTTGTTGGGTTCGAAACGGTAACCGGAGCTGCTAGTGATGACTGCATAGGAGAAACTGGTTCAGAGGGAACCGGAGCTGTAGCGGTTGTAGGTAAGGTTGCTAGTGTTTCTGGTGGCATCGGGGCATCTCGTGTCACATTTGGTTGAGTTGGAACGGTGTTTTCATTGGCTTGGAAGCCCTGGATCGACAGTAATGGAGTTGTAGTTGCATTGTAGTTATTAGTGGACAACATAGATAAATCATGGTTAGTCATATGATCATTTAAAACAGCCGGTTCAAATTGAGGAAATGACACAACACTTGAGTTTGGAAGATGAACATATGTATGAGATGAATCAGCAAATGGAAAACGTGATTCATCGAAGACAACATCACGAGAGATGTAGATGCGACCTGTGTTTTTATCTAAACATTTGTAACCTTTGTGCATTGAGCTATAACCAAGAAACACGCAAATTTTTGATCTAAATTCAAGTTTGCTTGTGTTATATTTACATAAACTCGGCCAACATGCACACCCAAAGTTCCGAAGGAACGAGTAGTTTGGAGTGATTTTAGGCAATCGGGTAATGGGTGCAAGATTGTTTGTGACACGAATAGGTAGTCGATTTATCAAATAATAGGCAGTCAAGAATGCTTCATCCCAAAAATGCAAAGGAAGAGAAGAGTGAGCTAGGAGAGCTAAACTTTGTTTCGACAACATGTCAATGTTTTCTCTCGGCTATACCGTTTTGTTGAGACGTGTGTGGGCAGGACACACGATGGGAGATACCTAATCTTTGAAAATATTGATGGAGTTTGTGATATTCACCTCCCCAATCGGAAAAATTCTAGTATTCTACTAGAATTGTTAAATTCTTAGAATGTTCTAGTATTCTACTAGAATTCTTAGATATGTTAAAATATTCTAATATTCTACAATTTTTATGATTTGTAGATATCCTAATATTCTATTAAAATTGTTTGAATATTTATAGTCTACTATTCTAATAGAATATGTGATTATTCTAACAGTTTTGTTGTAATTTTTATACTAGAATATTCTATTAGAATATTTTACAGATATTTTAAAAAAAATAGTAATTTTTTTATAAAATATAAATGACGAAAATAATATTTAAATTTTTTTTGAAAATCTTTAATTGTGTTGCATTTTAAAAATATTTTTTTATCTCCAAAATGAATTGTTAGGATTGCATCCCCATGTCTCACAAAATATAGTAGAGGGGGTCAAAATAAATTTTCAAAAATAGAAGGGGTGGAAAATGCATTTTACAAAGTAGAGGAGTAAAAATATGTGACAACCCGAAATTTCTATCTTGTACAACCATTCAACTCAATCAAAGTCAGATTCATTTCTGCTATCTGTTAGCACTGTTTAGGGTCTGTTTGAGTGTTCTAAGCCGAGTATAATCAAGGTATGGGTCTAGGGATGAGTGTATTTGAGTTCAACCCCTTTCAATTGAGCCAAACACCCCTTCATGAGGTGTGTGCGACCGCACACATGGGTGTACGGCCGTACACCCATCCTAGCCGTACACTCATGTGTATATATGATGTATCCTTCCATTTTTCATCACTTTACACTCTTACAAGCCTAGAAATTAGATTTCTCTCTCAACTATCTTCAAGATTTACACTTTGATCTTCAAATAAGTAAGTGTTTGCATCCTTTGATTAGTTGATACATGGCTTTAACTAGCATCACCATTTGATTCATCCATGAAATTCATCTTTTTGGGTTAGATCTTCAAAAACACCAAGAATACACACACTAAGTTTTTGGACCTTAAACACCCTTTCAAGCTTCTAAAACATGAGTACTCTTTCCATAGCTTGTTACATACTGGAAAATCTTGATGTTAACCATGAAATAGACCATTTTTACAAGATCATCAAGGGTGTACGGCTGTACACTCCTTGTGTAGCCGTACACACCCTTTTTGAGGTTCAAAATGGTAATAAACTTCCATTAAGGTTAAGCGTTGGTCAAAACACACTTCCTAGATGCTTAATAGGACTTTAAAACACCCATTGGCATATTTCACCATGAGTGTGCGACTGCACACCCAATTGGGCCGTACAATCTGGCCGTACACACACATGAAACATACCATTCTGGCCGTACACACCAATGTGTGGTCATATACCCTTTATGTGCAATCATATGTGATTGTAACACTTCAACATACGTGTTTCCTACTCCTTAAGGTGGTTCCTTTCCATGATTAGTTGTTCATACACTAATTATATCCATATATGTATCATTATATGCTTAATAGGATCCGTGTGTGCTCAAGTCTTCACTTGACACTTAGCATCCTATACTGATTTTACATTCGCATCACTCGCTATAGGTGAGTTCATACCCCCTTAACTTATCGTTTAAATGATTTAAAATGCTTTTATGGGGGGATACAAGTAGAAACATCATAGTTATTATATCAATCACATGTGATTAATAACTATCAAACAAGTGGATTTTGTTATACTTCAAACTGTTTTATCAATCAAACTCTTCAAAACATTTAATAAATTGACATCAAGTCATCCGTTGCCATTCAAATGGTTACAACTCTTTAATATGTTAAACTTTATTAAACTCTTTTAAACTTATATATATTGTCAAAATCATGTCTATATAAATATAGTTATATAATTAAGGTTGAAAGGACTTAGGACTGATAACTCACTTTATTTCATGTTCCTTGTTTGGTTGTGGACTTAGGGTATCTTGTTATTTGTCCGAGTGTCGTTTGAATCTTATTTATATATTATGTATATATGTATAGATATAAAAGTTTTTACGTCAGTCCAGCACCTTTGGGTAGCAAAGGTGTACAAACATACTTAGACATTCAACCCACATTACTAGTAAACTATAATAGGTATAGTTTAGGGATTTACTACTCACTACTTCTAGTACAATGAAACATACAAGAGTCAGTTCATTCATGACTCAATACAAACATACTATGATGAGAAACTAAGAGAGCATACACTACACTATACAAAGAGAACATATTATACACTAGAACAGAGAGAACATACAAAACACTAGCACATACTATACAAATACAAGAATACTATAACATTAATGTGAGCCACTACTTCATGGCATAGCAATCTACTGCTCTGTCACGTTTTGTAACTAGAGTCTCCTGGATGGAGAGCGTGAATTTGTGTATAGATCTATACGGGACTGACCGTCCTACACCTTGCTACTAGCTACAGTGGGACCTGCAGGTCTACGGGTGACGAATGTCATACCATTTCGACATCTTCGAGCGCGGTGGTTTACTAGTCGATCAAGTATGGTTACAATCATATCACATTTTACCTTAATTAACAAACTAGTTTAAGGTAGTTAGTACATTGGTAGTTACTTATATACAATAATACAATACATCGTTATTTTCCCATTGCATTCACATTGTGATCTTCTCACATAAACGGAAATGTGAACATTATTTTGGTAATGATAGTCATTCTTGGAAAAGATAAAGACTTTTACAAACAAACAACACACAGAACATTCGGGCCTTGGTAGAAGGCTCCTTTTATTAGAAAATATAGGATTTTCTAGGAGATACAAACATTTATTACAAACACTTACACACATTTACATCAAACACTTTCATACAAACAATGACACTAAAATACTTATGAACTCACCAGCTTTAATGTTGATCTACTCTTTCAAAATAACTTGTATTCTTAGACAGGTACCGATGACCATGTGTGACATCCCCATTTTCATGGCCAGAAAAGACCGATTTTTGTTTATGCTTTATAAAAATCAAAGTACATCTTTTAATAAAAATGTTGCGAAATTTGTTCCCAGTAAAACATGATAAATACGTTATCAAAGAATTTCCGAAGAAAATTATTTTTATTCATTTTAAATCATTTGGGATGTCATCGTAAATACAAAAACATAAGCATAAACAGAACTTACATTCATTATCACTACTGATTTATATCTCCTTAATCTCTCAGTGTAATATGACTTCATATCAACACCTGTGATATAAATAAACTGAGTGAGACAGGTTGGGAAACCTGGTGAGTACATAGGGTTTTCAACCCACAATAATATAATTATTATGTTTAAACATCAAACAATCAACCCAATTACCCATCCCCATTATCTTCTTTACTCTTAAGGATCTACCCTAAGAATCAGGTATTCCTCGTTCATTTATTCCTAAGGATTATCCTAAGGAATCTGTACGAATTCCATCGCTACAAAGGTTTATAGATTACAACTAGTGAACACGTAGTCCAAAACATCTGGTAAACACTTAGTTCAAAAATAACTAGTCAACACACTTAGTTCAAAAATACCTAGTGAACACACTCACTTCAAAATACATAGTGAACACACTCAGTTCAAAAATTCCTAGTGAACACACTCAGTTCAAAAATACCTAATGAGCACCTAGTTCAAAAAACAACTACATGTTACGAGTCTGCTAGCGTTCCACTGGACTGTCTAGTATTGTCCGTGGTCGTCATCTATACCCAACTAGATGACTAAATCAACAACAACAACATTGAGGCCTCTCATCATTTTATCACACATCATCTTAGTATATCTACCCATGTTTTACCCCAACATTTTTGTAGATATAAAATACTTATACAGTTTAAATCATTTAAAACATGTGTCAAATCATTCATCCAGCATAGACAACAAGTATTCAGATAATATGCACACATAGCACGTAATTTATATAAAATACTTCATATCTATGTGTAAGATGAAAGGGACTATACATTCACTTGATAAGGTGGTGACTCGGTACTTGGACCGCGATTCGTTTACTTTAAAATAATTTCCTTTGACGAAACCTAGTATTATTACCACTAGATTTTAGTCTAATATTTACCGTGACTAATTATTAGTTTTATTATTATTATATAAGCGTTTAAACAATACTTTCCAACCACTATGTACAGATAGGGGCAAACATAAAACATTGGAGGGCAGGAACATTTTGGCATATAACACTTCTGAAATCCAACAACCCTATGCGACCCTTTAAACCAGATTCCCCGTGCCGCGAGTAGTTAAAAAGATATTATAACGACACTTATATAATAATAGCTCAAATATTTATTATACGTTCATAATAACAATATTAATTTTAAATATAAGCTATATTAAAATAGGGTAAGCATAACTTATTTACAAGGGGGTTTTAGCTAGGATTCGGGCTCTGCAGGGGCAGAACTTCTTCGCTGAATCTTTCTAAGAAAGATTCGTGCAACGCTTCAGCGCTCACCTTACTATACTAAAACTACAGAAAGATAAGTCGAATCACGAGGGACCGAAATGCTCGGGGGATAAGAAAAGAAAGACTCTTGAATCAAGAGAATGGTGCAAGAAATATGAGAGCCCAAGCCTCTTATTTATAGTAATTGAATTTACAAAAACTACCCTCCATAATTACTTGATGACCTTATAGTTATATAAACGACTAAACACCCCTTCATAATACTACTTCAAATAGATTTAAAGATATGTGTACTAAACTAATGTCGAAAGTACTCAACACTAGTCTTATAATAACCGCATCGTCGATACCTTTCTAATGATATATACATTTGTATATATATGTGTACGTATATATGATTTATACATTATTTTAATACATAAATATGCTATTAAAATTTGTAACTCGTTCATACGAACTCCATTTTTGACGTTCTTTATATCCACGCTTTGGTATTTACGAGTACTACAACTTTCATTTAGACGTCGTCGGCTAATTCTCATTCTATCTCAAATTTACAAAATCTGTATCGAATTTATCGCGCTCGAAGAGTAGGGACCGAGTTTCGTCCATATCTTTAACATACGAGCTCTACTATTGACATTGTTTATATCCGCGCGTAGGTAAAAACAAGATCTAAAACTTTCATTTTGACTCCGTCGGCTAATTCTCGACCGATCTTAAATTTAACAGTAGGAGGAGATTATATTGTTAAATGTCTACGTAAACTTCATAACGGCTACATACGGACTCCGTTTTCGTCTGTCTTTTTACCTTTGAGTTCCTATTAATGAGATCTTCAACTCTCATTTAGGTCGTGTAGGCCAAAAACTGCTCGAACTAAAATTCGAGTTTCAGGTCGTGCACTGCTATGCCAAATGTTAGAAAATTCATATCTTCCTCATACGAAGTCAGATTTGGGCATTCTTTTTATGGATGTTCTCAGTTTAACATATTCTACGATTTTTGTTTAGATTACTAAGGCTAAAAATTCCTCTATCGTAAATTCACTATTTACGTCTCCCGATGCCGTGCCGGTTTTGCCAAAAAACTTCGACGGGTCATAACTTCTTTGTTATAACTCAGATTTCGGCGTTATTTATATGTACTGAACCCTTGTAACATATACTAAAACTTGGTCAAGATTAATCCTTCTAAATAATCTTCCATCAAAAACTCATTTTTGATGCTTATTGTCTCTAAATTGAGTAGCCCAGATCTGCGGGCGTTACACCATGTTTTGAGAAGACGGAGCTTTCAAGACTCGTCTTTATTTTGATTATTCGTTTTTGGTGTCTTATATAACTATACACAGAACACACTTGTATTAAAATTATATTATTAATGCAATGGATGATGTTGTTGCTTGTTTACTATTATGCATTGTTGTGATACTATACATGACGTCCTCCGCCCCAGAACGTTTCCGCCGCTCAGATTTTGGGGTGTGACAAAATCATATTATATATACCATAAGGACGGGGGATAAACATGAAAGTCTAGAAAACGAAAGTGTGAAGTAATATTGTACAAAGTTGAAGGTAGAGAGGGTGAAAGTGAAAGTCTAGAAAATGAAAGGGTAAAAGTGATATTTTACAAAGTTGAAGGTGGAGGGGGTGAAAGTGATATTTTCACAAGTAAATGGTTGAAAACTATCATTTTACAAAACGTAAGGATTGCAAGTGATAGATTATAAAAAGTTAAGGGATTAAAATTACAATTTACGCATTGACATATACTTGTACTAACATTTAAGAAAATAAATAGAGGGTGGAAAACATATTTTACAAAGTAGATAAGGGAAAATCATATTTTATATATATATATATATATATATATATATATATATATATATATATATATATATATAGTCAAGATCAAATAAGAATGAAATTTTTGGTAGGAAGATAAGAAGTTTTTTTTCTACATATTTTTTTCGCGAACAATCAAAATGAATCATTAGATGATTCATTTATAAGATGATTCACAAGAAAAAATTCTCAAAAAAACATCTCGATGATTTATTTATACAATGATTTTGTTGTTATTCACTAAAATTGTCACAAAAGTGAATTTTTTTCTTAATTTACTTAAAAATGAATCATAAAGATGTTTTTTTGGGAATTTTTTCTTGTGAATCATCTTATAAATGAATCATCTAATGATTCATTTCTTTTGTTAGTCAAAAAAATATGTAGAAAAAAAACTTCTTACCTTCCTACAAAAAAAAAAATTCTTACCGGATCTATATCCTATATATATATATATATATATATATATACACACACACACACACACTACAGGGACAAAGGATAAACACGTACATCTAAAAAACGAAGAGGTAAAAATGATAATTTTACAAAGTTGAAGGTTGAGGGGGCAAAAGAAATATTTTAAAAATTAATGCGATGAAAAACATAATTTTACAAACAAAAAAAGGGGGTGGGGTTGAAAGTGATAGATATTTTACAAAGTTGAAGGTGGAATAGATGAAAGTGATATATTACAAAGTAGAAGAATCATGGGGAATCGAAGGAGAAAATAGCCAAAAACAAACTGAAATGGGAAAGAATTTCGTCGGGCTGAGTTATAAGTTATTTGCTCAAAAGCTCAATGGGCCCATGAAAAATTCAAAGTAAGAAGCTCAATTGAAACGTCCCAAAAATAAGGCTAAAAAGTTTTATTTTTTTAACATTAATAAAACAGTATTCCACCGTTATCATCAAAATCCCAAGTAGAACAAATGTAACAGTACATCATAAAACATTAGAGTAATCAAGAAAATGCGAAACAATATCATGTGTGCACTACAATCACCCCGAGTTTTTTCCTTTTGCACCAGAAGCACCTGAAACATAAACTGAAAACTATAAGCACGAAGCTTAGGGAGTTCCCCAAACTACCACATACCATACATATCAACATATAATGGGCCCCGCCCGTCATCGGACCCGTCCGACATCAGGCCCCGCCCGGCATCGAGCCCTGCTCGGTATACAGATTTGTCAATCATCGGGCTCCGCCCAATATACATATAAATATATAAACACATAATCATACAAACACATGCAATAATCACAAAGATAATAGCATATAGAATAATCATCGGGCCCTACCCGGTAAACATATATACATAACACATGAAAAAAATCATGCAGAAAACTAGCATACTAACATATCAAACCATGTGCTGGCATTGGTTCCTTCGACCCACTAAACACAGTGAGGAATCTCACCTTGAACTGCTGAATCTCACAGATAAATATCTAGATGCTGGTCTGCTAAAAATCCCCACGCTACCAATCACAAAATAACATCCAATTAATAATTGGATCCCAACTTACACTCAGAGCCCAAATTTAGGGTAAAAGACCTTTTTACCCTTTACCTAACTTGGCCCCAAGGCTACGGCCCAAACCAGCTGTCCAAAAAGGCCTAAGTTCCAAAATAATCACTCAAAGCCTAATTTTCCAAATTGGTTCATGGGCCTTCAACCAAGAGAGTCCAATGAAATGACATCAGCCTAAAATAGAATTCTAATGGCCCAACAAAGCCCAAGACTTCTAAGGTCCAACATGGGCCCAATATAGAAAGGCCCACAATTCTGGGGATTGTACGCACAACATACTAGCTTGTACACCCAACGTACCCCCAGTTTGGCTAGCTTCCATCATTAACCTCCTAACCGGTTAAGACTTCAATCAAAAACTCAGATCTGACTTCCTGAAGATGGTTTATCACATAAAGTTGTCAACTTTATGTACATGCATGGCTTAATGAGGGTTTTAGATCCCAAAATAGCTTAATAAGTGACTTAACACATGCATGAGACCAAAGCCACCATAAAGTTTGCATCTTTATGCTAAAGGAACCCTTAATATGTCCAGATCTACAAGGATAAGCTCCATAAACGACCTTAGCTCACAAGCACCAGCCAAAAAGGGACCAAATAGTCAAAAACAAGCCAAGGAGTAGATCTATGAAATGAGTTGACAAGCTATAAGCTTTATAAGTCACAAGCCACGAAATGGAGGTAAAAAAGTTGGATCTCTAAGCTCCTCTCTGAAGGATGAGTCTTCAATCTTCTCCTTCCGCTTCAAGATGCACAAAATACACCACAAAAGCTTCACAAGAGCTCAAAAGCACCACACAAAGGCTAAAGGACGAATTTAGGGTTTTAGGATGTAGAGGCTGGTCTAAAAATGACCAAATTATACTATCATGTGGCTTATATCGGGTGTAAGCCCTAATATTAGGGTTTCATACTTGCTCACGTATGCTAAGCGTACTCCACGTACGCCCAACGTACGTGGATGAGCTCTGTGACCAACATCGGCCTAGTACACCGAGCGTACCACCTAGTACGCCCCGCGCACTAGCTTAAAGATCAAAATGCATGGCTTTTTAACGAGAAGGGTTAAATATGAAACATACCAAACTCGAGTGTTACACCAGTTCTAAAACCCTATCCTACAAAAATCGTTTAAAGCTTCAAAGCTTCGCCTCCTCCATTCCTTACATTTGAATATGTCGTCTATAATAGGGATGTAAACTTTTCCGAACCGAAAGAAGCAAAAACCAATTAAGGAGTAAACGGGAAACTAAGAAGCAGGCCAAATACCACTAACCGGTTCAACCAGTTCTGAAACCTGTATGGTTATACTAGGGAATGTGTTATCTAAGAAGGTGTTCGGAATCGGAACCGGTCAAACCGACCGGAACCAAAAGAACCGAAACCGAAAATGATGAATTGTGATAACCGGGAAACATACTGAATACCATTAATCAGTTATGATTTGGTTTTTCGATTAAAAAGTTCATCCTTAGTCCAAAATGATGATCCAATCGTACAGTTCAGTTCTTCCATCTGAACTCTCATCAACCGCCATCTCCGCCCTATTGTAGCTGTAACAATTAGCCGAACGACATGGCAATATCTTTTGCCTAAAGCTTTCCTTTTTAATATTTTTTTATAAGCATATTTGTGTTAAGATTAAAATTGGATTTGGTCACATAACTTTTTATTTGTTCCCGAAAAAATCATTATAACCAGGTTTAACCCATACCTGCTGACTTGGCCTATGCAAGCACACTATAATTCGTTAATATGCCTGGGATTACGAACAAATCAATGTAAAATCTTAAAGTTTTTTCACTTAACTAGTCTAGTCTTTGTTTAAAGTTCTTCCGGTTACGGACACTCAAAACTTCAAAAGTGTTATAAATTTTCAAAATGGAATACAGACATTCAAAATTTGATGAGAAAAAATAAGAACATGTTAATGATAGTTCCGACTCTGAGAAATACGAATCTGATCAATAAGCACATGTTAATAATAGTTGTGTACATAGGGTTTCACATGAAGAACCATTCCTTGAAGTTATTTCCATTCACAAACGTGGATTTTTCCCTTTGAACTTTTTGAAAGACGAAGAGAATAGTCTTTCTATAATGATATTTCAATTATGGTTCTAGGTCAACTGCCACATGGGATTAGCCTATAAACGAACCGAACATTTAGGAACCGTTCGTGAAACGATTGGTGGGAGGTTCATTTTATGTTCGTTTATTTAATAAATAAATGAACATGAACACACCAAAACTCATTCGTTTAGTTAAATGAATGAATATGAACAATGGTGTCGTTCTTTCATTTATGTCATTCATGTATATTCGTTCGTTTAAGTTTATCTATGTTCATATATGTTCAATCGTGTTTGATTAAATTACTATATTATATGTTCGTGTATGTTTATATATGTCCAGTTGTGTTTGTTTATCTCCTATCGTTTATGTTCATTTAGCATGATCATAAACATAAATGAATGAACACGAGCAAGGTAATTTGTTAAACGAACGCTCATGAACAACAAAATCCTTTCGTTTATTCGTTTGTGTTCATTCGTTTGTTCGGCTAACTTAAATGAACGAACATGAACAAGACTTTGTGCGTGTTCGTTCGGTTCGTTTGCAACCCTACGTTGGACTGCCAAATAGGACTAATTAATCCATGTATACTGTATCATGGTATTGTGTAGGTCAAGTCAACATATTACAGGTTATACCCGTTCATAGTAACTATTTATGGAACAATTTTGAAGTTATATTACCTTTTAAAACTTAAACATATTTTAGTGACCGAATGAGCACAAACCAAAAAGTTAACCAAATTCGACCATATATGTTGCCACTTAGGACTGTGTTGGATAAGTCAGCAGGTTACAAGATATACTTGATCATAGTGCCATTTTGGGAACAAATAAAAATTCGGGTCACCTTTTATATTGAAGCTTAATTAAGTGAACAAATAAACACAAACCATAAACTTAAGTGACAAAATTTGACCTTGACCTTTTTTTACTAATTTTGTCAAAAGTTTTCATTCTTTTACAAATTTTATCTAGATATTTTCTATTTATTTCACAAGTTTATTTTTATATGTTTTTAGGAATTTTGGTTTTATATTATTTTAAGATTTTTTTCAATTTTTATTTTATTTTTTAAGATCTTATTTTACTGCTAAGTTTTGCACGAATCTACTTATACAAAATTACTTTTCTTTAAATATTTGTATATATGTTTTTTAAGAGTTTTTTGTTTTTACAAATTGTTTTAACTTTGTATTACTAAAAGTTAAAGAAAAGTTGTTTTTTATACATTTAACATATTATTAGATTTCTATAATGTATTTAGATAAACAAGTTAAAAGAAAAGAGTCAAGTTGTACAAATTGTATTTGAATATCATGAACATACTCATCATGGTTTGGTTTAATGAATAAAAGATAGTCAACAACCATGCATTTTTTTGAAACGACAAACTATCATACTTCTAATCTAATCCTAAACAACCATGCATATGACCCCCTAACATGAAACATGAAAACATTAATACAACTCACAAATATAGAGGGAATCTACATTTTTCTTGACTCTAAGCTTTCGTCCTTTTCTCTAATTTCTAAAAACGTGGCGCTAAAAAAATTGATATATGCATTTCAGTAATATCGTACACGAACAAAGTTAAAAACAAAAGTAAACAAGAATCCACGAATATTCGTCGACACATCCAAGAAACCGTGGGGAGGAAAATTACTTAAAGACCTCACAATAATCCATAATCTTGATTTTACGGATATAGAAGCAACCATGATAATTGATAAAATTGGTATTTTGATTAAGTTATCTTAAAATGATAGATTTTGTAAGTTACATCATAATGGCAATCCACTGGATTGACCTTTAACTTTTATATTATATATTTTAGTTTTTCTTTTAGAACAACTTAAAGATTTTAGTAACTTGAATCAATGTTTCAAGATCCAATGATCCTATTCAAGCTCTTCAAATAGAGGATGAACAAGAACTTAACCAACATCACCATAACTAAAATCAGTATAACCCGTTTTCTTTTAGGGTATGGAAATAATTAGCGTTGGTGGGAAGGATCTTGACTCAAGCAACAAGTGACCACTTTCTCCATCCGTAAGCATGATTAAAAACATACATTTTTTTATGATAAGTTGTATTTTCAATATCTGATTAATTCTAGTTTTGGTCGCATGTATCCAAATGACAAAGACCAAAATTATAATGAAGTTGTAATGAAGACAAAACTAAGTCCTTATTCTTCACTCAAAATTCCATCAGTCTTGTCCTCAACTCAAACAATCTCCTATTCCGACCACTGCAATTCCTTCGCTCCCGAAGCCATTCCGACCACCCACATATTCACCCGATACCCGTTTCTTGAACCCGTAACCAGTCATTACACCGGGGGTCAAAACATTCTCGACCTTGATTCCCCCTCACAAAAGGTCCATCTTTTTCACACCCACAAACAACTTCAGAACAAAAACTTTGGACACATACAAAATCCAAGCTGAATTAAGTTTCATTTCATCAAATATATACCGATTCCATTCCAACAATTCACAATTCTATCACCCTTTAGTGTTAATTTCACTTAGATGGATTCTGGTCGGTTTCCACTAACAAGCTTTGTATGGTGGGGTCCGCTCGTTGGTTTTCCAAAAAGGGTAATCCACTTATACTTAACGCTCTTCTTAAGCTTAATTTCGCTAGATTTATAAATTTGAATAATAGTTTAGTAAGTGGAATCTTGGAGAGTTTGGCTTCGGTTCACGATTCTGATTACTTCGAGCCGATAATCGGATTCCCTCGTGTGGCTCAATTCAGATACAATTACTCGTTGGTTTCTAACGAAGAGTGTAATGGGCAAAATGATAATTTCTCTCAACAACATTCGGTAGCTAGTATGCAATCTTTAGACTCATGTTCGATTTTTACAAATCAATTCAAAACTTACAAGTTGGAGAATCAAGATAGTGGGTACCCACTTTCCTTTCCGTTTTCGTCTTCTTTTTTATCGTTATATGCGATTCAATGTTCATTACAAGAAAAAAAAGTTACGTTTTTTAGTGGAATTTCAAGATAGAAGGAATAGTCGTTATGATCAATCTTTCAATCCAAATATAACGTTAATTGGAGAGGGAACATGGAATGGAGCAAAAAACGAGCTTTGCATAGTAGCCTGTCGTATCTTGAATCAAACTGACCCTTTGGAAAGCGCTCATGTTGGAGATTGTTCGGTCAGGCTGACCGTATGGTTCCCGGGAATTCGGTCAATCAAGAATACGCATACCACCGAAGGTCAAATTTGGTCAACTAAAAAAGAAGGGTATTTTGAAACGGTTAAGTTTCAAAGCTTTGATCATAGTTTGGAGAATTATGGGTCGAAGTATGAGTTTACGGAGTGGGGAAAAATAGGACGGTTTTGCCCTCGGAGGAATTATTTTAAAAAGGAAGGGACGCATCCTTCAGGGTATTATGGGGATATGAGTTTCGACATGTCTGTCAAATACAGAAACATGGATTCCATGGGTTCTGCAATTCCGATCTTTGTAGGGGATCCCCCTCGAACAATGCCAGGGGTATCACCCTCGTCACCCATCCGTTACATTAGTACGCTGAACATCGGTTATGAAATTACCTTCGGAATGTTTGTTAATTCGACATCGGAATCCGGGATTCCGTTGTTATCTTCTAATGGTAGAGTGGAGATATCTGCGGAAGGGGTTTATGATGGTGAAACCGGAAGACTCTGTATGATTGGTTGTAGAAGTTTACAATCATTTGGAAAAAATTCGAGTTTTGACTGTGAGATTGTGGTGCGATTCCAATTCCCGAGTATCAATCGGAATAACGGAAGCTTCTTAATCGAAGGAAGTATACAAAGCTTACGTGAAAAAACAGATGTTTTGTATTTTGAGCGATTAAATGTTGTTTCTCTTACTTACACGAAAACGGAAGCAATGAAATCGATATGGAGAATGGATTTGGAAATCATTATGGATTTGATTTCGGGGACACTTTCAAAGTCAACCTTCCAGGTCAACCCTACTCGCCGAGTCACCCTACTGACTCGCCGAGTTCATATGTTCAGATTCCTACCATTCGCGACTCGACTCGCCGAGTCAGTCCATGACTCGCCGAGTCTACCGATTTCCGAGTCCTGACCTGTCCAACTCATCGAGTCCCCACTCGACTCACTGATTCGAGTCTCAACTCGAAGGGTTTGGGGTTTCACGACCTGACTCGCTGAGTCCAAGAACAGACTCGCCGAGTCCAAGACAACCTTCAACAGACTCGCCGAGTTGTTCATCCAACTCGCCGAGTTCCTGCCCAACTTCATCTGACTCGACGAGCTATTGATCCCACTCGTCGAGTTCCTCCAAATCTTCATGCTACTCGCCGAGTCCACTCTAAGGACTCGCCGAGTCCATTCAGATCTCCATACATGCAGAGGACTTTTGAGTCATGCATGGACTCCAAACTGTAGATCTACCCTTCCCAAGCTTATTCCTCACGTAAAGTTGCAAACTTTACGTGTAGAGAAGGAGATCTAGGCAAAATACACCATAAACTAGGGTTTGAGGCAAAGAGGCTCCATAATCAACTCAAGGGCAGATACTTTGTAGCAACTTCAGATCTGGCTTCTAACTCAAAAGGGTAGCTAATCATGGCTAAAAAGCCCCCAAAACTCACAACCAAAATAGATCTAAAGGAGGGAAACGACTTAATACCTTCAATAACTCAGAAAGTTTCCCCAAACTTCAAATCCAAGGCCAATCCTTGAAGCTTCAATGATTCCCCCTTCTTCTTCTTCCTTCAAATCACTCCAAAATGGCTTGGAAACTTGAATGCACAACAATGGAGACTTAGGGTTCATATTCTGGGTGAGAGAGGCAGTAAAGGAACCCTAGGGGAGAGAATGAGATATTTAAATAGGCTCCAAGTCCCGAATTTAGGGTTTTCCTCGCACAGACCAGACTCGCCGAGTCCACTTGGCCGACTCGCCGAGTTGGTCACTTACTCCTCGACCCGGATCCCGCTTGGACTCGCCGAGTTCCTCCTTGGACTCGCCGAGTCGCCCCTAAAAATTAGGATTTTCTTTCCTTTCTTGGTCTTCCAGATTTTGGGTGTTACATAAATAATATTATAAAAAATAAAATTTCAAATAAATTTTCATCAACCTGATATCATTGATAGTATAAATAATATTACAAGAAAAATAAATTCCGAAAATCTTCATCTTTTTTATTTTAAATATTACATAACAAAAATCCGAGAAAATAATAAACAACAACTAATCATTTATAGTCTTAAAAGATATTTCTGTAGGTTTGAGTCACTTATAAAATTATAGACGCGACTTATACATAATTTGTCATTCGGTTGCGGACGGGTCTTTGTGGCGGATCCATAATGCTAAAATAGGAAGCATTGAGTACTCTCCTTATAATTGTACTATCACATAGTGATTGGTGTATACAAGTGAAAATATATGGACACGATGATTTTGAAACTCTCTTGGACCTCTCCATAGAGGAAAAAGGTTACAAAGCCTATTATGGTAAAAAAATTGGACGATCACACCAAACCTGTTGGCTTTCAGGATACCTATCTCAGGCATAAACATATAGTGTTCCGGTGGTGTTGTCTTATCTGTCATGAAGAAATACAATGAATCAAGTACTCCATCGCATCCAACGAAAACTCCATAATAGTCTTCATATGAAGTCAATAACTCGTCTTATAATTCTTGACAAATGAAAATCCATTCATTTTCATCATACCCAAGACAAATGACTACCGATCGAAAATCATAATTTCCATCACCCATTACATTTTTTATATGTGTGATATACAGATGAAATATTGATGGAATTTCTTTTGGCAATGAACTATGTTCCATCGGTGCTTCCTCATTCAAGTCAAACTGGTACGACCATTAGCCTATTGGTTCCTCATTCGAGTCAAACTGGTACAAAAATTGGCTTATTGCTTCCTTGTGCATGCCCATGAAGAATGAACTATGCCTAGCAGGTTCATCGTTCAAGTTGAAGAATGGTGAACTATGCCTAGTCAGTTCATCATTCAAGTCGAAGAATGATGAACTATGCCTAGTCAGTTCATCGTTTAAGTCGAACAATGATGAACTATGTCTAAGTGTTTTTTCAGCTTAGCATGATGGCTCTCAACTCTATTTGTTGTTGAATTTCCAAAATTGGTACTTTTGTCGGTCCATAACGATACAAATTTGTCGGGATAATTCTCCAACTAAGTATTGTAAAGATACCCAAAAACAACTAAAATGTGAAGAAAAGTAAAATTAATTAGTATGATTGAATGAGTAATAATTATTAAAGAAATTAAGAGTTCAAGATATATATTAATGTTACCTGGATCTTTGGACAATAATGATGGAAGGTCTGCATAAGCTTGCATGTATGCACTCAGTGTCGGAGATTCGACTAATTTCTTCCACATCGGATGAAGAGAACCCCAAGTCTTTTCTAATTTGATATGTCGCCTACAATGCTTTGTTATATCGTTAAATATATGCCACCTACAAAGTAAATGATTACTTTGTGGAAAAACATCTTTGCACGCCTTCATCAACGTCAAATCTCTATCAGTGACGATGACACGATGACAAAAAGAGCCGTTATTACTTTGTGGAAAAACATCTTTGCACGCCTTCATCAACGTCAAATCTCTATCAGTGACGATGACACAATGACAAAAAGAGTCGTTAATTGTCAGATTCAGAAAAATCAATGCCCACCTGTAGTTGCTTGTTTTCTCACTATGCATGAACGCCGCTATGAAAAACATCATTCTCGTAGAGGTGACACCAATAATCTCCAAAAATGGAAGATTATACTTATTTGTTTTGTATGTAGCATCCATCAACACCACATATGGAAATGTTTGCCACATCTGTAACTATATTGGGTGCATAAAAACAACTCCTCTAACTCATTAGTGATTTTGTTTAAATGATACCTGTTGAGCATCAGCGCTACCGGTTGATCTAAAACCAATTGGTATTAGATAGGGCGCAACCTTACCTATAGCACATTTAGCTCTCCAGGACCAGGCATTCGATTGCGTCACTCCAGGCCATCGTTCAAGGACTTGGTCGATGCGATTTCTAACCCCAACAATCCACCCTCAGAAATTGCTTCCTGAGAGAATCGAACCCTCGCTACTGGCTCTGATACCACTTGTTGAGCATCAACACTACCGGTTTATCTAAAACCAATTGGTTTTAGATCAACCGGTAGCGCTGATGCTCAACAATACTCATAAATATACCATCTAGTATGCAAAATGTGCATAACATTTTGTATCAGGGTTCTACCTTCGCATTGAGATATCGTAAACTTATGGCGACAATTGTATATAGTTTTTAGTGAACACACGTTATTTTCATTTTATGGCTTTATTGTTGACAAAATATCTAGCGATTTAACATTTAGCTCTGTCAAATCTTGGACCAAACGAGTCTCTTTATCTGACAATCACATTACAAATGAATGACCCTCCATATACATTGATGGTTTGTGATTCTGATCATCACATACAATCTTTAACTTCCAACCATCATGTGCCTTCAAATACTTTCTTTTCACTTTGAATCGACAATTAATTTTTTTTTGTTTCCACATTTTTACTTTTGTATATACCACCATAATCACAAAAAAGAAATACTTTAGAGATGAATCCAAAAGTTCCTGCCTTCGATCGTTTAGTGACTATAACAAAACATTAAGAATGCGTCACATTTTGTACCCAATTCTTCAAATCTTCAAGAGATCTAAAAACCTAAAAATTGAGAGAAAAAATTAATGTTAAAAAATCGATAAATATATCAAATAAATATATACATATAAATATAATATTATAAATTATACTTCATCGGTAGAAAATTCTGAAATATTAGACATTTTTTACCTGCAAATTTGAAATAAAAAAATTAAAAAATTTAAAATAAAGTACTACAGACTGTAATGAGAAGCATGTTTGTTTTTTTAACGTGTGCAAGCTGCTAGAGATATTAAAAAATTTAAAATAAAGTAATTTAATAAACCGAAAATAGTTTTTTAATACCACATAGTTCTAACACATGCAATTAAAACCTAAAAAATTCAAATATTTAAACTTAACGAACAATCTTTCCATCATTCAATACTCCTAAACTTGTAGCTGTCATCTCGATCCATCCTCTTAATATATGTGGATCATTAGGCAAATTTACCCACATCTCTCTCATATTCATGGCCCCTCCAAAAATATGATAAACAACAAATCGTAGAGGGTCTACTGGGCTTAACTCGAGTAACTATAGCTTCTTTAAACATTGGGAAATTGTTGGCCCTTTAGTCAAATGTCGTAGAGCTTTCTGTGTCTCCAATTCTAAATCATCAGCAGTAATAGAAGCTTTAGGGGAGGCACTAGAAGGTGGCTTAGGTGAGGCACTAGCAGCTCGAGGTCCAGGAGTTGAGGGTTTAGCTCTTTTGTTGGGGTTACCAGAAGGTGAAGCAACAGAAGGTGGTGGTTGAGTAGTATGATTGGAAAAGAAATCATCATCGTCTATGTTAATAGAAAGGTGTCCATAAGCTGTAGTGGTGCGACAAGGAAAGACTATGATCCATGTCCCGATGGTGTTTGGGATGTGGCATAGCTGAGATTACCAGAGGCACTATTTCCATCAAAGAGTTATGCACAAAGCTCTGGAAACAACAATGGAACAGTTTTCAAAGAAGCGGCTTTCGGATGTCCCTAAACCCAATCAATGTAACAAAAGTAGTATAAGAATAAATGGCAACTATATAAACAAAATACATATTAATATGTGTGTATGTGTATATATATACTAGGTTAAAACCCGTGTGATACACGGATTGCCAAATTAAAATAGCAAAACTAATACATAATAAGTGGTTTGCAATAAAAAAAAAGCAACAATATTCAAATCCATTTGATGGAATGAATCGCAAAATGTTTCCGGGAGGAATGGAAATTTGAATATGAGAAAATTTGATTACAAAGGAATTGTAATCCGTCATTGGTAGGAAATTCAATAATAAAATGTAAACAGTTTTTTAATTTAATTTAGTGATTGTAGTGTTTTTTCAAACTGTACAACTTAAACAAGGCGAACTAAGTTATGGTGGGTTTTGGAGGGAAGGCTGTATTGAATCAATCAAGCAATCGTATTTCTCAAGCAAAACAGTTAGCCTACCATTGAGAGCCGCATGGTATACTCGTTTCTCTACCAAACCAATATCTAACATTATTAAATTACCCTGCCAAACCATAACAATAATAATAAATATTGTTATTATTATCATTATAAATTGAAAATGAAAATGAAAATAAAAGAATATACATATACCTCACGAGCCATTAATCTGCGAACATTTTCGGCATATAATTTAGGATTGTCCTTCTCTTCTTGTGAGGGGTAATAAACTGGCAACCGAGTTACTGACATCGATCTAATTCACAAATTGACATAATAGCAGAATCACATGC
Source organism: Lactuca serriola (assembly GCF_051521515.1). NCBI lineage: Eukaryota > Viridiplantae > Streptophyta > Magnoliopsida > Asterales > Asteraceae > Lactuca > Lactuca serriola. Next base: position 171,489,878 of record NC_136416.1, on the reverse strand, counting down.
CGAACCTGAAAAACGGAATCAACAAATAAATTGGAATTCAATTCCATTCCAATCCCAAACTCCCTTCATCAATAGATTTCAACATTCCATGCATTTTCTCATTGTTAAAACTAATCAAATACACCATTTTAACCCTAGAATTGAAAAAGCAAACTTCTTCTGCTTACAAGGGTATTTTGGTAATTTAATATATATAAAAAAAAGGTATATTGGAAGGATTCTTATGGAATTGAATTTTGTCCAATTGGCAAACAAGCAGGCCATGGAATGGAATCTTGAATTCAATCCCAAACCAAACACACACCCAATTCCAATTCCTTCCAAAACATTTTACGGACCAAAACGCCCTTTTAGAAGACAGATCAGCATTTAAGTTTAAACACTCACCCCAGATATGGAATCACATGCAGGGCTAAATCATTAATAAGGATATTTCAAAATAATAGGAAGAACAGGAGCTTTTGCCAAAAATGCACCAATTTTAAATGGAAGTATATAATCCCCATTTGTAGTTGTCCCTTCTGTATAAACAAAAACAAAGATAAATAAACTAAATTAGATACAAGTGGGTGGGATCAAAAATTAATAATTTGCAGCTAATATACGAATCAAAAAATCCTACACTCTTCAGATATACCGAAGAAATTATACACCTTTTACTTGATATAAATTTGAAAATGAGAAACAATAATGACATATATAAAATAATAACCTGGAAAAAGCATCATCATGGGTGCAGATGTATTTTCGTGGGCTTCCTGAATTCTCTCGTTCACCATAGCTGCAAGTAACAAAGTTAAAAAAAATAATAAACAGAAATTACATTTAAGAGAAAATGTAGAAAAAGAGAGCACATTATAAAGATGGTTTTGTTATATATATATATATATATATATATATATATATATATATATATATATATATATATATATATATATGGATGTGTTACAATATTATATGGCATCATGAAATCCCAATAAATATACAGCAATCAGCACATTTGATAAAGAAACATCAAACATTTAAATATACCTGAAACGCCCTTTGTATTCGATGATTTTTACTCCTGCTAAACATATACACAATGTGACAACCCAAAGTTTATTCCGTCACATTACCCCATTACCGTTAACGGAATATTCCATTTTATAAAAGTTCCGTTAATTTGAGGTCGTAAAATAAATAAATGTTTTACTTATTTATATTTATATGTCGTTAAGTCGTGATAAGATAAATAAAAAAACGTATTACCCATTTCCATTTATTTGGAAAAAGTTAGATTTTATTATTACGACCACTAAATCGGGTGCGACCAAAAGCCCCGTATAACGGCAGTATCGAGTAGATTTCCGCTAAGCTCCAACTCCAACCCCTATATAAGGGAGAGTAAACTCCATTTCAACCTTTTTACTCTCTCTCTAAACTCTCTCTCTACAATTTTTCCTGAGCCAAAAATCGTCCGTTTCGAGCCCCAAACGAGTAGGTAAACTATCCTAACTTGTTGTATAGCCTATTTAGCATGCAAATTCGTGTTTAAATCATAAAATAGGGACAAAAGGATGTGTTTACAGCCCAAGAACACTCTTGGACCGTGAACACCATTTAATGAGGTTTTTAAGCCCCAAAACCCCTCCAAATTGTCCCTAAGGCTTGGATATGACTTGTAGGCTTATGGAATCGGACTTAGAACACCTTGAACTAGCATTTTGAAGAGTAAACATGAGTTTACTGCCCAAGAATATCCTTGGGCCGTAAACTCCTCTTCATGGGGAGTAAACTCATATTTGTGTGTTAAAAATGCCCTTAAACACACCTATGGTCTTGGATAAAATTCTAGAAACGACCAACAACAAGCTAGGGTCCTTAAATGCAATTAAAACAACTCCATAAGGAGTTCACGGCCGTAAACCCCTCATGGAAGGGTACCTGGGCCGTAAACTCCTACAAAGGGGTTATTTGGTGCCCTAAACTCCCCATTTGACTTGGAAAAATGCTTAGGAATTTACCCTCTACCACTTAAGCCCTTAAAACACCAAAAGAAAGAGTGTATAGGAGCTTACGGCCGTAAGCTCCCTTGCTTAGGGCCGTAAACTCCTTAAATGGTCCAAATGATGCCATAAATCCATTCACACCTTTTATATTTGGACCTAGGAAAATCCCACAATTGATATGAGACATTTTAGCATCCTAGAACACCCTCACCATGAGTTTACGGCCGTAAACTCATGGGAGTTGTCCCAGGGCCGTAAACACTAAGTATAGAGTTTACTCTCGGAGAATAAACTCCATTCCTAAGCCATTCTAGCCCTTAAATGTTACCCGGGACACCCCAAACACTTAACCAAAGTGTTTTCCACTCTTTAGGGTGCGTATACTTATTTGATTAGTATTAAATATACTAATTGTATGTGAACATATGTTATCATATGTTAAATAGGTCTCTAAGTGTGTCCAAGTCCTTACTTGACACCGAGCACCCAACCGGCACCTTCGTCGGATCCACTTACACCAGGTGAGTTCATACCCCTGAATGAACCTTTTAAATGTTTTTACATGTTTTATAGGGGGGGAATACAAGTTAAACATGCCAGTTATCATATCAATCATATGTGATTGATAACCCGCATGCACAAGGATTTACCACACTATTAACTGTCTCACCTAGTTTTGACACTATAAATGGTTTTCTAAAATGTTTTCACTTGTTCGAATCTCTTACTTATATTGTTTTATCAAAGTTTCATTTAAAACTGATTTATGAAAGGTTTTCCAAAGGAATTCTAAAGGTTTTCAAACTTATTTTACAAAGGAATACCCAGTCGTGATTTTCTTAAGTATAAAGTTTTCTTCCATGTTTTGATACCCCACTCGTTATATACCACCGTCTTGTTATACTTTTACTTAGTGGATACTTCTACTTAGTTAAACGCTTATACTTGTTTACACTCTTACTTAGTGATGCTCTTCTACTTCACTTATACTTGATACCGCTTCTACTTCACTTATACTCGATACGCTCCTACTTCACTTGTTGTCACTTCTACTTCGTGATACGCTTATACTTGTTTGACGCTCCTATTTCACTTGATAGACACTCCTACTTCACTTGTGATCGCTCTTACTTCACTCGTTAGACACTCCTACTTCACCATGGTCGCTTCCACTCAAGAATCACTTCTACTTGTTAAACACTCACACATAGTTAGATGTATGTATGTGCTTGTATAGATGCATATAAATAATGATTGAAGGACTTAGGAAGGCTTGTCCACCCTATTTCCTTTTCTTCGTTGAGATGTGGTCTGGTGGGATCGGATGTCCGTCCGAAGGTCGTTTGATTCATTAGTTATATATCATGTATACGAGCATAGACGTATAGGTTTACTCTAGTCAGTTCAGTTATGAGTCTCTACCTCTAGTTCACTACCCACTATTTGGAAGTCACTACCCACTATTTGGGATACATCTTCGGGACACGGCCTTCTCCGTCATCTAGTTGGTAACCAGAGTCTCTTGTAGGGAGAGCGGACATTGTGTGTATAGATCTACACGGGATTGACACCCCCACACCCAGACTGCTAGCTACAGTCCCGGCCTACCAAGCCAACGGGTGACAAATGTCATAGACGCTTGTAGGGCGTCTGGTACTCTAGTCAGTATGGTTACGAGTATCCCGGGTTAACTTATAATTCATGGCTTTAAGGTAACGGTATTTCACCAGCAATTTACACTGTATGCTGGAAACTCATTTTCAGAGTCACACTGTCTTTGACCTTGCAAGTTGTATCTTTCATTTGATATTGTCTGCGGTCTGTATTCTCTGTTTTAGACCTTACTAGATGTACCTTTCCTTTGGTATCGTCTGGGGTCTGTGTCTCCCTTGTTAGACTGAGCCAGGCGTGTCGTTCATTTGATACTTTCCTGGAGTCTATGATTCCTTTTGCCTTAGTCAGCAGTGTTCCCTGCTGAGGCATATGTTATTTTCCCTGATTTCTCCTGCTTTCTTTAATAGTCAAATTTTGTATTTTGATAATGATAGCGTTTAAGGGAAAACTACTTTTTACCACATTAACTCCGTTCAGTCTTGGTAGAAGGCTGCTTTCATTAAAGAAAATATAGGATTTTCTGGAAAGAACTCTAATACGCTGTAAATTCTTAAACTACTACTTTTTACAAAGTTATTCGAATAAAATGCCACTAAATACTTATGAACTCACCAGTATTTGTAAAAATGCTGATACTCGCTTTTCAAATAACTTGTATTCTCAGGTCAGCATTAGACAGGTACATTCCCGGAGCTGTTGATGAAGATAGCTTAGTACCATGTTGTTCTTATTATATTTGCTTATATTACCTTGTTGTACTGAAATGTAAACCATGTAAAACTATTACTATTAATGCAATGTTTTGTTGTACTTTGATTACTATAATGCATGTGTTGTGATACTTGACATGACGTCATCCACCCCAGAACGTTTCCGCCGTTCCGGTTTTGGGGTGTGACACACAACCAAGACACTTGCTGAAAAAACAAAAAATTGTAATTATATGGCAATGGATAACATATTTATAAACTATATAGGAATAATACAAGAAGCTAGAAAACAACTTCAAAAGTGTCTTTCTAATCTATGAAAGTAGATTTGGCTGAATTTTATCTTCATTCACAAAAAAATGGATAAATGGTCTTAAAAGAAGTTAGATACTCAAATCTTTCCTTGCTTATCAATTTTTAAAAAAAAAAATAAGGAGAATTGAAAACGAAAAATCAGCATTGAAGGGATATTTTATAATAGATAAGAAATGAAAACTGGGATAAAGAACGAAACGAAACCATTTTTATTTAGAGCCTGTTTTTTCTTTTAATTTTTTTTTCTTCCATTGAAGTGTTATATGTATGTGATTAAAACCAACCTTATAAGGCCAACCGGAGGAAGCTTGCCCATTGATTCCCAAACATCCAGTCCTATTTTTTTCTTCCATTGTTGTTAAATCGCTCGACAATTCTATCTCTACGATGATTGAGCTTGCCGGAATAATCCATTGAAGCTAGGGTTATTGCCGCATTAATGATTCCTAAACATCCAGTCCTAAAGTCGATAAAATCATCCATCTCAGGCTGTTGATTTGAAAATTTGAATTGATTGAAAGAAAACAGCGAGAAAAAGAATTAGGGTTTAAGAGAAAATCTACCTTTAAGAATTGGTGATTAAGAATCCTTATTTGTTGCTATGAAATTCCTGATATGTTGCTATCGAATTCGAAACTGATTGCCGATAATTTTGTATATCAATTCAAACGTCAATATATTATAGTTGAAGCAAAGGGAATTTAGGAAAATCACTTTGGTATTTTGAGCGGGAAAAATCGATTGAGAAGGGGCTTGGAGAATGACACGTGGCAAAAATCTACTTATTTATTAGATTAGAGGATATATATATATATATATATATATATATATATATATATATATATATATACACCTTTTTAAAGTCCTCTCACTCCTCATTTGTTAAGCTAAAAGTGTTTGTTTGAGGATTGTAAAGGTTGTCAGTTTTGTTTTTCAAATATAACCATCCCGTGTATTTGTTTTAAGGTTGTCATAAGCGTTTTTCAATTGTCTTTGACTCAAATCCACACCAAACTTTTCCTTAATGGTTGTTCCTAATTTGTTCCATGAGTGTTTGTGCAAACTCAAACTTTTTCTACCCATAGTTTGTACTTCTTCAATACAAGTGTTCAATAAGAATTTTGTTTGCTCGTTGGTCCATGTATGTTTATCTGCTATTGCTAATAAAAAAACATATGGAATACTTACTTTAGCATACATAACCTTATGCCAACAACTTTCAGCATAAGTACAACTTGTATTGATGAAAATAACCAATTTCAACAAAGATTATTCATATTTCAGCAACAATTATGACACTTCAGCAACATTTTATGACATTTGGACAGTATTTCATGACATTTCAGCAACAATTTATGACATTATAGCAACAATTTGTGACAATTCAGAAACAATTTGTGACATTTAAGCAATAATTAGTGATAATTCAGCAACAATTTTACGATATTTCATGATAATTAAGCAAAAATATGTGACACTTTAAGCACAAACCAAAGACATTGCAGCAAAAACTTATCATTAATCAAGATAGAAACAACATCATTAACTATTTGATAAAGTTAGCATCAAGATTAAGCAAGAACAAAGATTCAACAACAAAAAGCAAACAATTAATATGAAGCATGCACGATGAAGTAAACCCACCAACAAAATCGAAATATTGAAAATACCTAAGCAGAATCGCTGCCTTCAGCAGCAAAAAACGAATAAAAAGAAGAACAACAACATACCTGCGATGAGGGACTGCCGGAAGGAGAGGCGCCGGTGGGGGCTGGGCTGAGAGCAGTAGTGTGGTCGACGGGAGGTAGGAGACGAGAGCCTCTCTTGTGATCGATTTCCTGGAATGAATGGGAGGTCGGTCCCTTTTTTTAGGTTTATGTTAGAAGAGGGTAGAAGCATTTTTCAAGTGTTGTCCCAAGCAGAGGATGGGAAGAGGTTTTTAATTTCGAAGTTTGCGAAAAAAAACAGCTACGGGAAAGAAAGTGTTGCGCGTGTGCTGTGTCGCACAACTCAAAGTGGTTTGAAGAGGTTTTTAATAAAAAACAAACACCACCTTAGCGTCTTCAACTATTTTGAACAATAGTGACGAAATTAGTTGTACTTTCTATTGCATTTATTATTTAATAACAATGATCTATTTATCATGTTATATATAAGATTTTTATTTAATTAAGAAATAGAAAGCTAATGAAATAAAAATAAAAAAAAAAAATAAGGTTTTCTTTCAAGTATAAATTATTTTAAAAAATTGAACTAGTTTATTTCTCATTGATGTGTCGTCCATTAAGTATATAATGTATAATTAGCACGTATATATCTATCTCGCTAGTTTATAACCTGTGAGAACCACAACTATAAAATTAATTAAACTTTCATATTAAAAAGTTAAAATTATTAATCAATTATTTTAAATAAATTATTACTTAAGAGATATTTTTTAGTTATATAAAATTATAATCATTGAGTTAAATAAATACGTGAAGTTGTATCACATTGTAATCTGCATTGGTTTTACTTTATTTTTTAATCTAATGTTATTAATTTAATATAATTAAAGTGAAAAAAATTTAAAATGGAGAATCAATTATTAATTTAATATAATTAGAGTAAGAAATTTAAATTTTGAAATGGATAATTAATAAGTTGACAAGTGGTATAATAGGTGACATATAATATTAATGAGAAATTCTAATATTATGACACTTGTCAATAGAAAAAAACATATTTATTTATTAGAATAGAAAGATAGGGAGATTATTATGTAGATTGATTTTGCTTATTACCTTTTTCATTATCAACATAGCTTTTCTTTTTAAATCAAATATGTCCAGCAAAATTAAGTAGCCTATTGATTTAGCCCCAAAACCAATTACACCCATTTCCTTATATAAATACATAAAACCCTAATTTTCTTTTGACATCCTACAATCCAAAAAAGGTGTCTCTCACTCTTGTTAGGATGGCTGCCAGGTCGCTGGATCACCGCAACCACCAAGGCCTCGCCGTCGGACCACCCTAACTACCGAATCACCACCTCTCTTCCCTCATTCTCTCTCGGCAGCCTCTAGAGGTGTGTCTCACTGAAGCCACCAAGTTTTCGCCGCCATCGGATGACCATCCTAGCTAACGACCCACCACCTCTCTCTCCCTCTTCCTCTTTTCATTTCAAATTATGTATCTTTACCATTTCAAATAAGTGTTTGTGATGTGTGTATTTGGTGTATGATAAATATATAGTGCAAGTTAAGAGAGAAAGAGAAAGAAATCAGTGTATTGAGTATTTTTGGTGATATTGATGTATTTAATTTTGAGTCTTTTTTTTGTGAATGTGTTTTTATTTTTTTTTTTTATGTAATTTGACATGTATATTTATACTAATATATTTTATAGTTTTTTATATTTGTTTTTTGGAAATCTAAACTTTGACGGCAAATATATTTTATAATTTTTTTTATTTTTTTTAGAAAAAGATTGTCTTAGAAACACAAAGACAAAATAGGCTACCATTCAAATAGGGGTGCAAACGAACCAAGCTACTCGCGAGCTACTCGAGATCGGATTGTTAAAAGTTCGACTCGAAACCGATTTTAAACGAGTTCGAGCTTAATATTAAGCTCGTATATTAAATGAGCTCGAGCTCAAGCCTATTTCACAAAGCTCGATTAGGCTCGCAAGCCTAAACGAGCCTTTATATAATATTATTTATATATATTAAAACAAAAACATATTAGGGGAATTATGAATTTTGGGTATTAGTAAACGAGTTTTTTAACGAGCTCGAGCCGAGCTTAAGCTTATTTAGGCACGCTCAATAAAAACGAGCCGAGCCCCAGCCCGAGCCGAGCTTGTATAACTCTTTACGAGCTGAAGCCGAGCTCAGTAAAAGAAAGCTCGAATCGAGCCGAGCTTGAGCTCGAACCTCATATAACTTAAACGAGCCCTAGCCGAGCCTGGCCAGGCACAGACTCGACACGGCTCGTTTGCACCCCTACATTCAAATTTTAGGTTAACAAAAAAGATTAGATTGGTGTGTGGGATACATTAGTGTTAATAAAAAAATTCCTTTCACCTAATTAACATTGGATCAGTTAGTGTGATGTAGATTTTAAATACTTTAACATTATGTGCTTTTTTGTGGAGGTAATTTTTAATATAGTCAAATTCCTTAATAACTTTTCTTTTTTTAACCAAAAATTAGGACTTAGCCTAAAATAATCATCAAAATCGTAGGTAATTAAAATAATCTATCGACTTTAGTACATAAAGATTTTTTTTATAATTCAATATGAAACTATAGATCTTAAAATGGTCAACTGTATCTCAAATAATAGATCTAAAATGGTCTATTATTTCATCGAAATACCTATGTTTTTTTGTAACAAAATTACCACATTATAGTTATATTACATTGTATATGAGCTACAAAAAAATAATTACGAAAACCGTAGGTTTTACGGTTGGCAATTAATGCATGTTTTGTGCATTGACGACTTGTACACTGTAGGTTTATTATGAACTTATGGTTTGGTTTTGTTTTGTTTTGTTTTGTTTTGTTTTCCAATAAAAAACGTATCTATTAAATCTCCTCCAAAACAAGAAAAACAAAAAAATATATATCAAGATTCGGAGACAAACTTGGTTGTTTTTTTTAAGGTTCCACTTAGAGAGTTTTCCTAGTCTTCAAACATCCGCAAAATGACTAGAAATGAAAATTACAATTTTATATATTGTGGGATGACGGGCCTCAAAAGAGTAGAGGATCCACCAAACAATAGTTCATTGTAGGGATGAGAATTTGGCCCAAAAACCCGAACCGAACCGAAAACCGAACCGAACCGAACTGAATTAGACCCGAATAAGCAATTCGATTCAGTTTTCGGGTTATTCGGTCCGGGTTACCCGAATAAGGGCTTATTCGGTCCAAATGAACCGAACCAAATATGAAAAGTCACATTTTTTTTCATCTACACGATTGCTTATTCGGTCTTATGTTCTATCAATCGTTACCCAAAATACTCACGTAATGTTTAATGTTTAACTTATATACTTATAGATAGTTTTTTTTAGGTGTTTCGGATGTTTAATGTTTAGTGTTTAATATGTTGCTTAATAACTATATCTTAAGATTGTGGTGGTTGGATTTTACATTTTATATATCAAGAATAGTTAATCCGTGTTATTCGTGTTTATCAAAAGCTACAAAAGTCATACAAAATACAATATTTATAATCACATTGTAAATGTTATTAGGGTTATTTGGGTTATTCGGGTTATTCGGCTCCTTAATCATCTTGTACATGTTATTTGGGTTATTCGGGTTGGAACCGAACCGAACCGAATAATAACCGAACCGAACCGAACCCGTATTGCTTATTTGGTTCGGTTTTCGGTTCATACAATTACCCTTATTCGGTTTTCGGTTTATTCGGGTTCGGGTCGGTTCGATTCAGTTCCGACCCGAATAACATCCCTAGTTCATTGTCTTAAGAGTAGTCAACACTATGTTGATCGTAGAAATCAAAAATCATTAATCTCCTACGGCTTTAAAGGCTATTTTGAGCTAAGTGATAATATTTAGCTAAAATTAATAAGTAATTAAGGGATTGACTATTTTTGTAATTGCCTCTCTTTGTGCACATATTTTTTCCTAGTCATGTTTCACTTTTTACATGAACTTTTTCCTCACGTGCGTCATTCGTTTATATGAACTTTTCTTTTTCAAATTGCAAGTGTTGGTTATCAGTCAAAATAAAATTGTCTAACTTCTTCACTAATCGATCTACTTTTTATTTTTACTAGATCCTGAAAAATTGATGATGAAGCTCTTTTTTCTTTATCCCTCACGATTGGGAAAAGGATTCTTTTTTTATAGACATGATTAAACTTTTTAAACTTAATAACTAATTTATTGGGTAATGATCACGATAAAGAGGTAATTGCATAAACTCGCAAACTTTATTATTGAAGAAAACTATCTCAAAAAACTCCAATTTTATTACAGGATCCTATCTCATTATATACTACACAAAACACAATAGAATATAACTAGGATTTTGTTATAGGAACGTCTACACTTTCCTAATATACGTTTCCTTATGACTCAAGGACTCTAGAACTTGGACAGCACTCCAAGTAACTGTGATCTGGACCAAACACGCATAACTCGCCACATTGGACTCAGATATTCACCAACAATCACCCCCTGAATTTCTGAGTCAAGGGTAATTCTTGCACGCCAAGCAACGCTCTCATCTCTGCGAACCTTATTCGAGCTAAGGCCTTTGTAAGTGTATCTGCTCGTTGCTTATCTCCTGAAACATGCTCAACAATCACTTGCTCATTTTCAACATGTTCTCGAATGAAGTGGAATCGAGTGTGAATGTGCTTGCTTCTTCCATGAAAGACAGGATTCTTTGACAATGCTATTGCTGATTTGTTGTCTATGCAAATCAGCACCTTCTGTTTCTTCATTCCTGTCAGCTCAGCCAATAACTCCCTTAACCAAACCGCCTGACACGCAGCTGCAGTAGCTGCCATGAACTCTGCTTCACATGATGACAATGCTACTGTATCTTGCTTTTGGGAGCACCAAGTGATAGGTGAGTCACAAAGGTAGAAGACATGCCCTGTTGTACTTCTGCCATCATCAATATCCACATTGTGACTACTATCACTGTAACCTATCAAGCTCATATTTTTACTTCGTTTGTATACAATCCCAAAAGATGGAGTATCACGCAAGTAACAAAGAATTTGCTTAATAGCGCGTGCATGAGATTCTCTTGGGCTTTGCATATAACGACTAACTACTCCAACCAAATATGCTAAATCTGGACGCGTGTGTAAGAGATATCATAAGCAACCTACTATTTTTCGATAATAGGTAGCTTCAACTTCTTGTTCATCTTCAGCTTTTGACAACTTTAGTCCTGGCTCCATCGGACATTGAGTTGCATTACACTCTTGCATGCCTGCCTCTTTTAGAATCTTCATAGCATAACTCTCTTGCTTCACCTTTACACAACCATTTTCTTGCAATACTTCAATACCCAAGTAGCAAGTTAGTTCACCAAGGTCTGACATTTCAAAGTGTAATGCCATTAGTCTCTTGAATTGGTTTATAAACTCTAAGCTTGTTCCCGTTACGAACAAATCATCTACATAAACCGCAACTATTATGTACTCTCCATTTGCAACCTTTCTATAAACCGCATTTTCTTGCATGAACCGTTTAAAACCCATATTTTTCAACGTGTTATTAAGCTTCAAATTCCATGCTCTCGGAGATTGTCGGAGACCGTATAAAGCTTTTGCCAATTTGTAGACTTTTGTTTCTTCACCTTGCTTCACGAAACCTTCCGGTTGGCAAACGTACACTTCTTCCTTTAAATCTCCATATAAAAATGCAGTTTTTACATCTAAGTGATGAATCTTCCATCCGTTCCCGGCCGCGAGAGCAATCAATAATCTTATTGTCTCGAGTCGAGCTACTGGCGCGAATACTTCATCAAAATCAATGCCTTGCTCTTGTACATAGCCTTTTGCCTCTAGACGCGCTTTGTACCTTGTAATCACACCATTTGTATTTCTTTTAATTTTATACAACCATCTTAACCCGATAGGCTTAACATCTTTAGGCGGAGGAACTAATTTCCAAGTATTATTTTTCTCGATGGAGTCAATTTCGGCCTTCATTGCATCGAGCCAATTCTTGTTCACTTTGGCTTCCTTAAAGTTCTTCGGTTCTTCATCGAATGACAATATTAAATGATCCACATCTAGCTCGTAGTCATTTAATCTTCTTGGCAACACTGAAGTTCGAGTGGACCGCCGAAGTGGGACAAAACTTGCATCATTATTTTGATCATCAACAGGTTGTGATGGGCTGCCATCATCACTATAAGTGTCATTGGTTTGGGCGATTTGTGCCGGATCAGTGAACTGTTCGGTTTCTGTTGCCGTTGGGCTCGAACCACCATTATCTTGGGTTGCTTGACCATTACTCCACAAGACCGTAAATGTACCCGGTCCATTTCCATCTTGATTTTTGGGTTCATTATTCCATTGCCATGTCTTATTTTCATCACAAATTACATGGGCACTAATAATAATTTTATTTTCTCGCGGGTTATATAACCGAAATCCTCCCGAATTGGGTTCCTTTCCAAAATATACCAACGGTCGTGACCTATCATCAAGCTTCTTCAAGTGTTTAGAGACTACTCTTTCATATGCAACACAACCAAATACTTTCAAGTCTTCAAGATTTGATTTTTCACCATAAAATTTCTCGAATGGTGGAGCACCTATCAATGCTCGAGTAGGTGTACGATTTATGATAAACTTTGCATGTCGTACAGCTTCGCCCCAAAAGTGGTTTGGAATATCTTTTGCTTTCATTAGGCACCGTGTCATCTCGAATAGCGTCCGATTTCTCCGTTCGACTATACCGTTTTGTTGAGGTGCATAAGGAGCCGTCAACATACGTGAAATCCCTTCTTCATCACAAAAACGATTCAACTCGGTTGATGTGAATTCTCCACCTCTATCCGTATGGAAAGTCTTGATCTCTTTACCGGTTCGTTTTTCAATTGATATCTTGAATCTTTTAATAATCCCGGATGCATCACTTTTGTGCTTCAAAAGAAAAGACCACATATATCTAGAATAATCATCAATAAGAACTAGAATATAAATATTACCCGCGTGGGTGGGGGGATCAACCGGTCCACAAATATCTCCATGCACCATCTCGAGAATATCTGTAGCTCTATAATTAGATTTCTTTGCAAACGACTGCTTTGTTTGTTTTCCAAACATGCAAGATTCACAAAGTTTGTCTTGATGTTGGATTGTCGGTACCCCTTTAGCTAGCTTGTGCATCAAGTTTATCGCGCCAAAATTAATGTGGCCAAGTCGCGCGTGCCATAACCAAGCTTCATCATTAAACTTGGCTTGTAAGCAATGTAGTTTTCCAACTTTTAACTTTATTTTGTAGAGTCGGTTTGCACTTCTCGGGACTTTCATAAGTAATCTTCCGTCTCCATCTCTCATGGTTAGGAAATCACCTCGCATCCGAATATCACAACCGGCTATTGTAGATTGCCCGAGGCTAATAACATTGCTACGAAGTGATGGGATATAATAAATATCTTTCATTAATTTTTGCTCACCACTTTTCCCTTCGAACAAAATTGACCCTTTTCCTTTAATGCTAAAACACGATCCATCTCCAAATCTCACTCTACCCGTTATGTTTTTATTTAATTCAGAAAAATAAGAGTAGTTTCCGGTCATGTGGTTACTCGCACCATTATCTAAGTACCAAATTCCGTCTTCATCGGCATTTGCTTCAACTTTTGGAGGGATATATTTGTCTTCATTCAAGAACACCGTTTCTTGAATTGTATTCATCATAAAGAACGTTCCTTCTTCATGATTTGTATTTCCTTCGTGTGTCTGATTAAGGTTAGCCTCATGATTTTTTATTCGGTCCAGTCATCTTGAAGCAAAGTGACCATACTTGTCACACCGGTAACATTGAATATTTGAGAGATCTCTTTGCTCGCGTTGTTTTCCTTTTTGCTTTTGATCTTCACGATTTTTAGAGGATTCCGAGTGACCGTGATTTTGGGTATTACCCCGACCACGTCCACCGCCACGTCCACCACCTCGTCCTCTTCCTCGGTTATTTGAACCCTGACCTCTACCTCTTGATGAATCAGTGTTTCTGTTGGATGATTCGGTTTTGGAATAAAGTAATTTATTTTGAGTCTCGATTACTTTGTCTTCACCCTTGATTCTTTCTTCATAAGCTTTTAAGCGACCAACCACGTCTTCAAAGCCAATCGTTTTAAGGTCCAAAACTTGTTCAAGGGCTGCAACTATGTGGACAAACCGCCTAGGGAGGCTCGTAAGAAACTTCTTCGTAAGCTTTTGTTCGGTCATGACCTCTCCTAGTGAAGCGGATTTTGAAGCAATCCCGGATAATTTAGCAGCGAACTCGTCTATCGTACTAGTATCACTCATCTTTAAATTTTCGAATTCCGTGATTAGAGTTTGGAGTCGGGCTTCCTTCACACGATCAGCTCCTAGGTTACGAGTTTTAATCGCTTCCCACATCTCTTTTCCGGTTTTCAAATTACCGATTTGAAGGATTAAATCCTCCAGAATCGATTGAAACAACAATCCTTTCACGATGTTGTTTTTCTTCACATCATCTAGTCCGGGATCAATTACATCCCAAACGCCATTAATCCCGAGTAGCACCTCCATGCGCATCCTCCAAATTATGTAGTTCGTCGATGTCAAAGTCGGACATTGGAACGTGAACGACATATGTTCCTTAGCCGGTGGTTGGGAAGATTCTCCTCCCGACATCTCGGTTCAATTTCTGATTCCTTCCCACAAATCAGAAAAATTGATTTGTTTCTAATATAAGCAAAAATTGAAATCACGATTTGTAATTGACAAATCAAATTTTGGGCCAATTAAAAAAAAAAGAAAAAAACCCAAACAGGCCTTATGTGGTTAGGAAGAAAAAAAACACGTTTGTATTTCTTCTTTAGGGCAAAAAGTGTTCTACGATTTGTAGCAGGTTAATAACCCGCAGTTTCACTTCGTGTGTCGCAGGTTTTATTGCTTTCGTGATGCTTCTTGTTGTTCAGATTCTCAACACGAGAAATCGAACAATAGCGATTCTTCTCCACACTATAACTCTGAACAATTTCTTCTCACGAGGGCTTCAAGAAATCGCCAATTTCACTAACACAGAAATCGTCGATTTCACCACACTAGTTGCGAACAGGTCAAAATAATCGAATAGGAAATTTTTAATGCACGAGAATTTCAATTGATGTCGTGATTTAACTTCCTGCTCGGATTCTATATGAGAATTCTGAACAGGTAGTGATTTCCGTCTTGGTTCGCCTTCACGAGTTCTCCTTCTCCTTCACAGAAACTATCGCAGGTTTCACTTGCTCTGATACCAATTAAAGAGGTAATTACATAAACTCGCAAACTTTATTATTGAAGAAAACTATCTCAAAAAACTCCAATTTTATTACAGGATCCTATCTCATTATATACTACACAAAACACAATAGAATATAACTAGGATTCTGTTATAGGAACGTCTACACTTTCCTAATATACGTTTCCTTATGACTCAAGGACTCTAGAACTTGGACAGCACTCCAAGTAATTGTGATCTGGACCAAACACGCATAACTCGCCACATTGGACTCAGATATTCACCAACAAACGAGAGTCCCTATCTCCGCCTGGGATAAGACTAATTTTGCAGCCATTGCTAATAGTTTCGTGAAGGTTCTAGTTCATCCTCAACCATTCTCAACCAGCAATGATATCTCTCATGGGAAGTTATGCATTCTCACTACCTCTTGGAAGAGAATAAACGAGGAGATCATTGTCGAGTTAGATGGTTCTTATGTCAAGATTGACATTTTTGAGATTGACGACAACTGAGATTGAAAATTCGCAGCTTGGATGGGGTAATCTTGATTTCGATTTCGATTTCGATTTCGATTTCGTGCAAGCTACTGAGGGATCTAGAGGGCTAATTTCCATCTGGGACAAATCCTTGTTTCAAAAAAATTCCAAATCTTTGGTCGAATGTTTAGAAAGGATCCATACGAATTAAGAAAAAATTTCTCATGGGACTGACTGATAGACCCATTAGTCTCATCGGGTGCCTTTACAAGATTGTCACCAAGGCGCTCGTCAATCGTATCAAACAGATCATTGGCAATGTGATTGATGATATTTAGACCAACTTTATCGAAAGCCTAATATTCTGGACGACCCTTTAATCGTCAACAAAATCTACTCTTGGGTAAAAAGAATAAACGGATAGCATTTCTCTTCAAGGTTGATTATGACAAAACATTCGATTCTTTTAATTTGCATTTTGTAACACCCCATTTCAGTTTAATTATTTCGAATTAGGGTTACTAAATAATGTGAATAATTATACAATTAAAGACTTAGTTTTTATAGGTTTGGCAAGTGACCAAATTAATTAAAAGGTGTTATATAGATGTAAAGGGATTAAATAATGATGATAATAATAATAATAATAATAATAATAATAATAATAATAATAATAATAATAATATTATATACGTTGAGGGTCAAAGTTGTAAATTTCAGGAAAAATCGATTTTGTATAGACATTTCGAAGTCAAGGGTAGATCATATTAATGCTAAGGGGTATGATCACACCTAACCCACCGAAAAAGTAATATCACCTCAACGTCATATCAGTTTCACTACAAACCCACTACCAAATCACTTGCTCTTGTAAATGGTTACCACTCCTCATCAATTTTTTTTTATTTTTTTTACATTAGAATAAATTAAAAAATAATTATTAAACAAAAATAAAAACATAAATATTAATTAAAAGCATTTTACATTAATTTAAAAAACAAAAATTTTAAATCTAAATTACTTAAAAAAACATAAATATTTAAAACCAAAATTACTAAAAATACATAGAAAATATTACTCGTCCGCATTGCCACCGACCCCGTTTTCGTCATCCGTGTCCTCATCCTTGTCGTCGTCATTGTCATTGTGTTGTTGGAATTGTCTTTGTCATATATGTTCAGTCAAATCATAACGTAGATTATGATGTGTTTAACTGTTTTGTATTTCCAAAAGTCTTGTTAAGTATGTCAGGTTGTCGACTTGTATTACTGCAAGTGGATTAAGCATATCGTCTGGAGTATACATACAAATAGTCATACCCTCTTCTTTTATTATCATGTTATGTAAAATAACACAACTAGTCAACACCTTCGTTAATTTTGCCATATCCAATGACTGTGTCAGATGTTCAATAATGTGTCACTTTTGTTTGAGGATCCCAAACGCCCGTTACACATCCTTCCTTGCTGATTCTTGTGCTAACTTGAACAATTTTTCATCGGCCAGAAATGAGTACGACTTGACAAACTTAGCGTACTCTAGATATATATCATCACCAAGGTAATACCCATAATTATATTGATGTTAATTCACAACGAACGACATGTTTGGTGCTTTACCTTGTAAAATATCCTTAAATATTGGAGATGCTCCAAACACATTCAAGTTGTTGTTTGACCCCGCCATAACAAAGAATGCATGCCAAAACCATAGGTCATGTGAAACAACGACCTCTAGTATGACAGTCGACACACCATGATCACCTTGTGTGAATTGACCTCATAATGCATTGAGACAATTTGCCCACTCCCAATGTGTACAACCAATGTTGCCAAGCATTCCTGGAAAGCCAAGTTTAGTTTTATGTGCGGCATACAACTGTTCGACATCATTTCTAGTTGGATGTCGCAAGTATATGTCACTATAAAGCTCTATGAAATACTCACAAAAAAGATAAGCACGTTCTCAACCAGTCCTCTTAGACATTTTCAAATACTCATCTGACGCGTCTACGACTATGCCATATGCCAATTGTCTGAGAGCTGTTGTGCATTTTTGTATTTTACTAAAACCAAGTTTACGTCTAGCATCCCATATCAATTGGAAAAACTCATAATTGTTTTCCAAATCTTTAGCTATATGTAAAAATAAATTTCTACTAATATGGAATCGTTATTCAAATTTTGATAGGTTGTACAAACTATCAGGGGGCGAAGTAATCACATACCAAAATTTCGTGCACCGCGATTCGATCCCGATTTATCGAAATTCTATGCTTCTTGGCATTTGAACTTTTGCCTATTTGTCGTATGTAAGATAATCGGGATAAAATAGCCTTGGAAATTCTGAGAATTGTGATTTCACTATCAAATCAAAGTATTGGGTGGTACTCCCTAATCTTTGATTGGATGAGACTCAGAAGAGAAAAGAACAGAGAATGAGTATATGAATTTTCATAAGTACCAGAAAAAACTGACCAAAATTGGTTAAATACCTTCTTTGTCTGAAAACTATCAAAACTGTCATAAAACAGTTTGGCAACAATCAACAAACTGTCATAAATCCGGGTTTTCTATAAGAATTAATACCAAGTCAAAAACGGGTCAAATATTCTAAATTTGGATTTCTGATGCATTTTCGATCCCAGCCAGGGGCTCTACCCCTTGGACCCCGCCAGGGGCTGCCGCCCCTTGGACCCCACTCCCAAGGGCGCTGCCCCCGGACCCTTCTTCGTTCAGGGGCTTCGCCCCTAAATGACAATCTACTTTTAATCTTGAATAAACTCAAACAAGTGTGCACTCCACACCTTCCTTACTTGTTTAATATTTATCAAGATCACTTTTGGTCAACAAAAGTAATCCCATTACACTTAAATCACATTAGTGAAACAAATAACCAACATCGTACCCTTTCGCAGCCGCAGACAACAACGTGTGAAACACCAAGTCATCATCATCAAAGTTGTCATCATCATCGGATGAAGAAGAAATCAAACCCGCAAAATTATTCATATTTATGTTTGAAAGTGTGTTTGAAAGTGTGTTTGAAAGTGTGTTTGAAAATATGTTTGTTTAAATTTAGAGTGTATGTATCTATATATATGTTAACTTTTAGTTTGATATTTTTTTTCTTTAAGTGCAACGTTCAAAAGGAAAAAGGAGGAAAAGGGTCCAAAAAAAATCCATCAACCAATCAACTTTTCCGTCTTCACCATCAGGTATAGCAACACCACAAGGCACCTATGGTATCTGGGGTGGTATGGTATCTGGGGCGGTGTTCACGCGTAGGATGCATTGCCACCTCAGCACTATGTGTTATGCGTCTTCTAATGCATCCATATCGCTAAGCCTAATAAAACCACACCCGAGGCACCGTTTGTGCCTATATCAGAAAATTGTATCTCTTTCTTTCTCTTTCAGAACACGCATCATAGGAGCACGTCGCAAGCTCCATTTTTCCGAAATTAGGCATGCGAATTATGATTCTTTCGAAAGTAGATTGATCCCTAACCTCAAATAGCTTCCCTCTTGGCTATTAATGTTGTGATCAAAACTAAAACACCCGCAAGGAAACCGACAAATAATATTGTGAATTATATGTCGATTAGTTGCGAATAATAGATCCAATTATTAATATTATATTTACCAAGTTTCGTCTAGAAACCAGATCTATCCTTCACGATTAGATCTGATTGTAAGAAAGGTAGAAGAAGACTGTCCTGTTATTGGACGAATTAAACACAAGACAGAAAAGTAAAACCGACCAGTTGATTGCTGATCTTGATCTCGAAGCAACTGCATTGTAACACCCAAAGTTTTGAAGACCAAGAAAGGAAAGAAAACCCTAAGTTTAGGGGTCAACTCGGCGAGTCCAAGAAGGGACTCGGCGAGTCCGAGCGGGATCCGGGTCGGGGAGTAAGTGACCGACTCGGCGAGTCGGCCAAGGAGACTCGGCGAGTCTGGTCTGTGCGAGGAAAACCCTAATTCTGGGAGTTGTATCCTATATAAAGGGTGTTATGTCCCTCCCTCAGCCTCCATATCATCCTAGAGAACCTGTAAACCCTAGATTTCGTGGGAGCCTCCTTCATTTGAGGGAAATAGCTTTGGAAGAAGGAAATCTTGGAAGGAACTTGAAGATCAAGAAGGTTGCTTCAAAGGAGAGGTGTAGATCCGAGATCTACTTCATTTTGTGTTCTTCTTGGAGGTATTAAGCTGCCATTTTCCCTTCTTTGCATCTAGATCTATTTTGTTATGAGATTTAGGGGTTTTATGGTTGATTGAGACCCATTTCGAGTTAGATGCTCATATCTGACGTTGCTACTTCAGATCTAAGTGTATCTTGGCCTAGAGAATCATAAAGCATCAGTTTTTGGGTTGATTGTTAAGCCCTTTTGTCTTAAACCCTAGTTTATAGTGTTTTGAGCCTAGATCTCCTTAGCCACACGTAAAGTTTGCCACTTTACGTAAGGAATAGACTTTAGAAGAGTGGATCTACAGTTTGGAGTCCATGCATGACTCAAAAGTCCTCTGCATGTATGTAGATCTGAATGGACTTGGCGAGTCCTTCGAGTGGACTCGACGAGTAGCATGAAGATGAGGAGGAACTTGACGAGTGGGATGAACAACTCGTCGAGTCGGATGAAGTTGGGCATGAACTCGGCGAGTTGGAAGAACAACTCGACGAGTTTGTTGAAGATTGCCTTGGGCTCGACGAGTCAGGTCGCGAAACCCCAAACCCTTCGAGTCGAGACTCGAATCAGTGAGTCGGGTGGAGACTCAGCGAGTTGGACACGACAGGACTCGGTAATCGTTGGACTCGGCGAGTCATGGACTGACTCGGCGAGTCGAGTCTCATATAGAAGGACCCTGAGCATATGAACTCGGCGAGTCAGTAGGTGGACTCGGCGAGTAGGGTTGACCTAGAAGGTTGACTTCGACCAGGATTTTGACCTTGACCAGAGTTGACTTAGTTGACTTTCAAAGGACTGTCAGACTAAGTGTCGTATTGATATTGATATCTCGGAGAGCTAGAGGAGCAGCGGCTCAGGGGATTTTCGAGTAGCAGCCAGAGGATTATCGGCAGAGCTCAGCAGTTCTGGTGAGTTTCTTTCCAGTAGGAACAGGTCTAAGGCCACAATGCCGGCCCGTTCAGTTAGCAGTAGTTTCCGGACTTCGGTCCGATGCAATAGTTAGTATGTTTGATGCCTTCGTGGCTCAGACAGGATTTATGTGTTATGTGTTATGTGTTATGTGTTATGTGTTCCGGGCAACGGCTCGATGCAGTATGCAGTATATGTGTTTATGCTAGTTGATATGTTATGCTATGCTATGTTCAGTCAGTTTCCGGACTTCGGTCCGATGCAGGGGGGAAGGCCCCAGTTAGTCTGTACTTCGGTCCGATGCAGGGGACAAGGTCCCAGTCAGTTTCCGGACTTCGATCTGATGTAGGGGGCAAGGCCCAAGTTAGCCCGGACTTCGGTCCGATGCAGGGGACAAGGTCCCAGTCAGTTTCCGGACTTCGGTCCGATGCAGGGGGCAAGGCCCTAGTTAGTCCGGACTTCGGTCCGATGCAGGGGACAAGGTCCCAGTCAGTTTCCGGACTTCGGTCCGATGCAGGGGGCAAGGCCCCAGTTAGTCCGGACCTCGGTCCGATGCAGTGGGCAAGGCCCAGTATGTGCTTTATATGTTATTGCATGGTATCTGGTAGATTGGGACAGCTCACTAAGCTTTGTGCTTACGGTTTTCAGTTTTTGTTTCAGGTACTCAGTTTTCAAAAGAGGAGCTCGGGAAGATTGCAGTGCACACACCATAGTCAGTTAGCCTGGGAATGTTTGACTCTGATAATGATATTATGTTTTGAATTAATACTCGAGAAATTATGTTATGACTTATGATATAGTTTTTATAAATATGATTTTAGCAATGTTTTTAAAGAAATTTTTAGTTGTGATTTTTGGGTCGTTACATGCACGGATCAGACTCCTGTCCTTAAAGGTTTTTACTTTGCTTCTACTGGCTGTAAGCAACAGAGTAAAACCATAGGATTTAATGCAGCTTGATCGAGATTCCAACAGCACTGGAAATCGACTAACACAAAGCGACTACTCGAAAACTAGAAGAAAAAAAGCAGGGAGAGGGAGAGAGCTTTCAGATTTTCGTGAGAGTGAATGCGACTCCTAGGGAGCTGTATTTATAGGTATTGTTACCCTAGAAGGCATCAAATGGGCCCCCATAGGCCGGCCCCAGAAACCCTAGGGCAACAGCTTGCTCTCCAAGCAAGCCGTTTCCTGATCCTTCTAGAATACCCTGACTTGGCCTCCACGTAGTCAACGGCGGTCAACCATTTGACCGGATCGGTCAAACCGGCTTGATCCGAACTCGTCAAAAATAAAAGCTCCTCAGCTCCCAGCAACCGATGCATCGTGCGAAGTGCAAAGTGCGCCTAAATCGCGCCATTTCGCGCACTCACTGCGTCGGCTAGTGTTAGGCTAGGCTAGGCGCGCGCGTGGGCTTGGCCCATTCCTTTGATCCACTAAAGCCTTTGAAGGCTTACCAAGGGAATAGGCTTATAAACCCTCAAAAGTTTCTTCCCCCCACCAATGTGGAATAAAAAGGAAATTGCCAACTTGCAATTCCTTTATATATAAAGTTCCAACAATCCCCCACCAAGTTGGTAAGTTTCCTTTCACTCAGACAGATGATGTCACTCGGGTGTCACGAAGATTAAACCCTAGTTTAATGAGAACAAACAAGAAGAGACATATTCAATGGTATCCTTATAGGTTTAAACCATGAACCTAAAAGACCTCTCCGGTTTACCCCCACACATCACAAGTCATATTTGTGTTCTCCCTGAGCGCTATTATGGCCATCCGCTATAAATCCTTTTCATGACCCTTTAGAAGATAAACCACTAATCTTCACTTGAGGCGGCACCACCTCTAGATCATATAGGCAAAGTTTTACAACATGTTTGTTTCTTAGATGTCTCCAAAACTATGTTAAGAGTCGTAACTCAACCTCATTCTCGGCAACGACGTACTACCCTACCTCACATGGATCTATCATGAATGATAGTACCTTCTATCGTTAGTGATTTCGTTGTTACCCTTTAAACTTGAGAATTAGGAGCACTAATTCCAAGTTGGGTTTCCATCACTAAACGATTCTATTATGGTTTTAGACCCATGACTCTCATGGTAGAGGTAACCAAATATCTCGTCAGAGGTTTGGTAAACAGATCTGCCAAGTTCCTACTTGTCTTGACATAGACAACCTTGATGGTACCACTTTCAATTAGTTGTCTCACAAAATTGTGTCGCAGACCTACATGTCTTGACTTCCCATTATATACCGCATTATATACTTTAGACAGTGTGGCCTCACTGTCACAGTACATGGGTATTGAAGGCATCGGAATATCCCACAAACGAATATCCATAAGTAGATCTCGAATCCACTCTGCCTCTTTGCCCGCTGCTACTAAGGCAATTAGCTCTGCTTCCATCGTTGAATGAGCTATGCCTATGCATGTCTGTTTCTTGCTCGCCTAAGAAATAGCACCACCAGCAAGAGTATAAATCCAACCACTTGTGGATTTTGAATCACTAGTGTGATCAATCCAGCTGGCATCAGAATAACCTTCAAGTATTCCATTAGATGATGAATATGTCAATTCAAAAGTACTTGTCCTTTTCAGGTATCCTAGTACTCTACCCACTGCCTTCCAGTGCTCCGTCCCTGGATTAACAGTATACTGACTCAGTTTGCTTACAGCGAATGCGATGTCAGGTCGAGTGCAGTGAGTAGCATACATCATGCTCCCAACTGCACTAGCATATTCCAGTTGAGCCACAGCTCGACCAGAATTCACCTTAAGTTTCACACTTGAATCAAAAGGAGTGTTGAATTCCTTAATGTTCAAATGTTGAAACTTTGTCAGAATTTTCTCTATATAATGAGATTAACTCAGAGAAATTTGACCACCTATCCTCTTCACCTTGATACCAAGAAGTGTATCAACTTCCCCAAGATCTTTCATCTTAAAGTTCGAGGATAGGTATTTCTTCGTCTCAAGAATACCTTCTAGGTGAGTGCCAATGATCAACATATCATCAACATAAAGACATATAACTACTATGTAATCAGATGTATGTTTAGAATAAATACATCTGTCAGCACTATTGTGCTGAAAACTAAAGGTAGTCACAGTGGTGTCAAATCTCTCATGCCACTGTTTAGGAGCTTGTTTCAACCCGTACAAAGACTTAACAAGTCTACATACTTTGTTTTCTTGTCCAGGTATTACGAAACCTTCAGGTTGCTCCAGGTAAATCTCCTCTTTGAGATAACCATTCAGAAAGGTTGTCTTCACATCCATTTGATGAATGTACAATCCTTTCAAAGCTGATATTGCTATGAGAGTTCTAATTGAACTAATTCTAGCAACTGGGGCATACGTATCAAAATAATCGATCCCTTCTCGCTGCCTATAGCCCTTTGCAACCAACCTTTCTTTATAAGCAGATATGGATCCATCAGGATGATATTTCTTCTTAAATATCCATTTGGATCCTATGGGTCTTCTCCCTTTGGTTAGATCAGCTAACTCCCAAGTTCCATTACCCATAATTGAATCCATTTTGTCATTGATTGCTTCCTTCCACGGAGGAGCATCCCGAGACGTCATGGCTTCAGTAAAGGTCTTAGGATCATCATCCAAATTAATTGAAAAGATGACCTCTCTTGTCACTTTCTTTTGTGTTCCTTCGACCAAATAAGAATAGAAATCATCTCCAAAGGTTTTCTCAATTCTAGCCCTAGTACTTCTCCTTGGTTCCTCCACAATGGGAGGAGGTGGGAGTATTTATCAAGAGGTACTTGTAGGTGTTGTATGACTAGAGTTTTCTTCATCCTTAGAAAACTTGTCCTCAAAGAATTCCACATCTCTGGATTCCACAACAACACCTGAATCAATATCTAGTAACCGGTAAGCCTTGCTATTTTGAGCATATCCAATAAATATACTCTTATTAGCTCGTGCTCCCGATCTGGTTCGCTTAGGATCGGGAGTCCGATAATAAGCAACACACCCCACACTTTCAAATAGTCTAGGTTAGGCTTTCTACCTTTCCACAACTCATAAGGGCTTGTAGGAATCACACGACTAGTGATCCTATTATGAAAATAACAAGCAGTCAATAGTGCTTCCCCCCACAAATTGTTTGGTTGACCCGATTGGTTCAACATACAGTTGACCATCTCACAGAGGGTTCGGTTTTTTCTTTCAGCCAAACCATTCTGTTGGGGAGTGTATGGTGGTGTTCTCTCATGTTTGATTCCATTCTCTTCGTTGAATGTGTCAAAATCTTGGTTGAAATATTCTCCGCCTCTTTCCGAGCGAAGAATTTTGATGTGTCTTTCAAGTTGATTTTCGACCTCAGCTTTATATCGTATAAATGCATCAAAAGCTTCATCTTTTGATCTCAGCAAATAAACATGTAGATATCTACTGAAGTCATCACAAAATGTGATGAAATACCTTTTTCCTCCTCGAGTAAGGATTCCATTCAACTCACATATATCCATATGAATCAACTCAAGTAATGATGTGTTTCTCTTAACTGATGGAAATGGTTTCTTAGTGAACTTTGATTTCACACATGTTTCACATTTTTCAAAATCTTTTGTGTCATATTTTAACATACCTTTAGTTTGCATTTTTTCAATGTTTTTAACATTAGTGTGAGCTAAACGTTTATGCCATAAAGAAATTGAACAAACAATATAACCAGAAAAGTTCACTTCATTCACATTAGCAACCAATCCATCAATTACATCATTACCAACACTCGACACACTAGCAACACTAGAAACACCACTTTCAACACTAGGACCACTCATATTACCCTCATCACTAAGACACAAGCGATACATTCCCGAAGTATTGTTCGCCCTCCCAACATGTCTTCTGCCTTTAATGATCACAATTTTGCCTCTCTCAAGCACCATCTTGAACCCACCCTTGTCAAACTTGTCTGCAGAAACCAAACCCTTCGAGATAGTAGGAACATGTAGAACATCTCGAAGAGTCACCCATTTACCACGTGTGAACTTCAACCGAACATCACCCTTTCCTAGAACTTCAGCTCTGTGGCCATCAGCACAGGCGACAACCGTCCCATGTGGCATGGGGTGGTAAGTGCGAAAGCTCTCTCGTTGCCCACATACATGCACAGTGGCTCCAGTGTCCACGAACCAACCTCGAGCAAAGATTGCTCGAGTAAGAGAGGAGATCATGAAGATCTCTCCAAGGTTCACACTAGACACCATGTCAATCACCTTCTCGACTGCTTGTGCAACCGGTACTGATTTGCGATCTTTGCATTCTCTCGCATAGTGTCCAATCTCTCCGCAGATGTGGCAAGGACCGGCCCTTTTTGGCTTTGAGTTGGGATTCTGATGACCCGGTTTCTTGAAGCTTTGTTCCTTGGGTCCAAAGTTCTCCTTGTTCTGTCCCCCAGATTTGCTTTTGTGGCTAGAACTCCCAGCTGACACATGATGCACACTTTGTACAACTTTACCTCTCTTGTCCCTGATGCGAGTTTCCTCCTCAATGCGGAGGTGTTTCATCAGATCATCCAAGGAGCAGTCCTCAGATTTGTGCATCATTCTCTTAGAGAAATCTTTCCACGAGGGTGGCAGTTTTGCGATGATCGCACCAACCTGAAAAAGTTCTGGAAGAGAGATGGAGAGTGTGTTCAACTTGTTGACCATGACTTGGAGTTCATGCACTTGCTCCATAATTGATTTGTCATCAACTATTTGAAACTCAAGGTACTTGGACACAAGGTACTTGTTAGTACCTTCCTCATGTGCCTTGTACTTAAGTTCCAACGCACTCCATAGCTCTTTTGGATCTTTGACCGGCGAGTAAAGATCATAGAGCCGATCAGATAGGGAATTCTTGATGTGACCCACACATAATTCCTCGGATTCTCTACGTAGAATCCTTTGCTTTTCCAGTTTTGCAATGACCGTTGGGTCCACAGATTCCCCCTCCTTGGGAATTGGATTATCAAGAATTGGTGCCAGTTTTGGGTCCAACACAAAGGAGAGCTTCAAGACATGAAGCATGAACTTGACCTTTTCAGCCCAACGAGTGTAGTTCTGACCATCAAATTGGTCAAGTTTGGCAAACTCTTGGTTCATGAAGTGGAGGCTAGCAGTAGTGTCCATTAGTCTGTTGATTTATCACAAAATATAAAAACCTTTAAGATTGTTGTGATTCAAACTAAAACAACCGCAAGGAAACCGACAAATAATATTATGAATTATATGTCGATTAGTTGCGAATAATAGATCCAATTATTAATATTATATTTACCAAGTTTCGTCCAGAAACCAGATCTATCCTTCACGATTAGATCTGATTATAAGAAAGGTAGAAGAAGACTGTCCTGTTATTGGACGAATTAAACACAAGACAGAAAAGTAAAACTGATCTGTTGATTGCTGATCTTGATCTTGAAGCAACTGTACGGATCAGACTCCTGTCCTTAAAGGTTTTTACTTCGCTTCTACTGGCTGTAAGCAAATGAGTAAAACCATAGGATTTAATGCAGCTTGATCGATATTCCAACAGCACTGAAAATCGACTAACACAAAGCGACTACTCGGAAACTAGAAGAAAAAACGCAGAGAGAGGGAGAGAGCTTTTAGATTTTCGTGAGAGTGAATGCGGCTCCTAGGGAGTTGTATTTATAGGTATTATAACCCTAGAAGGCATCAACCGGGCCCCCATAGGCCGGCCCCAGAAACCCTAGGGCGACAGCTTGCTCTCCAAGCAAGTCGTTTCCTGATCCTTTTAGAATACCCTGACTTGGCCTCCACGAAGTCAACGGCGGTCAACCATTTGACCGGATCAGTCAAACCGGCTTGACCCGAACTCGTCAAAAATAAAAGCTCCTCAGCTCCCAGCGACCGATGTGCTAGGCTAAATCGCGCCATTTCGCGCACTCGCGGCGTCGGCTAGTGCTAGGCTAGGCTAGGCGCGCGCGTGGGCTTGGCCCATTCCTTTGATCCACTAAAGCCTTTGAAGGCTTACCAAGGGAATAGGCTTATAAACCCTCGAAAGTTTCTTCCCCCCACCAATGTGGGATACAAAGGAAATTGCCAACTTGCAATTCCTTTATATATAAAGTTCCAACAATTAAACTGATCTTCACCCACTTTGTTTGAACCTGCAACTAAATCCATATTATAAACAACCAAGCCTCTCGTTTATGGAAGAACCAAAACCAACCTCAAGCTTTTTCTCTACTGCTTGTTCTTTTCGGCTGTAAAGGAGATTGAGAGGGAGATTTGAGTGAGATAAGAAAAAAAAAAGTAAGAGCAGCCTCAGCCACCATCTCCGGTGACTAGATGTGTCGAGAAAGATAAAAAAGAGATATAGAGTGATTCCATGGAGGCTTAACCCAACAATATTAGACCGAGAAGGAGAGGCACATCAGTGAAGTTCCAATTGGGGGGTAGGTCTAGGTTCGGTCACTCGGTGACACCATTTTCGACATGCTTGAATGGATTTAAAGTCAAGTTGTTTTGAAGGAGTTACAACCACCATTTTCATATATGAGTTCGAGTTCTTGGTGGAAATGGAATGCCCAACAACCGTGTATGTTTCCAACAAGAAGGTGTTGCAAAGAAGAGGGGCATCGTTGGGAAGAGAGTTGTGCATCACCGGAGTCAGGAAGCTTAACGGAGAAGAAGGGATGCCATCCTCCTTGTGGATGATGTGCAATGTGGAAGAGGTGATTCCCCTTTGACCTTTTGACTTTCATTTAATCAGTTTGGGCTTTTAAGTTATGTGGTTTGTGGACTTGGATTAATTGAGCTAAATAGAAGTCAGTCCAATATCACGACCCACCTGATTTTATTATTGGACCTCTTATGCTGATTAATCCTTACTGGGTCATTTTAGGTATTGGGTTTAAGATTTGGGTTCATTTGAAGTAAAATGCAAGTTAATATGTTGAGGCAAGCTAATAATTTTGACATATGATTAATCAAGGTTTCTCCGGGATAGTAAATATGAGTGTAAGGATGGTTTGCTTTAATCGTTTACATAACAATTTTAGTAACAATAAATTAATGAATTATTTATGTTGTATGGGTTAAGATCTTAATTATAGTATACCAGTTGGGTAATATTAGAAATAACATTTACATATAATTTATTTGGCGAGATAGTATTTTATGTATAAGGTCACGTTTGAAGTATAATACCTTAACGTGAATGATATCAAGAGTAATCGTTATCGACGTAATAATAAAAGTGAATAAAATGTATACTAAGGAATATTATATGCATATGCTTGAAAGGAAAGCTAAATAAAGATTATTAATATGTTTATAAGTATGTAGAGAAATATGAATCTAGTTTAGTTACATCGGTGATTCTATATTGGGTTTGTTGCATAAGGTGAGTTTTTCCTCACTGTATTGATATACTGGTTTACTGTATGTTGTTATGTTGTAGTGATCTATTAGATATGTATCCTGGTATTATAGAATGTTGTTATGTTGTAGTGATTTGTTAGAACCGTATGATTATTTGTATTTGTTGGCTCGATGTTTATGTTTGCTTTTTTGCATATGTTGACATGTTGGTATGGGTTGAGGCGGTTCTGCTTTGTGCTCTAGGCCAAGACACCGGGGACGATGGGATAGGCTGTAGGCCCTATGAGGCAGTCCACTCAGGACGGCGGCCCATAGAGCAGTTCACATAGGGTGTAGGCCCTGTGAGGGGGTCCAATCATGTCGACTGCTCGTGGAGCGGTCCAGATAGGCTGTAAGCCCTGCAAGGCGGTCCAATCAAACTGGTTGCTTGTGTTTGCATGCTTGCTTGTTATGTGGTGTGTTGGTACTTTAGGGGAACTCACTAAGCTTTAGCTTACATTTTTAGTTTGTGGTTTCAGGTACTTCTGATGATTGAGGAAAGGCAAAGGCATGAGTGTACACAACTTCCAGTTTTATGTCTCCGAGTCTTGAGAAAAACTCTTATTTGAAATAATACTTTGAAACAATGAGTTGTTTGTAAACTATTTTAATGCTTGGTTGGTTTTAAAAAATTTAAATTTATTGTGTTTTTTGGGAGTGTTACACATTTCTTTGACTCCATCCTCGAGCAGACCGATTTTGGGAATCGTTGGCGGTTTTGGGTTAGAGGTTGTCTAACCTCTTCGCGAGATTTAGTTTTAATCAATGGATCACCGACTATCGAATTCTCCATCTATAGGGGATTTCACCAAGAAGACCCTCTGTACCCCTTCCTCTTTATCCTTGTTATGGAGGGGTTGAATGCAATTATGAAATCTGCTTGCCAAACATCTATCTTGTGGGGCATTCAAACAACTAGCAATGGTCCATATATTTCTTACCTTTTTTATGTCGACGATGCTATCTTCGTCAGGGACTTGTCCAATGACAATTTTACAAATTTATCCTACATTCTTCGTTGTTTTCAAGTTGTTTCAGGGTTAAAGGTGAATTTTCAAAAGTCGCGTGTGTTCGAAATTGGGGTGCCCGGCAACAAAGTTAACAGTTGCGCGTCAATCTTGGGTTGTGCAACTGCCTCCTTCCCATTCACCTATCTTAGGGTTCCTGTTGGTGCAAATATGTCCCTAAAATGAAATTGAAAACCCATAATCGGTCGGGTATGAGGCTTTCAACTTGGAAATCAAAGACCCTCTCCTTCGAGGGTCACCTCACTCTAGTTAAATCTATTTTGGGGAGTATGTCACTTTATTATTTCTCTCTTCAAAGCTCCCACTTCTGTTATGGAAAAAATCTATAGGTGCTTTTTATGGGGTGGTACCGATGAGAAAAATAAAATTTGTTGGGTCAATTGGGATACTGTAATGGCGAGTAAGGAAAAATGTGGCTTAGGGGTTGGTTCCTTAAGAAGCTTAAACCTCGCTCTCTTATTTAAGTGGATTTGACAGCTTAAATCTGAACAACCATATTTTTGGATCCATGTGATTAGCAGTATCCACAATCTTGCGAGAAAACCAGTTGATAAGCTTGCTAAACTCTTGATCCCTGGAACTTGGGGCAACATTATCAAGACCGTCCATGACCTTGGCGAAATTGATATTAAACTCGGGCATGTTATTAAATTCAAGGTTGGGTGTGGGTCTAAAACTCTTTTCTGGCTTGACGACTAGTTTGGGGAACCACTTCGCTTCCATATTTCCCCATCTCTATATCCTTGATTCCATAAAAGCTTGCTTCGTGTTCGGATTTCTCTTGGAGCTGGACAAGAATCCCTGTCAACCGATTGAACTTTTGGAGCTGGATCAAATATGCATCATCCTTGATAATGTTAAGCTCTCTAATGTTGCGAGTAGGTGGACTTCCATTCTGATGGAAAATTTTATGTTAATAATCTCAGATATGTCATTGATTCTAAGCTTATCTGCGGAGTCAATAACCCAACTATTTGGTTGAATGTGTTGCCCTCAAAGATACATATTTCACTTTGAGTGCTTGTTTGGATCGTATTCTGTCTGTCACTGCTCTTACCCGTAGAGGTGTCTTTATCTCCTCTTCTTCTTGTCACATTTGCTCTCTAGCACCGACTCTTGCGATCATATTCTTGTTGGCTGTCCTTATGACCATGAGGTTATTTTTTGAATCTTTAAATGGTGTAACATTCACATTTAAAGCTTCATATCGGTTAAAGAGGCCATTGAGTTTGCTGCCAATTGGGGTCGTTGCCCTAAAAAGAGAATGAATCTTGTCACAATCATATATGGTCTTTTTTGGAGCATGTGGAGAGCAAGAAATGAAAGTTTTTAACATGTTCGCCCCCCTTCCAAAACAACGGATCAGATCATCACTTCAGTGTTCAATTAGGTTAATATAAGGGGTAATTTACGTTTTTGTAATTGGAAAGATTGAGCATGTTGTCCTTTTGATATATTGTAAGTTTTTTGTTTAATTTTTTCCCCACCTTTTTCTCTTTGACGGGGTGCTCGTTATTTATAACATCGTCATTTCTAAAAAAACAAACAGTTGAATGTTACAAAATATTTGTTAAAATTAGGGTCGTTCTAACATATCTACGAACGTAAATTTAAATATTTATCTTATTTGGGGTTTTCTGTATTATCATAATTTTCGTTTGCATTTGTATCTTACAAAAATAATTATATTAGTAATAATGGGATTATTACTAAAAAGGTTTATACTAGATTGATAAGGAATACATAAAGTGAGAATTGAATGCTCAAGTCTGCTGATTAAAATCTATCCAAAAAAATTATGAGCAAAATTATATCTAATAAAAAAATATTTAATCGAAATTATAGAGATCACATTTTGTACAAAATTTAATTAACTAAATTTCTATAGTTTGTCTAATTTTTATATTAAAATAATCCACACGTTGTGGCTTCGAATAAACCCACGTTTTTTTAAGGTAATTTTTATACATAATAATCGATTTAAAACACACTAACAATGAATAATAATTAAATTAAAACGTATCAACAAAATAAATGCCAAATTAAATATTCGAAAATCAAAGCAAGGGTCACCGACCAGCGACAAACAAAAAGTCAACTTCCACAGAGACTACGGGTGGCCGGTGGCCTACACCGACACCGGCAACGATTTTGCGCAAGCGCTCAGGTGACATCGTACCAAGGATCATCGACGGAAGTTCAAATTCAAACCCTAACATCTCCATTAGAAAATAGCAATTGTGTTTTTTTTTTCCATTTACATGAATCACAACTGTAGCGTGTATGATCATTAATTACAAGCAGAATCTGGCGTAATAATGGAAGTGGAAAGGAGATTTATAAAGTAATCGAACTCAAAGCGGCAAATGTTTTGTCAATTTTCAAAAAAAGTTCACCTGAAACTATCGGTTAATTTGATACGATTTTCGAGTGTTCCGAATGTATAACGGAGAAATTCACCGACGGCAAGGCGGCGGAAGATCGTTGCAAATCAAATGAACCTCTGTTTTGAATAGAAGAAAAGAGTAGGAATCCACAGAGAAATACAAAAATCCTCCCGGCGAGTGCGTCACAAACGACCCGAAACTCTTCCCCGCTACACAGTGCCATGCCGGTCCGTACCACCGATCAAACTCCTATCGTTTTTCACATTCAGTTCACGAAATACTTCATCGAATTATAGAGAGAGAGAGAGAGAGTTACCTTTTTGAGAGAACGAGCGAGAAGAGTGAGATTAGGACGACGCGAAGAGGAAGAATCGATGAGCGATCTGGTGAGACAAAGGGCACGCTCTTGCATAGGGATAGCCATGTCGGCTGATCTCAAACGTATATTCAGGCTAACGGCGATTGCAGCGAGCTTGACGTCTTCCGGTGGAGTTTTCCGTTCCGATAAAGAGTGATATTGTATTACCTGTTTCTCTTTCCAGTCACCTCCGGTTTTCTCCATTAATTCCACGGAGAGAGGGAGAGAGAAACAGAGTTGAACTTAAATGGAGTCAATGAAAGAGAATTTGATGAAAACAAGTCGGCAGTTTGTGTATTTGTATGCTTGTGAAAGCGAAAGAGAGAGAGAAAGGAGGAGTTGTTGGAACACGAAGATTGGAACTTTGACTGGTTGTACGGTTGGGAAGAATGCATTTCCGTGATATATATATATATATATATATATATATATATATATATATATATATATATATATATATATATATATATATATATATATATCCTAATTCTAATAAATAAGTAGAACTCTGCCACGTGTCACTCTCTAAGGACCCCCAAAATCGAGTTTTCTTACTCATTTTTTCTTCTATATTTACGTAAATGCCATTGAATCCGGAAATTGAATCAAAGTTCAAACTGATGCAATAAATCAGGAAATTTTAGCTGTCAACTGCATTCAAAATATTCAAGCATTAATTTTAAATGAATAAAGATTATGGAAATAATTTGAAAAAATATGTTAATCAATAATCAGATTCGAAAATCACGATTAAATTTGAAAGTTTGTTTATTTTGATTGCAAATTCAATATATTGCAATCATTAAATCCCTAAAAATCTGCAGTATTTTTCAGCAAACGTAAATATCATTTATACGGTTATTTTGTTTTTACCATTCTGCTCCATAACAATTCTGCTCCATAGAAACCACAACAAACGTATTCTTCTTCATTCTTTGTGATTCTGCAACGCTTCAAGAATTAAATATCAGGTTAGTGTATTCAAAAATCAGAATTACAAATATTTCTATTCCCTCCATGTTCTTATTTATCTGTATTTATCACGTTTTCATTGTATGATTTCTATTCTTCTTCTTCTTTTTTGTAATTCTTCTTAATCGTCTACTTCTTCTACCTTTTCAGTTTAAAAGACGAAAAACTAATGAACATTACAAGTTCATTTTCTTTAAAAAAATTAAAAATAGTCTTTTTCAGATGTGCATAGTAACTTTTGTTTTGATGGTATGAAATTTTAAAATTTGTTTGTATTTATCTAAATACAATCTTAAAAAAATATTGAATTTAAAAATTTATGAGTATATTAAGTCAGTTGTTATTGTCATGTGTTGATTTTTAATTTTTCTGTTTTACTCATTGTTATGTTATCTGTTAGTGTTAGTATGTTGCAGGGGCATTTTCGGTATAATTGTCATTTTCATGTTTATTTTATATTTGTGTTCCATCTTATTATATAAACTTTTATTCAATCTAAAACATTATTTCATATGAATTATTTGTTTTTGTTTGTATTCCATTTTATTATAAAATGAATTATTGAATTTAAAAATTTATGAGTACATTAAGTCAGTTGTTATTGTCATGTGTTGATTTTTAATTTTTCTGTTTTACTTATTGGTTAGGATGTTCTGTACATTCTAAAAGGTTGCTAATTTTCCTTACAATTCTATAATGATTAAATTTCTTGCAGAAAATGGAAATAGGAAATAAGGTTTACCTAAATAACATTGACCAGATAGATGAAAAATCGCATATCAAGGTTCGGGTGCTTAAAATTTGGAACTTTGTCAGAAATAATAAAGTTTGTTCGATTGAAATGATCATCATGGACGAGGAAGTTTGTTGTATTTGATGTATTTTTTATTCATCATTCAATATTAGACATGTTTCATGAACATAATAATTTTTAATTTTTTTTTTAAACAGGGTACACAATACCAAGCTCGTGTCTTCAATCAGAATTTCTCCAGATTTCGTCATCTTTTAAAGGAAGATGAAAGTTATATAGTTATAAAACCCAATATGGTTGTTGTTACTAATGGTTTTAGTTATACAGGTCATAAACAGACCTTAACTTTGGATTGGAAAAGCATCCTAAAAAAATGTGATGATTTCTCGGGTCCGGTCAATGGATTTATGTTTGTTGACTTTAATTCTATCATAGAACAAACATACCCAAGAGACACATTCTTTGGTTAGTCATAAAATATTAATAAAATCATTTTTTATCATTTGTTTTTTTGGTTATACATTTTATTATTTAAATATTACGAATTTAATTCAAAACTTTTTGTTGTGTTATCTGTTGTGTAGATGTTATTGGACATATCGTGTCATTTAGGCCTCTTGAAACTTCAAATCCAGTACCATCCAAGTATTATATAAAACTCACTCTTAGCAACCTAGAGTGAGATTATATTTTATTATTTATTTATTATTTATTATCTTTAATTAATCACAAATTAATATTAATATACTATTTTATGGTTTATTTAGTTCTGTACATCTGAAGGTTACTATTTTTGGAAGTCAATCATATCAAATTTCAGAATACCTAAAAAATAACCCGACGGTTAATTTTGTTGTTATCGTGATGCAATTTTTGAAGCTAAACATTTGGAATGGTTTGTATTCAGTCTTTATATATAGATGTTTATAATTACTGTTTTTATATAATTTTTATTAATTGGATATACATTTTTTCCAGGTCTTGGTGAAGCTAAAAGTCATTTTGAAGTAACGAAATTGTTCATAAATTCTAACATTTATGAAATAAATGAGTTTAAAAATAAGTTAGTTTCTAATTGTTTTTTATTTTTTTATAATGTATTTTAACTTAAAAAAACACAAAACCTAATATTCATGAATCTAAATTAAACATTACAGGTTGAAATGTCATGACAATTTCGGTATAACTGAAAAAAGCATAACTATACTTCAAAGCTACTCTTCTTCATATACAGATGACTTTAAGGGTAATTTTCCATTAAAAACAGTCTGTGAGATCACCGAACCAATTAAGGTATATTGCATTATTTGATATGTTTTACATTTTATTTTTGCATAATTTATTTTAATAAGTTTTACATTTGATATGATACAGGAAATGAAGTTTTTATTAGTTGCTTCCATTGTTAATATAAGGCAGAATCTACCATGGTATTATGAAGCATGCAAAAAATGTGGAAAAAAAATTATCCCTGTTCCCAAAACCAATCATTCGTATACCAACCCTGAGGGAATTTCAGAAACTATGGTTGTCGAGTGTACAAATGCACAATGCAAAAAATCTGAATTTCAGTCAGTTATAAAGTATAGACATATTTATTTCTATTAATTTTGTCAATCTTAAAACAACACTAACAATGACATAATTTTTTTTGTTTTAGGTATATAATTCCAATTAACGTACAAGATTGTACTGGAACCATTGGATTGACTCTTTTTGATAGGGAAGCAAGGATATTGTTAAATATAAGTGCCTACGAGTTGAAAAAGATACATGATGCGGTATATTATTCATACCTTTAAAATCAGAAAACATTTACTTTATTTTTTTAATTTATTAAAATATATCTTACAGGCCGGAGACAGTGATGCCCTATTTCCAATGCAACTTAACGTGTTGAAAAACCGCAAGTTTGGTTTTGTTGTAGATATTACAGAATACAATGTCAACAACTATAATAACATCTACACAGTTCTCAGAGTTACAGAAGATATGTCCATTGTTTCTGAATTGGAAAGTAAAATAGAACTTATGGTATGTAATCTTTTATTGTTGAAAATTTACAATTCTTTACTATTAAAGTACATAACGATTAACATATTTCCATTTTATTTTTTAGAGTATTCAATCTGTCTCCTTAAATCAAGTTGCTTTGGAATCCGATGATGTTGTACAGCCTGTTCAAAAGGTTTTTCATTTTATTTTATAA
Source organism: Lactuca serriola (assembly GCF_051521515.1). Taxonomy (NCBI): domain Eukaryota; kingdom Viridiplantae; phylum Streptophyta; class Magnoliopsida; order Asterales; family Asteraceae; genus Lactuca; species Lactuca serriola. The sequence goes on along the minus strand of NC_136416.1, from coordinate 171,452,593 downwards.
ACTTTTAATTATATTAGTTATTTTTTTTAGGAATTAAACAGTTATTATTATATATATTTTTTTTAAATTAGGATGTGATCTCACAAACAGACGAAAGTTTTACACCCTCAACAGTTGATAAGTCAACCGCAACAAGTCCAAGCAAAGTATCAGGTGATTTGAAGCGCAACCTCCAAGAAATTTATGATGTTGATTCTGGATATGATTTAAGTTCAACTAAGGCTAAAAGAAAGTCAACCGCAGAGGAAACTCCACTCTTGATTCCAAAAATGGAAAAGTGAGTTTCTATCGGTTATAAGACACATTTAATATGTTTTGATCATTTGTTTTGGTTATAAAGATATTTTGATTGCTTGGTATGATTTTTATTTTGGGGTATTTAGGATGTGAAATATTTTTGGTTTTGAATATTTTTGGATACTTTTATTGTTTTTAAAGTGGACAAGTTAGTTGCTTTTGGTTATAACTCAAATAAAATATATTTTGAAGTTTATTTGCTTGTAAATATTTTTTAAATTTTTTCTTAATATTTTAAATTTTTGGCCGATATTGCATATGGGGTTATTATTGTTCAAATGTTACAGCTCATCCAGGTTGTTAATTAGTATAAAGTTTTTATGATTTTTTGGCTACCCCTTTTAGTTAAAAACTATAATGCCTTTGTTGTCTCTTCCTTTAAGCATAATGCTATTGTTTATTTTCCCCTTTGAAATGTATTGCTATTCGTATCTACTGGTGTAGTAGTATGTTTTATTTTTATATTGAATTTTTGTTTTGTAAATACTTTTTATTTACACTCTTAATTAGCAAATATTGGTTCTTTTATTTAAAAAGTAAAATAAATGAAGTCTAATATGTTATTTATTGAAAAAATTACTATTTTACCCATTTTACCCCTATTATACTTATAAAAGTTTACCTTATTATACAATGAAAATTGTTTTACATTTGGATTATATTGTTATAACTTGGTATATATATGAAACTACAATTTTGTGATAATAATAAATGAAATTAGGATGCTATAATAAGTACAAGTAAAAAGAATGCAAAAGTTTTTTTGAGTCAACAAAAAAGACAGCAAAAGTCATTTTCATAAAACATGTTAATAGTGTTGACGAATCCTAGAAAAATCAACTTCAATTCATCAAGCACGCAATAAGCTAATTTAAATTATTTTATTTGTTTTTATAACACTAAATTCTAAACACATTAAAGATAAAGATAAGTACATAAATTGGTTGAATAATTTGAAAACATACCTCCAGAAAGAAAGTCATGACATTTCAATATCAATTAAGTACATTGTTATCATCCTATGCATCTTAGTGGAACAAATGGAACGATCTAAATCCAAAAAAAAATGAACTATTAAATTAATATACATATTGCCATATAAGACTTTAGGCTATTTTCCATGCCTGTATTTTATCCTTTTTGGAGAAACTAATAAAGCTATCTCGAGCTTGATACTTTGATACTTTTACAGGTGAAATTATATTGTGATTGAGGGTGCTTAATTTGTGCTTTATCTAATTTGTATTAAAAAAAATGAAAACTTTGTTGGTATTCCTCTTAAACTAAAAAAAAAACTACTCAATAGTCAATACTACAACATTTTACTTTCATTGGTTTCCCTTTAACCAGTAAAAATCATTATTATGTTATTTTTTAGAATGTAACATTCCCTTTAACGGCTGTTTACTTGATAATTTTTTTCATCATATTGATGAATCCTACTTTTTTTCATTTTAAACCATTTAAATCTTATGGTTATACCATTGTACTTTAAAATGTTTTTTGGTTTAATATTAATGGAACATTCCTTTAATGACAATGTACTTTCATTGGTTTCTATGTAACCTCTAAATATCATAAACTAGATGGGGAGCCCCCGCGATGCGGGGGTCGGATGAAACCTTTTTGGTTTGTTGTTTTCTCTATGTTGAGGAGATAAAACAGATGCAAATGTGAATACATACATAATTGGTGTTTCTTATCTATATTTATGTTGAAGAGAGTTGGTAATGTGACAAAATTATCACTTTATGTTGAAAAGCAAAAGGTACGGTTTAGTACCTGACAACGGAATAGACAATTTCCAGGAGAATAAAACTTCATAAACGTGCTTCACATGTGGTTTATTGTGTGTGTGCATTACGGTTTATATATGGAATGACAAAATAGACATAAACGATAGATTATATTTCTTAAAGGTGAATACAAGGCTGAACCATGCATCTGTTCATAAGCATAGCATCAAAAGAGAAAACGATTTAAAGAGACCATGGATAATAAGATGACAAAAGAGTTGGAGATTTTTTTTGTTTTTGATCAGTCCATATATGGCTGATCATCTTCTGAAAGTGTTTTGAGTAGTTTCCTGAGCTCCTGGATGGTCGTTTCAGTTTCCTTCTTTAGACTGTAAATCGCCATGATTCTTTTTGATGCCACGTACGTACTGTTGTTGATGACTTCCTTCATATCTAGGTAGTTGGTGTACTTTGGTCGGCGGCTCATGTTCTCCAGCAGTTCGTTCTTCATCTCCTGGTTGAAGTAGAAATCGCTTTCGAGGTTTGTTAAAGCGGCCAGCTCTTCCTCCGCCTGGCCAATCAGCATATGAATGATGCTTTCCATTTCAGCCGGTTTCATTTTGTGGGAGTGGTTTTGGCTTTTGGTTTTCCGATGGGTAGTGTGATTGGATGTGGTATGTAGATGTTATGGGGTTTGTGATTTATAAGAAGGTCGAAGCTGTTGAGTGGTGTAGAGGGGTATTAAATGCGTTGCGAAAGGGCGAAGGGTTCTTGGTGTATGTAACCGGCTGCAATCGATTGGTATGTCCAATCGTTGTAGGTGATGTAAGCCTATTTAGGATTGACGTGAATGTTTAGATGTAGGAATGCTGATGTTTATCCGTTACATAATCTAAATTTTTTGTTAATTAAGAAAATTGAAAAGAAGATAATGCACAATTTGGTTATCGGAAAAATGGTATAACTAATTTTTATATTATATTTATACAAAGCTGTTGTAATCGATGGCTTCTTTATAAACAGGAACCCATAAAATGACACCCTGTTCTTTTTTAACCTCTTCATGTTTTGCTATATTTAAAAGTGGAAGATGTAAGTTAAGTTTTAAAATGTAGTGACCATTTATGTAATCTAGATACAAGATTTGAATAATTACATTTAATAGAAACCAACTTCTATGTGTTGTGTTCTTATTGTCTATTATTTATAATATTTATGTTGATTATTTTAAACATGGAACATTTATGTCTATTATTTAGAATAACTATTATTTTTCTCACGATAAATATGTTATTTTTAATAAATAATCAATAACCAATTGTAAACAAAATTTATATCTTTGATTCTCTTCAATTAATTCATACATTTTTGTAATGGTTGCAGCATATTTACTTATCTTCTATAAATAACCTATATTCAATTTACTATTTCCTAATATTCTATACTCCCTTTTTAGATGAAATTCGAATATTAAACTAATTTTTAGTTGTAATCTTTTAAATTCCAAAAAATCAGGAACAAAATTATATCTAATAAAGATCCAACAACAATAAAATCATAAAATCGTAATCTTTTTCCAATATTCAAGCATATAACTTTACCTCAAAACGTGAAATCCAAAATTTTGAAACACCTCATTCGTCTTCTTAATGTTCAATTGCTTCTGCGATTTTTTTTTTTCATTAAGCTTACATCAAAATGCTTCATTAAAGTTCTAATCCTCATTCCAGTTCTACCTGCAAGATTTCCATATCCATATGTCAGGTTAGTATTATGAGTTTAGATCACTTTGTTTTCTCTATGAATTTATGGTTGAAATTTACAACAATAATCAATATGCTGGAATAGATGTTTTTCTAATCGTAAAAAAATAAGCGGGAATAGATGTTTAAGATCAATAAGCAATTTATAATCATCACGATTATCGTGTATCACATAATTTTACCTTCATTGATTCCATGGAGATCTAGGGTTTTAACCCCTGATATCATCCGAACCCACGATTGGTTGAAATTGGGGAAACAGCAGATTTAAATCGAATAAACCCTAGGTTGGAAATGAGGATGATGAGTCATGATGCTCATCAGGGAAATAATTGATTGTGGAACAGCAAGAAGGAGAGTCTACCTTCGGATCGTATTTTTCAATCCTGACGGAGACCAAATCGGACGATTACACGGTATCATAGATCTCCACGATTTTCTAGGTTCCCTTTCATGCGTTGTTGATTACGATCGATTTAGGGGGAATCGAGGACAGTCATTGACTGCTAATCTTCGACGACCGTCTATGGAAGATTGGAGTCGTTGTAAACAAACATCCAGACTTCTTTTGATGGAGTTATTTCTGCAACTACAACACAAGCTTCCGCTTCAAATCTTATTTTCGGACCCATATCTACAATCCGACTCATGTTAACTTTAATATTTTTATTTAAAGTCTCTTTTACACAATATAAACAAATATATTTTCTATTTTATACTATTTAATATTTTTAAAATCTTCAATTTACTAATTTGTTTAAAATATATTATAAAAGAGTAAATTAATATTTGCAAATTTTGTTACACATTTTAATAAACAAATTAATAAAGGTAACTTTTTAAATACATTTACTTTATTATCATTATTTATTTAATTCTAACTAACTTCAATTGTATTATATAAACATATTATGTACATAATTTCACATTTCATATCCTAACCTATGTCTTCTTATGCAGAAAACAACAGTAACATGTACCACATGCAGGCCAGAGAGAAAAGAAGACAAAGAAAAATATATTTGGAAAATAAAAGATCGAAGAAAATAAAAACAACATCGAACGTTCCAAGTACATCATTACAATATTTGTTCAAAAATACTGTTATATTGTTCTATACATATATTTACAAGTTTTATAATTTATTTCTATTTGCAGATCAATCAATCAACATTGTTCGTCAAACTCAAAATGTTAATACATTTACAACACCTCCAAAGCATAACACAACCATACAATACTGCCCTTCCTTTACAGATGTTAGAACTCCATTTTCTAACATTACAAATGTTATAAATCCGTTATCTAACAATAGAAATGGTAATTATTTATGGTTTTTAAAATATACTATTATCCATTATGTATATAATTGTGATATATATATATATATATATATATATATATATATATATATATATATATATATATAATTATTTATTTATTTAATATATAAATTTTTTTTTGGTCAGATATCATCAGTTTCGATAAATATACCACTTCCAAGTTAGCAAACAAAAGACAGTACCATGTACTTTCAAATGAAATGACATCAAAAAATGCATCCACAGTAACAACTTCTTCATCATCAATCAAGTTAAATCCAGGATGTCATAAATTAAAAACAAAGACAAGACATTTATCCCCTATCCCATTGATTGATCTGACAGAAGATGTAGAAAATATACATCAAGTGAACAATGAAAATCTTATAGTTGGTATCTCAAATGGTAATCAAAAAATAATATCCATTTTACATTTCAAATACTATGTTGTATATAATTATAAAATTCATTGATATTTTATTCAACGCTTTTATTTTACAGAATATTTGGATCATAGTGATCAAGTTGTTGTATGTCAAACATGGCGTGCAAAGTTATGGAGAAATGAATCCATTAGAGGTAAAGAAAAGGGAAACACGGATTATTCATTATGTTGTGGTTACGGCAAAGTTCAACTTCCAGATTTAAAGAATGCACCCCCGACTTATGAAAGAATGTTCCGAAATATGGACTCAAAAAGCAAACATTTCATGAAAAACATTCGACGTTACAATTCAATGTTTTCTTTCACGTCGATGAGTGGTAAAATTGATTCTTCAATCAATAGAGGAAACGCTCCATACATTTTCAGATTGGGTGGTCAAAATTATCATAGTATTGGAAGTCTTTTGCCAGCAAAAGGATCGGAACCAAAATTCTCGTAGTTATACATTTATGACACTGACAACGAAATTACAAATAGACAAAGATGTTTTCGGTATTTTCTCAAACTTCTTATTCATAATTTAGTATTATTATTAATATATATATATATATATATATATATTTTACTAATATTATTTATAAATATATTTGTTTTAGTGGTGAAAAGGATCAATCAACATCAACTGATAGTGATATTATTGAAGATATTAAGGTGATGTTGGATTCAAATAATGTGTTGGTTAGATCTTATAGGATGGTAAGAGATACTTTTCAGAAAAATCTAGAAGTTGATATGAAATTACGACTTATCGGGAGAAGGGAGCAAGATGGAAGAACATATAACCTACCGACTACTTCTGAGGTTGCTGCTTTAATAATTGGTGACATTTCAGATTCAATCGAGAAGAGGGATATCGTCGTTCAGACAAAAAATGGTTGTCTACAACGTATCAGTGAATTGCATCCCTCGTATCTTCCTCTCCAATATCCATTGCTATTTCCATATGGGGATGATGGTTATAGTGTTGACATTCTTCATAGAGGTGTGTCATTTACGAACAACAGCAAGCGTGAGAAATGTACAATGAGAGAATATTTCGCTTATAGGATTCAAGACAGAGATCATTCGTTTTCTCTCATACTTAATTCAAGAAGGTTGTTTCAACAATTTCTGGTAGGTGCCTACACTATGATGGAAATGGAGAGAATGTACTACATACGTAGGCAACAACATGTTCTTAGATGTGATTCTTATGAAAATTTACGTAACCAAAAAGCTCAAGGAACGACTGATATCTCGAATGTCGGCCAATGTGTCATATTACCTTCATCCTTTACCGGAGGTGCATGTTATATGCTGCAAAACTATTTGGATACCATGTCACTATGCAAATGGTTTGGATATCCTGATTTCTTCATAACCTTTACGTGTAATCCCAAATAGACTGAGATTAAAAGGTTTCTTAAGGATACTTCACTTCAACCAGAAGACAGACCTGATATACTATGTAGGTTGTTCAAGATCAAGCTTGATGCATTCATTAAAGACTTAAGGGATAATCAAATTGTCGGCAAAGTTCAAGCATGTAATTAAAACAATATTTTTAAATTTTTTATAAAACATTGATCTTATTATTATATTTTAAAAATGTTTTAATATCTAATCACTTTTTACTTTTTTTTGGCAAATTCTTTTTCAGATGTTTATATAATTGAATTCCAAAAAAGAGGTTTGCCGCATAGTCATATATGTCTATTCATGCATTCTGACAACAAGCTACCAACTGTTGAACTTATCGATCCGATAATTTCAGTAGAGATACCAGACAGAATCGAAGATCCTGAATTATATTCACTTGTAAATGAGTTTATGATTCATGGTCCATGTGGAGCTGAAAATATGAATTGTCCATGCATGGTGGATAAAAAGTGCTCTAAAAACTTTCCAAAACAATTCAGTAATCATTCGTCTGTAGATCAGAATGGTTTTCCGTTATATAGGCGAAGAAACGATGGTCATTTTGTAGAAAAATCAGGTGTAAGGTTGGATAATAGAAATGTTGTTCCATACAACAAATATCTATTGAAAAGATATCAGGCACATATTAATATTGAATGGTGCAATCAGGGATCTTCTATAAAGTATTTGTTTAAATACATAAATAAGGGTCCTGATAGAGCTACAGTTGCTGTTGTACCAACCAACAATGAATGTGAAAATAATGATGCGGTCGATGAAATAGCTGAATATTACGATTGTAGATATTTATCAGCATGTGAAGCATCATGGCGAATTTTTACATATGATGTTCATTGCAAATATCCTTCTGTTGTCAGACTGCCTTTTCATCTTCCTAATCAACAACAGATTGTATATGGTGAAGACGATGATATTGATGATGTTCACCTTCTGTTGCGGCTTCAAAGTTCACAGCTTGGATGGAATGTAATGCAATCGACAGTGAAGCACGAAAACTCACATATGTTGAATTCCCTACAAAGTTTGTTTGGATATTAAATGGTCGGTTTTGGAAGCGAAGGAAAGTAGGAAAAGCCATCGGTAGAATTCATTTTGTTTCACCTAAACTAGGTGAGGCATATTTCTTAAGGATTCTTTTAAATAAAGTAAAAGGACCAACATCATTTGATGATATTCGCACGGTAAATGGTCAAACACATTCTTCTTTTAGAGATGCTTGTTATGCACTCGGGCTATTAGATGATGACAAGGAATACATTGATGCAATTAAAGAAGCAAGTCATTCTGGATCTGGTTTTTATCTACGCTTTTTATTTGCTACATTGTTGATGTGTAATAGTATGTCAAAACCAGAGGTCGTTTGGGAAAATACATGGGAATATTTGACAGATGGAATTCTATATAGACAACGACAAAGATTTAAGTCTGCAGGTATAACATTTTTTCTTATTTTTTTTAAAATTAATTTATTTTTATTATTCAACAACCATTAAATCATTATTAATAAAATTATTAAATATCGACGACAAATTTTATTAATTATTTAATATTTTCGTGCAGAATTGTCACTCAGAGTAAATGAACTTAAGAACTTAACTTTGTTCGAAATACAACAAATTTTACTTCGAAACAACTCTACACTCAAAAACTTCAAAAACATGTCATACCCAGATGTTGAATCCGTTTCTTCTTCAAACAATCGGCTTATCACCGAGGAGCTAGATTACGACGTTCCCGTTATAAAGAATGACTATGATCGTATGTTTCTTGCATTAACAAATGAGCAACGTAATATTTTCCTAAACATCATGAGTGCTATTCAAGAAAATAAACGAGGTGTCTTCTTTGTTTACGGTTATGGTGGAACAGGTAAAACTTTTTTATGGAAAACAATATCTGCATCAATTAGATCTGAAGGAAATCTTGTATTAAATGTTGCTTCAAGCGGTATTGCTTCCTTATTATTGCCTGGTGGTAGAACAGCACACTCTCGATTTATAATTCCATTTGAGCTTACAGAGGATTCTTTTTGTAACATAAATCCAGACGGTGAGTTGGCAAGCTTAATAAGAAAAATCTCTTTAATAATTTGGGATGAAGCACCTATGGTCCATAAGCATGCATTTAAAGCTTTAGATCGAACTTTTAAGGATTTACTAAGGTGCGTAAATTCAACAATCTCAAATATTCCATTTGGAGGGAAAGTTATTGTCTTTGGAGGAGATTTTAGACAGATTCTACCTGTTGTTCTGGGTGGCAGTAGACAGAACATTGTAAATGCTTCTTTGAGTTCTTCATATTTATGGGAACATTGCAAAGTCCATAGATTAACAAAAAATATGAGGCTAACTGTTGGAAGGGATCAATCAGATATAGGAAAAATAAGAGATTTTGCAAATTGGTTGTTGGATATAGGAGAAGGAAAACTTGGTGGTCCAAACGACGGTGAAACGATTATCGATATTCCGGATGATATTCTCATTAACGATTCACATGATCCTATAGGTTCCTTAATTGAGTTTGTATATCCTTCAATTTTAGAGAACTATAGCGATATAAATTATTTCCAAGAAAGAGCAATACTTGCTCTGAAAAATGAAGTTGTCCGGGAAATAAACGACCGTTTGCTTAAGAAGTTTCCAGGAGATGAAGTTGAATATTTAAGTTCAGACAACATATGTGAATCCGAATTTCTCCATGATCAATTTGATGCAAATCTATACTCTCCTGATGTATTAAAGGTCTCAAAGTATCCGGTTTACCAAATCATAAGTTAGTTTTAAAAATTGGTGTTCCAATAATGTTACTGAGAAATATTGATCAGAAAAACGGCTTATGTAATGGCACAAGACTACAGGTGTTATCATTGGGCAAACGTGTTATTGAGGCACGTATAATAACTGGAACTAATATTGGAAATCAGACTTTTATTCCAAGAATGTCTTTAACTCCATCAGAAAAAAAGATTCCCTTCAAATTCACAAGAAGACAGTTTCCTTTGGCCGTATGTTTTGCAATGACTATTAATAAAAGTCAAGGACAATCGTTATCAAAGGTTGATTTGTTTCTGAAAGATCCAGTTTTTTCACATGGACAATTGTATGTTGCCTTATCTAGAGTTCAGAGCAGAGAGGGATTAAAATTATTAATTTTAGATAAAGATGGCAAACTCACAAATAAAACTTCCAATGTTGTTTATAAGGAAGTTTTTCGAAATTTGTAGCCAACTTTTTTGTAACGTCGTTTTATTCAATTTTAGCAAATCACACTTAATCCATCATATTACTGTATTTTTTTATAATTACATATTGTTGTATTTTATGTTAATTTCATTACACACATTGGTAATGCATCATCTCCATATATCCAACAAGAATCATGCATCAAAAAAAAGAGTTTTCAAAAATCTTCATTCCGAATTAAATACTTCTCATTTATTTTGTAATTAAATACTTACAAATTAAAAAATTTATTGAAATATTCAATATTACAATTTATAAGTTATAAGAATTATTGAAATATTATTTTATTAAATAATTAAGTTTTAAATTCAATTTAGAAATAGCACCCGTGGGTTCCACGGGTTTTAACCTAGTATATATATATATATATATATATATATATATATATATATATATATATATATATATATATATATATATATATATCACGGTACTACTGATCAACAAGCTATTTTTACATGATTTTAGATAAAAATATGTTTTTAATGACATTGACTGGTATATCTTATTGTACAAATGACAATAAATATTTTTAAATATTTGATGGATGTTGTTACTGCAAAGGTCCAGAGTCCGAAGGAACAATACGAAGATTATGTTGAAAGTATAAAACATAGTGAAAAAAAATGAAAAACAATTTATTTTTATAACGGGGGTGATTGGGATTGCTTTTAAAAAAATATTGCCTTAAAGCACAAGTTAACTAAAGGCTCAAAACTCACCCTTGAATGTGAAACAAAAAATACAATTGAAGTATATTGTTATTTCTTGCATATTGGAATACAAAATAACAAAGTTGTTGTATTAGAGCTATATTGGAATTAATGTCAACATCCTCTAGTATACTCGTATAAAGTTCATCACTATTAGAAGACTCAAAACTCACTCTTGATAATATACCATCTGACATTTTCATCCTGATTGGTGTATTTTATTTTCTTTCAACATTAAAACTCTCTTTGATGTTTTCTTGAATGCATCTTAAGTAAGTGTTGTATGTTTATATATCAAAAGTTGTAATCTTGATTCATTTATATTTTGATAACCCATAAAAGTTTAGGTATTGTCAAATGTTGATTCGCCTAGTGACTGCATCCCCTGTGTATTTTGTTATCACTAATGCAAGTCCTACACAATGATGAAACAACATAAGTTAAATGCAAAAATGACAACATACTTTCGTTTATTAGTTTATTAAAACATCCTGTTGTTCTTTCATTCTTTTGGAACATTGTAATTTCAATTTTTTTTCTTATCAAAGGGCAGTTTGGGAATTTTACGTTTTTCTCTTTTTGGTTTCTATTTGAATCTTTATGAAGGACTATCCTCGTTCTCCCCATCTTATTTTTATTTTTGTCACTTTTATCATATTGATTCCTGCATAATTGTATTAATTTAGTGTTTAGCATAACTACCATATTCTTCGACAGTTCTTATTTTAAATGATTTGATTGTCTTTAATTATGTCATTCCACGCTTTTTTATTTTCTATTTGTAAGATGATCAATGTTTAGCGACCTATGACTGTTTGATTTATGTTTCGTATTGTTTTGACTTTGAAAAATAATACAGATTTTCTATCTACACAAAAATGTAAAGTATATAAATGTAATAATAGAATTACCATACATACATATCCAATGACAATTTTGTTATAAAATAAAAGTAAATATAATTTTATTAAAAAAAAAAGGAATCCAATCCTGTAAAAGAGTAATCAGAAAGTTAGTTGCATTTTTTAATGTACATATTTTTCTTAATAGTATAAGAAAGTTGGTTTATATAGTAATTCTCATATACACAAACAAATTAATAAGAAAAGTAAACATGTATGATTATAAAGTAGTAATTTCAGTTTGCAAACTTCATAATAAAAGTAGAAGTAGGTCGATATTTCATATAGAAACTTGAGGTGTAAATACATAGATCTTAATGATCTATACGCCAAAAGAAACCACTCAAAGATGGTCGTCAATTGTATTTACCTATTATTTACATACCGAATAGACCTTTGTAATCTATTTGCAAAAAATATGTACAAGATAGTTACCATCATTTAACAGACCATGGTTACTTTTTTTTGCGGGCCTTGGATTGCTTGCCCGAGGAACATCTTGTGTGTCACAGGAAATGCTAAAGGTAGGACAAATTTTAAACTTTTCCTTCAATTTTGGAGGAGATGAAATTTGGAATTTCTTAAACTTTTCCTGCAACCATTTCTCAATCCTTTTTATATTTATGCTAAACTATTCTGTTGCATTTGATGACGATATTTGCTTATTTGTTTTCTAGGTGTTAAATGCTTAAACAATTCATGAAATGGAAAAGGACAATTCCATTTCCTATACTCAACTATTTTGTTTAATTATAATTGTATATTTGTGTAATATATTACAGTTGTTGTAGTGAATATTAGTTCACTACCCTTTTCTTCCATGGTTATGTCTTTGATCTTACAGCGATTGAGGATCTTTATTGCAAATTTGTGCCTTGTCAAAGCATGTTGTGCAATTTTCATCTTCCCAGATGAACTAATCCTATATAAATAGTTGAAAAATCAAGTGAATATAATATGTGATAATTTGTAAAAAGTAATCAACAACCAAAAACTCAATATAGTGATTTTCTTAGAACACATAAGTAAATTTATTTATAATACTTTTTAGTAAAATTCCAAGTTATAGATAGCCTTACTTTATATGTGTGAAACAGAGGTGGGGAGATGGCAAGATGGTAGTAAAAAAAATCTTTAAATACGATTTATGTGAGCTAAATAATGATATATCAGTATAATAAAAAAAACATTACATAAATAAAACAGAGAGGAAAAAAAGAGAAAAAATAATTGGAATTCGTTTTCCTCTTACGAGGTTGAGAAAGAAGAGGGTGTAGGAGGATAGTTGGAGTCACTATGTCAATTCCATCTTCCCCATAAAGAAACTTAATAAAGACATGAACTTGTATTTGTCAACAGAAAAAAAAAGTATAAAGAAAGAATAAAAACTTTATTTGCATCTTTAGTTTGTCACTCTTTTGTTATCGTCTACATAAACTCTTAGAGCCTTTAGAAATTTCGGTTCAATAGATCCTACAACATTTGTAACACAAAGCTATCATAAACAAAGGATATTGGGTGACAAGTTCATGAGATAATGGTTTGAATAGTTTCATAAGTGACATGAAAATCAATTACAAGTTATAACCAAACCCAAATAAGATAAAAGTAGAAAATTTCATTCACACAGGTCCAATCAAATTCTCCCTGAAACATTTGATCCCGTGCAAAAAAAATCTATCAATAATTTCTTCCAAGATCAAAATTAGCCGTTGATGACATTTATCCATAAAAATGCACACAAATACTAAGAATTTTTTTTTTCAAGCACAAGAAGAGAAGCTTCAGTTTTCAATAAAATCTAACTAATTTAAAAATACATACCATATATTCCTTGTGGATAAGAAGCAAAACTTGAAATAAACATCTTTAGCCCCCAAACACTTTGAAAGGATGCAACAAGCACATGAATTTATACACATATGTAACAAATTTCAAACATTCTTCAGTTTTCAGATGGCATACCCATTATTGAAGCATCCAGATAACATATCAAAAAAAACCAAAATAGGTAAAAAGATGAGCTCTTATTTGTGAAAATCCATTTATAATACCTTTCACGTAGGCGAACTTGCTTCAAACATTCTTTGAGACATTTTCTTGAGCAAGAAGACAATAAATCCATAAACTCAGTTCTAGGTGTAATCACATTTGAATCCATTTTTTATTACTATTTGATTTACCAGTTAGCAAAGACAAACTGAACTGTAGCAGGTCTTTGCTTGCAACTGCTATAGCACCATATGATCATCAATTGTATAATTCAAAATTTTAAGAAGTTCAAAATTATTGTCTTTATAATCCATAGGACTCAAATGATTTAAAAGAAATTTGATAAACCAACACAACATGTCTAATTTCAATTAACAACAAGGAATTCATAACATATAGTGGCAAAAGTGAAAATGAAGGCATACTTCTATTAGCATCTTTTTATTTTCTCTGTTAAAACATACGAGCTGCCATGCTTGGGTTGATAGGCCCATCATATATTCTGTTAATAAATGCTATCCTCACAGGTCTGCTGCCGTAGTTAAGTTACAAAAAGGATTGACAACAAAAAAAGAAATATTTTTGCCATTCAATATGTCTCAGTTAGTTTTCTACTCGCCCAAAACCTATAAGATTTAGTTTGGAATCAAGATAGATGGTAATCAAGACAAACCAATAAATGAAGGGGTTAATTAGTAATTTAGTACCTCTACTACCAATCAAAAGAGACATTTTGCCCTTATATGAACCTGGTGCAAAGTTTTTTGCTTCTCTCCCATTGTATTTTATAAAAGCCTTGTCATAAGTGTAATAAAGTATCAACTAATCAGCTTGAAAGAAAAAAAAGTCTTAAAAGTCAAACCTTGCAGCTCTGATTTCAATGTCAACACCAAAGGTAGATTTACTTTCTTGCAAGAAATAGGCATATCAGAGCTTCCCGCCAACAAAATCACAAATTACAGTAAGGATTATCATCTAAGAAGAGCAACAATACTGTAACACCTCGTTATAAAATAAATAAATAAATGTATAGAAGCCCTAAAATCAAGAATAAACGAGCAAGGTGTTAGTTTGAGGAGTTAAAAGTTATAATTATAGAAGTTGGGGGATGAATTGTAATTCACGGATTAGTTTGTAAAGAATGTTGGAAGTTGTGAGTGATTTGGTAATTCTGGGTTTAATTTGAAATAAAACATGAAGGAAGGGGTTAAAGTGTAAGTATTGGATTCAATTTGAGAATAAATTATGGGGGAGGGGATGTCTAGTAATTTTGGGGTTTATTATGAAAAGAATTTTACAAGTCGGGGTCTAAAGGGTAATTATTGGATTAGATTTGAAAAGATCCCAAGGGGAGGGACTAGAATTGTAATTATGGGAAAGATGTATATGGATCGGGTATATAACTCCTTTAGTCATCAAACCCTAACCCTAATATGAGAGGCAGCCCTCACCCAGCCTTATGCCACCCTCCAGCCGCCATTCACCTCCTTTTTCATCTCTGACCCAGCGCTGCCATCTCCCCCTACGCTGTCAGCGAGCAGTGTACCGACAAAGAGAAGATCCATGCATCGACGTCGTGTTATTCAGGAGGAGCGGGAGAGTGTGGATCGTGGAGGTCGTGATTGTTGTCGGTGTCACGTCAATCAGTGACGGAGGAGCAGTTCATCTCCGTCACACCTGCTTCACTCCATTCTTTCTTCTCCCTCACTTCGTTGAGGTTCCATAGTCCCTCCATGCATCCTTCTTCTTACTCTGCCTGTTTTCGCTGCTTTATCTCGTCACCGCATGCCACCATGGGTGGTGGCTACGAGTTTGGGTGGATGTGTGATGTTGCTTCGAGATTCGTGTGACTATTGGCTTGCTGTCACCGGGAGCGAGCTCCTGAAGACCACCCTTCGTGTGCGCTGCTGCCTAACTCCGTCAAGACCGCCGCTGCCACCTCTCTATGGTGTTGCCGTCGCCAACCGCCACCAAGAGGGTGGCTGGACTCATTTGCATAAAAAAGTGTATGGGTGTGTTATGGGTGTATGTTCGTGTGTAATTGCTGCTACCGGTTTCGATGGGGTTGTATGTGTGTTTGTGTGGCCGGAGAGTCCACCACCACCACGTGCCGCCGCCGACCGCCATTAGGTTGTGGTGTACATGTGTTTGTATTAGTGTGTGTGTGTGTATGAGTGACTATTTGGGGTTTTAGCATTGTAAAATGTAACCGAAAAGAAAATAATGAAAAGGAATTAAAAAAACACCACCTTAAGGTGGTGGCTGCCGCCACCGGCCGCCGTGTCGGGTGGCGGTGTGTTTGCCTTGTGAGTTTGATTCGTTTGGGGGTGCTTGAAACCCTAATGGGCGCAAAGAAGCTCAAATGGGCCCAATGAAGTCTAATGGACCCTAATAAAACCCTAATGGGCTCAATGATATTCTAGTGGGCTCGATAGACCCAATATGGGTTGGAAACTCTAATTAAGGTTTTAATAAAACCTTAACTTGGGGAATTGATCGGGACACACGAGAATTATTCAATAACTTGAAATATTAAGTAATAAACATTGGCAAGATTAATCTAAGTGATATTGGACTTAATGGATTAAGTTCTTAGAGGATTAAGTCCTTAATAGGTTAAGTAGAAAACCTAACCCTAATTGTCATTTTATGTGAAACCCAAATCTCATTTGGGTTTATTATTGGGCCTTGATGATTGGGTTATTAATGGGCCATCTAAAGTCAAGCAAATGGACTAGAGTAATTTAATGGGCCTGGGGTAAGGCCCATGTAAGGGGTGTAGGCCCAATTTGGAAAATTAGGCCATAGATGGGCCTGGATGATTATGAGACATTGGGCCATTGAGATGCCAATTGTTTGGATTGGAGTTTTGGTTGGGCCTTACAATGAGACCATGTGATGGTTGGGCTAAATTTGGAAAATTGGGCCACTTGTTGGGCTTTGAGCCATAATTGGACTTATGGGCCTATGGATTGGGCCTTGGGCTTGAATAGATCCAACCTTTGGGTAGTGTAGTAATTATCCGAGTATGTATTTACGATTACGTACGGGGAACCAATTATTAATTGGGTGTTATTATGATGTTGACAAATTCAGAATCTTTCATCCAGCAGTTGGGGTTGAGTCTGCGGGACTTCAGCAGTTGGGGTTGAGTCTACGGGACTTTAACAGTGTGGGGTTGAGTCTACGGGACTTCAGCAGTGCGAGGTGAGTTACCTTCCAATTGGGGTGGGTCTAAGGCCACAATGTCGGCCCACCAACAGGGGTAGTTGGTAGATAATTGTCTTTATGATAATTATCTTGGTATGCTTATGTCATATGCTTATCAGATATGCTTATGTGATATGCTACGTGTGTCAGTGGTAGTAGCAGGGAATAGTTCTTCCCTGACTCGGTCGTTAGGATCGAAGGGTAGGTCAGTACCCCAGATATGTCTGACTGTATGATTATATCCTGTTATTATATGCTAGTGATAGGGGGTGAAATAGTCCCCAGTTACTGGTTGAAAGATACCGATGACAGATACCGGTTGAAAAATACCGATGGTGGTTATCTGTTGAAAGATACCGAAGGGGTACACAGAACCTATGCAATGCTTATCTGTCTGTTTATGATATGTTAGTATATGATTAGCATGTTTATGATGTTAGTACGTGATTAATATGTTTATGATATATTATTATGTGATAGTGGTAGGGGTGCAATAGTCCCCGGTTACTAGTTGAAAGATACCGATGACAGTTACCGGTTGAAAGATACCGATGGTATTATGTGGTATGTGGTATGCTGGGGGAACTCACTAAGCTTCGTGCTTACGGTTTATAGTTTTGGTTTCAGGTGCTTTGTTTTCATAGGAAAGGAGCTGGCTTGGTCACAGCGCATCAGCCTATGTTTTTCGTACACAAGATCCATGGGATTATACTCTGATATGGTTTCATGATATTATATTTTGATTATTAACACTTTGATTTTATGTAATAACTCATTTAAAACGAATTTTTTGGCCTTGAAATTTGGGATGTTACAAATACTCATTTGATAATTGTAAAGTACAAATATAGGCTGACTTCTCTCTCAAGCATTTCATCAAATAGCTTATATGCGTCATAAACTTATGCTGGAATATGGCATTTATGTATGGGTTTCATCACCCAAACAACTTTTTATAACATCCAACCTCAAATAAAAAATCCTTACCATCCACCACCATATCTCTGTATACACGATTTTCTAACGGTCGCTTAAATTTATAGTTTGTAGTGGTTTTGATTATGATGACATGTGCGGAATTAGAAAAGATCTAGTGATTCATCATACAAATTCAAGAACACAAGGAGTAAATAAATCTGTGTAAGCTCTTATTAGATCTAGAAAGATTATACAAATGGGTTTTGTATACAAATTCTCTCTCTAGTCTAACACTCCAAATGATTCCTTTACACAATGGGAGTCACTCACTTCCTATTTATAGGAAAGACTCAATCCATTTACACATACAAAGAGGAAAGCCTAAACATTACATCCAAGCATGACTTTGCACCCTAACATTCTCCCCCTCAAAGTTAGGATTGGATGTCCGGCTTTAATCTCCAACGAGCTAGCGCGATCAAGACCAAACTCCCCCTCGAAGTAACACTGGTCTTCAAATCCGCAAATGAATATTCGACAAACCCGAGAAGCTTCGAATACCCATCATTCTCCCCCTTTTTATAATCAAAAAAATGATTATAAATCCCACTAAGGATGAGAAGCGCCCGAGGAATAGTCTTCACGATACTCCCCCTTGATGTGTACCAAAAATGAATCACCAAAAATCTTGCACGGAAAAACAATCACGAAAAAGCCACAAAAAATTTTCAATTTATGAAAATTTTGACTTTTTGGGTGAAAGTTGCAAGATTTTTCAAAATCCGGGTAGAAATTGTCATTTTCTGAAACTTGCAGGGACCCGTTGCGCCAACAACAACCAAATATGCGAAATTCTCCCCCATTTGCGAAACTGGGTTGATTCGCACAAACTGTAGGGACCAGAAATGAATATTCTCAATTTCTTAGCTTTTTACTCCAAATTCGAAGTTGGGTATTTTCTGCCAACTTTTCGAAACTGTAGGTGCTCACTTCGAAAATTCTTTATTCTCATCAAGTTTTGCTCCAATTCGAAACCGGACCAATTTTGCCACTTCTTTGAAATTACAGGGACCAATTGCGAAACATTTGAGTTTCTTCTTCCCATTTCGTGTTACGACTTGAACGAGTAACGTACGAAGATTTTTTTATTTTTTATTTTTATGTTTATTTTTTTTTTCCGTACGAAACCATCAACACCCTTCGTTAATCCATACCCTTTGTATGAAATTTTGTTATCGCTTCATTAACAATAACCATCAAAAGCTTCGTTAGCCAATCATCAATTCCCAAATCGAGTTCAATTCCAAGCACAGGGACCCTTCGCTTTTTCCAAATCACATTTGCAAAAGACATCAAGTATCAATTAGGCATCCAAAGCCTTCGACTGTCAAAGTCATTCTCTTTCAAACATTCACAAACACAACAATCCTTCGTTTATTCAACCCTTCGACTATATCAGTCATTCTAATACAATCATCCTTCGTTCAAATTCTCATCATCAAAATTTTCTCTCTCCCCTTCCTTAGATTCATACCCTTCGAAAATAAAGAGCCAAAACTAATCCTTCGCTTTTTGGTGCAAAACATCTGTTCTTACAATCTTCGTTACTTTCATTACAATCACCAACCATACTTGAACCCTTCGTAAATCAACGATCAAAATCATCTTCAATTCTCGTTCCCAGATCGATTGCGTCATCCATTCACCGAACAACTTCAATGAAGATCCAAAAATCTAGTTATCGAGGCTTCGTACATAACATCAAAAACATGACTTTGATTTATCAACTTCAAATCGACCAGATAACCTCGAATCTAAAATCCATTTGCTAGATCCATCAAACAACAATCTTTCGAAATCAACAATCAATTTTCTCATAGCCCATGATCTAAAATCAACCCTTCGTACATCATCATTCCTAGTCGACCGTCTGCAAACAATTTCCAGTGAACCATGGCTTCGTTCGTTTTCAAGAAATCCGATCCCTAGATTCCATCGATTCCAAATCAGTAAACCACATCAACATCAACATCGTTTGCCAAGAATCGATTTCACAACCTTCGTTCTTAAACCCAGTCGATTATGACTTCAAAATCACTCGTTCGATATAACCATTCAATCATCATTCAAAAGATCGTCGACTCCAAAAGCTTCGAAATCAAAATCCAATATTACCAACAATATCAATTTCGAAATCCAGATGTAAATGAATGGCTACCAATGTGTTCCCAGTATATGAACAATCCAGTCGAACAAACACACATACACCAATCGAAATTAAAATGACTATATATCCATTCGTTATCAAACACGAATATCATGTTGGTAAATCAAAATCAATTTCATCAATTTTAGTTCTAAGATCTCAAGACCACTGATTTTGACTCCGAAAAGTCAACACAAACTAAATCAACCATATCGATCTCGGAATCGATTTCAATCACGAGCTTTCTTGATGTGAATAAAATCATCAATTATTAAAACAACTAAATGAAATCGATAGAATGAAAAGAAATTGATTATACACAGATGTGTTATTGAAGAAACGATGAAGAACACATTTGTACAACCAGATGAAGCTGGCGTACAAGTCGACTGATGAACAACACATATGTCAATTGAATAATGTTTTGACTTTGAAGAAATCGTATTAAAGATAGGCTTATTAGATGAACAGTATACAAATTTATAAAATTGGGCTCAATGAACAGTAATAAACTTTGATCTTGGGCTCAAATCAATGTATATTAACTGAGAATCAGTTTTGGCTTGAAAATTGGATTGATGAACAGTAACTTCGAAATATTTTGGAATTTAATTTTGTTTATGAACTTTTGATCTAAACAATAAAAAATGGATCAATCAATGGGGTTGAAACGGATTTGATCCAATGAGGCAAATTGATCAAAAATGAAAAACGTAAAATACGAATCAAAATCATGGACGTTTTGGAATCCATTTGAGAATTTGTGATACCTTTTTGACGAATCGAGTTCCATTTTCAACGAACGAATCAAATTTGGAAGATCTTGGTTCTTTTGTCGGAATGAGAAAATCTCCAAATTGAACATTGTACCACCCACCATGCAAGATGTACAACTCGTTCTTCGTGTTCTTCAACGATCCAAGAACATCTTCAAAAGAACCACCAACACATTTGGGTTTTGACTTCATATTCAATGCAACACTTGGAGATTGTTGCTTTGGAACCCAAATTTGCTTCACGGATTTTGGCTTCACATCATATGACGATTTTTGTGAGTAAACCCGCTTGTTTTTCCGATTCATCTTCTTCTTCTTTTTCTTTCTCATCTTTTTGCATCTTGAAGACTTGACTTCATGAACAAACCCACTTTCAACAACATGAATATTTTGAGTTTGAATCAAATCTTTTGGAGTTTGATATTTGTGAATTTCTTGGATTACCGGCTTTCGATAAGGAATCATTCCTTCAAACGAATCACAAGAGCACAAAATATCATCGGTTTGAACTCCAATCGAGCAAAAAACTTTTTCATCTTGAAAATCAACTTGAACTCCTTTTTCTTGAACATCAAGAACATCTTCAACAAACTTAAGAGCAAGAAGATCATTCGGGTTTTCAATAAGAGAAATGAAATACTTATCAAACACTTCTTTTTCATTTCCTTTCTTCATATCTCTCTCAATCATCAAGTTATTGTAAGCTTTAGTCAAGCATTCAATCTTTGAAAGCGGTTGAAAAATTAATCCTCCATGATCATTCTTCAAACCTCCATAAGAAATCAAAGTATCCCATGAAATCATCCCGCTTTTGAATATTAATCCAATAAATTGTTGTAAGTTGACCTTGTATTTGACATCTTTAATGATCACAATCCAAGAATCATACTACAAGTACACCATTTCCATCATGATTACAAGAACTTGAAATTTTCTAGAGAGAGAAAGTGATTATGAATGGGTTTTCTAGAGAGATAAAGTGATACAAACAAGTATTCTAGAGAGAGAAAGTCGAATTATGGATCAAATCAAAGAAAAATTCGACTTCTAGAACACAAAAACACTCTCTAAACAAGAAGATCAATGAACAAAAAGAATCACCAAATCAAAATAGCCATCAAGGATCAATTCTTGATCAGATTCAAGAACACCCGCTCTGATACCAATTGTAGTGGTTTTGATTATGATGGGATGTGCGGAATTAGAAAAGATCTAGTGATTCATCATACAAATTCAAGAACACAAGGAGTAAATAAATCTGTGTAAGCTCTTATTAGATCTAGAAAGATTATACAAATGGGTTTTGTATACAAATTCTCTCTCTAGTCTAACAATCCAAATGATTCCTTTACATAATGGGAGTCACTCACTTCCTATTTATAGGAAAGACTCAACCCATTTACACATACAAAGAGGAAAGCCTAAACATTACATCCAAGCATGACTTTGCACCCTAACATAGTTCCATTAACAAAAAGGAGTAAGAAGAAACATTACCATATTCATGTTGTCGCTGCCAGGAAGTCAGCTTGCCCGCGACGTTAGCAACCCTGAATTGAATTTTTTTTTTGTCAAAAAAATGGAATCGACTTTCCAACAGGAATGATGATGGATTTTCAAAAGCTTATATGCAAAACTAAACAATAATTTAGTTCTTTGAAATTAAAGGATACAGAGAGACGTACTTGAGATATACTAATTCAGAATTACCCTCTGAATCCACAAAAGCTTGAAGGTAGGTGTGACGTTTAAGTGGGAGAGGGTGGCGGTAAAGGGAACGACCTTGGAAAAGGAAGAGCAACTGAGCCTGAGGCCACTAATTGAGACAGTGTGGAGGAGGCAAGTTGATGACGACATATAAGTTAAGAATGGTCGACAACAGCCTTCGTATTGGCTGAGAAGGAGCAGAAAGGAAATAACGGCATGTTTCAACTTACAAGACAAACCTAACATCTATGAGGCGGTGAAGCTGCTGACACCATAAACGTTAAAAATGGCCGCCCAAAAGCTTCGTATTGGAGGAAGGAAGCAGCTCATCGATGTGGACATAAAAGCAAATCTTTCACTAAATATATATATATATATATATATATATATATATATATATATATATATATATATATATATATATATATATATAGGGCTAGGTTATAATGTGGATGGACAACTATTGTGTGGACGTGTGGATAATGCAATTTTATGAAAATTACTAAGATAATATGTTGTTTAGTAATGTGTATACGTTCAATCTCACAAAACTATTGTTATTTTAATGGATTCTCACAAATTCTAATTCATTTCTGTTCGCATTCATCGTTTTTTATTTATTTTAATTCTGACAGAATACGACTCAATAAACATCCTGATAACATTTTGGCAGAATGAGAATAATTAAAAAAAGTGTATAATAACCTTATAGAAGATTTAATTAGTGAAAATGCTTAATAATTAAAATAATTATATAAGATTGAAAGTATTCATATTATCAAACAACATATTTTCTTTGTAATTCTCATAAAATAACATTATCCAAACGTCCACACAATAGATGTCAATCCACATTTGAACCTACCTACCTATATATATATATATATATATATATATATATATATATATATATATATATATATATATATATATATATATATATATATATATGTTTAGTTTTTATTTGAAAATTTGGGAAAAACATAATTGTAAGCTTCAAAAGTTTAAAAAGCTAAAAGTTTAAAATAAAGTTGTTATGACTTAAGAGTTAGATTTTATTTAATATCAATTTATTATTGGCAAAATAGTGATGATAATATGAAAATCGGGATCAAAGATTCTATCAAAATAAGTTATTCTTTAAACTTGTTTGTAATATTTTGGTTGTCTAGTATTCAACTTGATATTAATAAAAACATAGATTGTTAGATTAGTTTTATTCTCTAAGTATAACCATAATTGTTTTTCTACAAACTTCAAAAATAAAATGAAAATATCAAAATCATAATAACAAACAAGATAATTATAAGGGCAATTGAGTAATCTAAACCTTATAAACAACCATTTTAACAAAAATAACAAACAAATTTATTGTTTTTGGAAAAATGACCACTTGATCTGGAATACCATATTCTGGAGCATGAAGTTTTGTTCAGGAGGTGTGATCCGGAATAATATATTCCAGAATATTTATGATCTTGTTCCGGAGTGGCTGTCGGTTGGTGGGGATGAGGTCCGAAATTTGACAATCCATACCTTTCGGACTGAAAAAGTGTATTTCCGACTGAAGTTTGGGACGGTCGTATATTCCGGAGTCGTATATTATCTGTTCCTTTTACCCTAAGAGGGATAAAAGCAATATCAGTAGGCCCCTCAATAATTTAGTGATGACACCTTAAGTGCTTGGCCAAGCCTGGACTGATTTGATTTGTTTAATTAATCGGTCGTCATAAATCGAAAATTAGGAAACATCACATGGATAGAGAGAATGATTATAATCCATGTCTCATGTCCATACGATATCTGGAATGGAGGAATATATGACCCCTTATCTAAAGGACATGTCAGAGTTCGATAGCGGGTTTTAAGAGCTAAGATTGCTAGTCGGGTTTTAAGAGCTAAGATTGCTCGGTATCCTAGTCACAAACTTGAAGGGCATAATCGAGATTAAACATTCCATTGAATAGTTCAATGAATCTCAAAAGATCTAGGAATTTTATTTAATAAAACCTAATCTATTTAAATTTTGTTTTTCGTGGTGGAATTAGTAAATCGTCATTTACATACCTTCAAATAATTTACAACTGGATTACGACATCCCTATTCTAAATTGTGAATTATTGTGTTAGTTCCTTGTCTTAATATTTCATTTGGGTGTTATATTAAGGATTTCCTATCTAATAAAAAACGTGTCTTTCTTCTTTTTCAGATTTCTGGCCCAAACAACGCTTCTGGCTTAACCTCCAACAATAACAACTCCTCGAACCCACTCTCGCTCCTGAACATTTGTGAGAGGGTCACTTTTTATGGATCTAATTTCAATCATTGGATCAGAAACATCATAATGGCCCTATGATATGAGGATAAGGAACATATTCTCGACAATGAACTCGTCGAGATAGATAAAGCCACTGCTACTCCTGAAGAAATGGCTGAGTATAGGGCCAAATGCAAGGAAGCGACCAAAGTTTCGTGCATTATGGTGGCCACTATGATTCCCAAGCTGTGGCGGTTCTATGAGGACTTTTGGCCTTACGATATGTGCCATGATTTGGTGGAAAAGTACCATCAAAGAGCATGTAAAGAGAGGTATAAAATAGTCACCTCATTCATAACAACCAAGATGAAGGATGGAGAGTCCATCACAACCCACCTATAAAGGATGCAAAGGTATGTGGATCGTTTGCTCAAGTTGAATGCCAACTTTGATGAAGAGCTAGCTATACACATAGTCTTGCACTCTTTACCTCCCTGCTATGATCAGTTCAAGATGACTTATTAAACTTCAAGGTTTGTTAAGAACTGCTGAAAGTGGATTAAAAGGAAAAAATTGTTGAATCCACTCCTGCTGCTACCCCAGTCCTGGCTATTAGACATGGAAAGGGGAAAAGAGGAAAGCTCCCTCAAAGAACTGGATGGGAAGTCTCATGATGGATCTTCTTCTAGTGGATCCAAAGCAAAAACCGATTCTACCCCTCCCTCGTCTAATCCAAAAGAAGCAATGTGCTTCTACTTCCATGAAAAGGGGAATTGGAAAAGAAGTTGCCCTAAGTACTTGCAGGACATCAAGGATGGGAAGATAAAGCCGACCTTCGTAGATATTTATACTATTTTGTCTAAAAACTCATCACATGCTAGTTCTTGGGTCCTTGATAGAGGATGTGGTTTTCATATTTGTTCTGACTTGCAGGGAGTAAGAAGAAGTAGGGATGTGGAGCATGGGAAGATGAACCTGATAATGGGCAATATGAAGTCGTCTCCTACTATCTAGATTGGAGTTTACTCTTTAGTGCTTAGTAGTGGGTTAGGTTTAGATTTGAATGATTATTTCTACTCGTCAGAAATGACAAGGAATATTATTTATTTTCATGGTTTGTACAGACAAGGATTTAGTTATTCATTTAATAATGAAAGTGGTTCTATAAATGCTTATTATAATGGTACTTTTTATTTTAAAGCATTTCCTTGTAATGGTGTATATGAAACTGTGATGGTTGTAGATAACTTAGGAAATAATGTATTGCATATTGATTCGTCTAATGGTTTAGACAAGGCATGCTTGTGGCATTGTCATTTTGGACATGTCAACAACAAACACATTGCCCAACTACAAAAGGATGGAGTGTTGGAGTCATT
Source organism: Lactuca serriola (assembly GCF_051521515.1). NCBI lineage: Eukaryota > Viridiplantae > Streptophyta > Magnoliopsida > Asterales > Asteraceae > Lactuca > Lactuca serriola. Next base: position 171,426,309 of record NC_136416.1, on the reverse strand, counting down.
TGACCTTAGGTCAGATGACACATGCGAGTCTTGTTTCCTTGGAAAGATGACTAAATCACCTTTCACTGATACTTGTGAAAGAGGTGGGGGATTGTTGGATCTCATATACACAGATGTGTGTGGGCCCTTCAGATCCACCACAAGGGATGCTAATCGCTTCTGTGTGACTTACTAATGATTATAGCAGATATGGATATATCTAGTTAATCAAGTATAAGTCATAGACCTTTAAAAAGTTCAAAGAGTTTAAGCAAGAAATAGAGAATCATTTGGGCAGGAAGATAAAGAAGCTCAGATCTGATAGAGGTGGTGAGTATCAATATATTAAGTTCCACGGCTATCTTAAGGAGTGTGTAATTGTTTCACAATTGACACCTCCTAGGACTCCAAAATTTAATGGTGTGGCTGAGAGGCAAAATCGAACCTTGTTGGACATGGTTCGTTCCATGATGAGTCGAGCTTTGCTGCCAATCTCATTCTTGGGGTACGCCAGCACCCAAATATGCTAGGAAGTATGTGATTTATATGTATATGCTAGGGTGTTATGTGGTATTGGTAGGGGTGAAATTTTCCCTGGTTACCGGTTGAAAGAGACCGAAGGGGAGGCCAACACCCAAATATGCTAGGCAGTTACTGGTTGAAGAGACCGAAGGGGAGGCCAGCATCCAGGTATGCTAGGAAGTATGTGATTTATATGTATATGCTAGGGTATTATATGGTAGTCTTGGGGGTGAAATAGTCCCCGATTACCGGTTGAAAGAGACCAAAAGGGAGGCCAGCACCCATACATGCTAGGAAGTTACCAGTTGAAAGAGACTAAAGGGGAGCCCAGAACCCATATATGCTAGGCATTATTTTATTGTATAGTATGTGGTATGATGGGGGAACTCACTAAGCTTTGTGCTTACATATTTCAGTTTTGGTTTTAGGTACTTCCTATTCGAAGGGAAAGGAGCCGGCATGATCGCAGCGCATCACGCTACATTTTCCGCACCAGAGATCTTTGGGATTTATACTCTGATGATGTTTTATTATGACATGTTTTGAATATCGATACATTGGTTTTTTTATATGAGTGTTACTATGATTGTTTTTAGACAAATGGTTTTGCAATTGTTTAATTTAAATGAAATTTTTGGCCTTAAATTTTAGGATTTTACAAGTTGGTATCAGAACCTTAGTTTGAGGGATTCGAGAACACCTTTGGGGGTGTCTGGACTCAAATCAAGGGTTTCAAATTTTTTTACAAAGAAAACAATTTTTTAGAAATTAATACTAATGGTTTTGAGAAAGAACAAGAAGTGTGATGCGAGCAATCGACCGAGCTCAAGTAAGTTTTCCTCAAGATACCCATACAAATTTGCTATAATATATGCTATGATTATGAGAACTGCATGCTAGATTAGAGTTAAGGATCTAGGAAGGATGTCTTATATGCCTACTGTATGTGTAGGAGAACTTCATGCTAGGATAAGGCTAAGGATCTAAGAAGATGCCTTATGTGCCTGTTGTATGTGCTTATTGAACTGCATGATAGTACTGACTAGTCAGTAATATGATATCCTGATTAGGAGATGCTTGGTTTTGGTTACTCAATGCTAGAATGCTGCTTGCTTTTTGCTTTTAGGAGTCCTAGTTATCTTTAATTACCTAGTAAATGAATACAATGAGTTACATATTACGAGGACTACATAATTTTAGAAGGTTAGGTCTCACCCTATTTTGCAGCTCTAGTTTGAGTCCAGCCGTTGTAAGGTAGGGCATCTCATTCGAAGAATTATCTGGCCGTAGTAATATGTAATGGTATTCACAAGCTAGTTAGGGAGAGATAACAGGGACTTATTATGCAGCTGATGGCAGAGAGTGGGTCAGAGATTACCCTAGGCTAAGCCTAGGATGAGATTAATTTAGCGAGCAGTAGTAGTGAAAGGGACTTGGTGGAGTCAAGGAAATTCTTGAGGAAAGTATAGATAGATGTGGAAGGTAGTATGGGCCCATACTACTAAAAGTAAAGGATCCGTACTCGAATCAAGGAGAGCTGAGACTAAAGCAGGGAACTTGTAGTGTGTGTGAAACCTATCGAGGTGATATATGACCCTGACAATTGTGTGTTTTGTTGCAGAATGGTGGTGACACATCACGAAGTAGGAGGTTCAAGGTCTGGGTCAGGTTCGAGAATAGGTTATGTGTCGGTTGATGACAGATTGCACGAGTTCATTGCATCTGAGATTACGAGAGGCATCCTTGAGGTGACCATAGTGATTTTTGGGTCAATAAAGGAAGGGGTTATCGAGCTGATGGAGGATCGCCTTAGGGAATTCCGAAGCGACATGGCATCTGGCCAGTCAGGGAACTCGTACGCTCTCCTTGAAGGATTTCAGGGGATTCGGAGTGCCAGACTTCAGTGGGGTGAAAGACCCCATTGTATCTAGGTGATGGATTGCAGACATTGAGTTTGCACAGTTGACGAGCTTCTGCCCTGAGGGGTCAAAGGTCAGGTGTGTTGCTGGTTGCTTGAGAAGAGGGCTAGAGACTGGTGGGAGGCAGTTAGTGACACGTTGCGAGCCCCAACCATTAAGACTATGACCTGGTCGGACTTTGTGACCAGATTTTGAGCTGAGTTTGCCCCAATTGTGGAGATTCGGTAGCTAGCCAGGGAGTTCCTGGATATGAGATAGACAACAGAGTCAGTGGCGGAGATTATCGCCAAGTTTAGGGAGAGGGTCTTACTGGTGCCTCAATACGCAGGTGATGAGGAGATGAAGAAGACTCGGTACCATGATATGTTGAGAGCTGAAATACATAAATATGTCAGCTACTCGACATGTCCGATTTTGGATGACATGATAGAGAGGGCGAGGGAGCGAGGGATTGATATAGAGTACATCAGGAAGAGTAAGGCGGAGACTGGTCAGGCAACAGGGGTTTCGGGGAAGAATCCCAAGGGATTCCACTGTATGTCGAAGGGCCAGCAGGGCTGGAGCCGCGGTGGGAAATGCGACAAGGCGCATGAGGGAGTATGAAAATTAGGGGGATCAGGCTGCTATAAGTGCGGCAAGCTCGGGAACTTTAGCAGGGATTGTACTACCCTTACCCCACCCTTCAGACATCATACCTAATTTTCTTTCATTGCAATCAGAAGGGCCATAAAAAGGCCAACTGCCCGAGATTGACATCAGGAGCGCCAGTGGCGGCGCCAACTCCAACGACCCTGCGGATCACGGATGGCCGACAGGGCAAGACAGATGCTCTAGTGGTGAGGAGTCGAGCCTTCCAGCTGACCGTCGAGGAGGCACGTGCCGCACCGGATGTGGTGACAGGTATGTTTTCTTTTCCCTAACTCTTATTACATGTTAGTTATGATATTTATGTTTTATGTTTATGTGTTTTGTTTAGGATCATTCCATGTGAACGGTATCCCAGTACATGTGTTATTTGACTCGGGGGCTACCCAATCATTTGTATCTCTTGCACTCAGCAATAGGTTTGTTGAGTCTTTAGGCATTTTGGATTGTCCTTTAGAGGTTGAGATTGTTGATGACCGGTCCATCCGGGCATCTGATGTCTATAGAGATTGTGTCTTGAGGATGTATGATGAGCATTACCTCATGGATTTGGTTCCCATTCCTTTGCATGGGAACAAGGTCATCATAGGCATGGATTGGTTGAGCCCTAATGGGGTGGTGATCGACTGTCAGCAGCAGTTGGTTCGTGTCAGGACCCCAAGTGGGGGAGAGTTGGCGCTACCTTCAACAGGGTTGCGCAGGTTATGTCGCCTACGTCATGGATACCCGGGAGGCGGGTAAGGCAACCGTGAGTGATGTGCCAGTTATAAGGGAGTATCCGGATTTGTTCTCGGAGGAGTTTCCTGGGATACCTCCATAGAGACAGGTGGAGTTAAGGATCGACCTAGTCCCTAGTGCGGCTCCAATAGCCAAGGCACCATCCCAGATGGCTCCTCTCGAGATGGAAGAGTTGTCTACACAGCTGCAGGATCTGTTAGACAATGGGTTTATTAGGCCGAGTAGTTTGCCTTAGGGAGCCCCGATCCTGTTTGTGAAGAAGAAGGACAGGTCGCATTGGATACGTATAGATTACCGGGAGCTGAACAAGGTAACGGTGAAGAATCGTTACCTACTCCCGCGGATTCATGATCTCTTCTATTAGCTTCAGGGGCATCTTGTTTTTCCAAGATAGATTTGCATTCAGGCTATCACTAGATGCGATTTAGAGATGAGGATGTATAGAAGATTGCTTTCCGGACTCGCTATGGCCACTATGAGTTCGTGGTGATGCCCTTTGGGCTCTGCCGCGTTCATGGACCTCATGAACCGCCTATGCAGACCGATGATGTATCGGTCTGTGATAGTCTTTATTGATAACATTTTGGTTTACTCCAAGACGTAAGAGCAACATGAGGAGCACTTGCGAGAGTTGTTGGATACCCTAAGGAGGGAGAGCTTGTACGCCAAGTTCTCCAAGTACCAGTTCTGGTTGCGCGAGATGTAGTTTCTGGAGCACCTTGTCGACCAAAATGGTATTTTGGTCGACCCGGCCAAAGTGGAGGTCGTGATGAGATAGGAGGTTCCGAAGTCTCCATCTGAGATTCGGAGTTTCCTCGGGTTAGCAGGCTATTACCGGAGATTCATTCAGGATTTCTCCAAGATAGCAGTACCCCTGACCCGACTGATGAAGAAGGTCGTTGTATTTTGCTGGGGGGCTGAGCAGCAGGCATCGTTCGAGAATTTAAGGCATAGGTTGTGTGAGGCACCGATCTTAGCCCTTCTAGAGAGCGTTGAAGATTTTGTAGTATACTATGATGCATCTATCTCGGGGTCGGGTGCAGTGTTGATGCAGAGAGGGCAGGTCATTGCTTATGTCTCGAGGCAGCTGAAGCCTCACGAGGCGAACTACCTAACACACGACCTAGAGTTGGGGGTGGTTGTTTTCGCCCTTAAAATTTGGCAAAACTACCTCTATGGGGTCCGTTGTACCATTTACACGGACCACAAGAGCCTGATGTATCTGATGGATCAGCCAAATCTGAACATGAGGCAGTGGCGATGGTTGGACGTGACGAAGGATTACGACTATGAGATCCTCTACCACACGGGGAAGGCCAATGTTGTGGCCAATGCACTTAGCCGCAAGGCATTCGCAGCCCCGATGAGATGTATCTGCCTAAGGATGATAGTAGTGACTCTGCTTTTGGAGCGGATCTGGGAGGCCCAGCAGGATGCTATGAAGGAGGAACACCAGAAGAGTGAGTGTATCGTGGGCCAGATTTCCTCCTTCGACTATGATAGTCGTGGGCTGTTGACACTTCACCGCAGAGTGTGGGGTCCGTACGCAGGCGATTGCGCCAGATCCTGATGGAGGAGGCGCACAAGTCCAGATTCTCCATCCATCCCATGGAGACAAAGATGTATAGAGATCTTTGCCCTGATTACTGGTGGCTCTACATGAAGCGGGATGTTGCCTGGTATGTTGAGAGGTGCCTGAACTACAGGAAGGTCAAGGCCGAGCACCAGAGACCTCATGGTAAGACATAGCCGTTGGATATCCCTGTGTGGAAATGGAAGGATATTACTATGGATTTCAACATGAAGCTTCCCAGGACTCCACGGAGAGTGGATTCAATCTGCGTCATCGTGGATTAGTTGACCAAGAGTGCCCATTTCATTCCGAACCAGGAGAGTATTTTGGCCGAGAAGCTAGCTGACATATACATCAAAGAAGTAGTAGCTTGACACGGAGTGCCAATTTTAATGATTTCTGACTGAGATGTACGGTTCACTTCTAGATTCTGGAAGAAATTTTATGACGAGTTGGGTACTCATCTGCACTTTAGCACGACTTTTCACCCACAAACGGATGGTCAGAGTGAGCAGACCATCCATACTTTGGAGGATATGTTGCGGGCGTGTGTCTTAGACTTTGGTGGTAGCTGGGATACCTACCTTCCCTTGGCATAGTTTTCCTATAATAATAGCTACCACGCCAGTATCGAACTACCTCCTTTCAAGATGATGTACGGGAGGAAGTGCAGAACCCTGATATGATGAGGTGAGATTGGACAGAGAGTCATGGGAGTACCGAAGTGGTACTCAAGACGACAAAGAAGATCCAACAGGTACGGAGCAAACTCCAGATGATCCAAAGTTGGTAGAAAAGCTACGCTGACAGAAGATGATCAGACTTGGAGTTTCAGGTAGGAGATATGGTCCTCCTGAAGGTGTCACCTTGGAAAGGTATCATCCGGTTCAAAAAGCAGGGCAAGTTGGGCCCCAGATACATTAGTCTGTTCAGGGTATTGGTCCGGTTGGGCCGGGTTGCATATCGACTGGATCTGCCAGCCGAGCTTAATTAGATCCAAAACACCTTTCACGTCTCCCAGCTGCGGGAGTGCTTGGTAGATGAATCTGCAATGGTTCCTTTAGAGGATATTTAGGTAGATGACAGCCTGAACTACATTGAGCGACTGGTAGCCATCCTCGATAGGAAGACGAAGGATCTGAGGAACAAGAGGGTAGAGTTAGTGTAGGTGTAATGGCAGCACCGTAAGGGCTTAGAATGGACTCGGGAGCCGGAAGATGAGATGCGGGAGCACTACCCAGAGCTATTTCCAGACGCAGTAGACTTCGAGGACGAAGTCTAAAATAAGTGGGGGAGATTTGTAACGCCCGGTTCCTAGTATGTATTTTAAATCAGATTTATTCATTTTTGTACAGGAACTCGACGAGTTGGAGGCCCTAAAATCGTTGAGTAGGAATGGAATTTGGATGCGGAACTTAAAGTCTACTCGATGATCTGAGGGACTCAACTCAACGAGTAGGGATGCCAGAATGAAACCCTAATTTTCAGGGTTTAGCACCCTATTTAAACACCTTACCCTCCCTAAGGCTGGCCTCATTTACAACCTCCATCATCCCAAACCCTAGCCATGAAACCCTAGTTCACTTTTGAGTGTTTTGAGCCATTTTTTTGCATTATTTGTGAATTTGAAGAAGAAGATTCTTGAAGAAGGAGCAAGGACGTGAAGGAGAGGAGTAGATCTAGAAGTTGAGCTCCATTTCTGGTTCATTTGAGGTATAAAGCTCCTATCTTGTCTATTCGATGTTTAGATCTAGTTTTAGAGAGATTTCTCCATGTTTTGGTCCAAGAAAGCTAGTCTTTGGGAGTTAGACGACCAATGTGGGAAAACCCTACAGATCTAGGGTCTTTAGTGGACTTCATGGCATAAAGGTGCCAACTCTATGGCCATGAAGGTCCCATGCAACTTATGGACCATCCTTTTGGCCTTTTGAGCCAAGTAGTCCTTGCATGCAAGTAAAGATAGGAACTTTACGTGATATATCAGCCCTAGGGGACCAGATCTATGGTTTGGAAGCATTGAACTCAATTTGAAGCAACTTAATGGATTTAGACTAAGAGAACTCGACGAGTTGTTCATCCAACTCGGCGAGTTGGATCATGGTCCCCCGACCTTTTCTGTTTACTGATCAAACTTGACGAGTCTAGGAGATGACTCAATGAGTTGGCCATGGTTTTTGGGTTTTGAAATCTGAAGAACTCGACGAGTTCAAGGAGGAACTCGATGAGTTGTGTTGAACAGTCCCGACTCTGTTATAAGGAGGAACTCGACGAGTTCATGAAAGAACTCGACGAATTAGATCGCGATTTAAAGATTTTATGATTCATGGAACTAGACAAGTTGATGGACCAACTTGGCGAGTTGAGTCAACTAGGATGTTGACTTTGACCATAATGTTGACTTTGACTTTGACTTTGACCAAAGTTGACCCTTAAGGGGTCATGAGTACGGAATGATAATTAAAAGAAATGTTTATGTTTAGAAGTCTGGGAGGGGTTGATTTCAGAGCAGGAGTCTTTGCAGCTATTCCCAGTTATCGAGGTGAGTTACCTACTAGTAGGAGTGGGTCGAAGGCACCAATGTCGACCTACTAGTATTTGATTATAGTTGAGATGATTGTCTTTGTGATAATTGGCTGTTATGCCACTATCTGTTATGCTTTATGTGCTAGTATGTTATATTATTATGAGATAGTGGTAGGAAGGGTAGGATAGACCCTATACCGGTTGAAAGAGACCGAAGGGGATCCCAGCACCCAGATATGCTAGGTAGTATGTGATTTATATGTATATGCTAGGGTATTATGTGGTAGTGGTAGGGGTAAAATAGTCCCTGATTACCAGTTGAAAGAGACCGGGGGGAGGCCAACACCATATATGCTAGGCAGTTACTGGTTGAAAGAGACCGATAGGGACGCCAGCACCCAGATATGCTAGGCAGTATGTTATTTATATGTATATGCTAGGGTATTATTGATGGTTTTTGAGCATTACATCAGTCCTATGGTGTACATGCAAACCCTAAAGCTTTGGATCTAGTTTGTCTAATATACATGCAATAATCATCCAAAGCTCATAAACCCTAATTCTAGCATATAATAATTGAAATTGACAAAAGAATAGAGTTTAGATCTTACCTTGATTGTTATGTAGCAATAACAATCTCAATTCCTCTTGATCTTGACCTTTGAAAGCTTAGTGCCTCAAATGTTGCACCTCTAATGGAGTCACAAACACCATGAGCAACAAGATGACCTAGGAGAAGGAGGAGAAGCACCAAAAACGTCCAAGAACCCTTAGGGATTACTTCACCACGTTTTTGGGGCCTTAGGGGTTCCTTATATAGGTAGGCTATTAGGGTTTTCAACTAGGAAACCCTAATTTGACTGCTTAGGCCCTAAGCAGCCCATGGACTCCCTCCTTAGAGGCCTTGGACGAATTCTTATGGGTTTCCCCATATATTTCGTTCACTCCAACTACTATGGAGTCCATTAGCCCATTTATGCAACTATCTTATAATTACACATTCAGTCCCCTTTATTTAATTAATCTCTTTTAGCCACAAAATTAATTCTTATTAATTCTTGACTAATATTAATTAAACAATATGATTTCTCTTTTAATATATTATTCGTATAATATATTAATAAAATCATAATTAATCCTCTTTCTCCTTGGTTCATCCTATCAGTTGCTATGGTGAAGGCAACCCAAAAGGACCATGCTCACAATCGGGTCAAGTACATACCAAAATAGTTATGGGCTTAGACACCTAATCCAACAATTATGTGGTAATGGTAGGGGAAATAGTCCCCAGTTACCGGTTGAAAGAGACCGAAGGGGAGGCCAACACCCATATATGCTAGGCAGTTACCGGTTGAAAGAGACTGAAGGGGACGCTAGCACCCAGATATGTTTGGCGTTATGTTATTGTACATGATGTGGTATGATGGGGGAACTCACTAAGCATTGTGCTTACAGATTTCAGTTTTGGTTTTAGGTACTTCCTCTTCGAAGGGAAATGAGTCGACATGATCGCAGCGCATCACACTACATTTTCCGCACCAAAGATCTTTGGGATTTATACTCTAATGATGTTTTATTATGACATGTTTTGGCTATCGATACATTGGCTTTTGATATGAGTGATACTATGATTGCTTTTAGAGAAACGGTTTTACAATTGCTTAATTTAAAATGAAATTTTTGGCCTTAAATTTTAGGATGTTACAGGTCGTTAGCCGAAATGGTAGGATAGGACATTAATTATCTCATTAATAAGTATAATGATAAATATAAAGTAACTAAATGTTTTTATAAATTCTCAATCTAATTTACTTTAGGAAAATGCGAATTTGATGCTAATCCATGAAATTGCACATTGCACTTTGCTAAGTCATTAGTGGAGCGTGTTTTTGGGTTTTGAGCATACTAACACTCCTGTGGTGTACATGCAACCCTAGAAACCTTGGATCTATGTTTTCTCTAAAATACATGCAAATTTGATTTCCAAGGTTCACAACCTAACTAGCATGTTATGGGGTACTTGTAATACAAAACATTAAGTAGAATAACATACCTTTCTTTTGTGGTTGATTGCTTGGAGTTTTAGAGCCTAGCACCAATAGTGTGTGTGCCTCAAGTGATGTTACAAATCACCAAAACAAGTTGGAAGCTCTTGATAGAATAAGAACACTTATAGAAATCGGCTCACTCTTATGCTCACACACACTAGTGCCAATGTCCTTCATAGCGAAACACTTCCCAAGCCAGGACTTTACCTCCTGCAAAGTTGGGATGTCATTTCCTATGAGTAGTATGTCATCCACATACAAAACCAGAAAGCTAACTATACTCCCACTTGTTGGATTAATGTCTAAGTCCATAACTATAATTGGTAAGACTTGACCCGACCCGACATGGTCCATTTGGGTTGCATGGCATCATGCATTTGGATAGACTATAATGAGAGAAATAACACTTAAGGATTATTAATATATTATAAGTTCTAATATATTAATAGGATTATTTAATTAGTATTGATCAATAATTAATTTAGAATTAATTAGGTGATCAAAAGAAGACTAATTAAATATATGGGTTGATTGTGTAAATCATCCATACTTGTATAATGGGCTAATGCTTCATGGATTGTCAAGATGGGCTAAAACCCATAAGATGCTCCATGGTGTATTTGAACCCATGGATCCAAGGAAATGGAAAGCCATGACAATTAGGGTTTACCTTAATTGTCACTAACTATATAAGCATCTTATTGTTGACAAAATCGGCTACTATGGGTAATAGAAAGGGCTAGCCGATTTTATGAAGTGTTCCAATTTCTCTCAAGTCATTCCTTGTGTATTTGGTACTGTGTGAACCATTTGAGGTGTCACACTTGGGGCACTAGGCACTCAAGCTTCATGAAGACATTCTACATCAAAGTGGTATGTAATTCTAACTTGATATATTCATATGAATCAATGTTATTATGCTAGTTAGGATGAATACCTTGGAAAGATCATATTTGCATGTATAATAGAGAAAACATAGATCCAAGGTATTTAGGGTTGCATATACATTTAGGAGTGTTAGAATGCTCAAAACCCAACAGTGGTATCAGAGCCATGGGTTGTTTTCAGTTATATTGATGCAAATATTTTATTTGCAAAGTTGAAAAAAAAAGGAAAAAAACATGAATTTTGTCAAATTTTAAGATAATTACTTGTTCTTGTGAAATACTAATTATTTGTAAAATTTGAATAATTTGTTATATGAGTTGAATTAGGCCAAATTTAGTAAAAGATAAAATGATATAATTATTTTATTAGTTTTAAAAGTTTGATCTAAAGAGTTTTATTTTTTGAAACCTCCATATGTTATGGATATGAAAAGGTTTTAAAAAAAAATTCATTCAAAGTTTTTATGGAGTTACAAAATTTGGTGTTAATGTTTTACAAAATTCCATAACTTAAGAATAAGTTATGGATCACCAAAAGTTTTTTGTGTTACCTTGTTTTATGAGTGAATTTAGATTAATGAAAAAAATTATGTGATAGTTGGTTTTAATCCAAATTAATCCAAAAGAAGTTCATAAAATGTGTTTATGTAACTTAAAAGTCACATTTATGAATCTTAAAACTCATAAAAGTTAACATAGGTTACAAAATGAAGAGTCTTTTTCCTCATTAAATTGTTTTATGACTCCATAACTTGTCCTAAAGTTATGGATGTTCAAGAGTCTCTTCATTAAAGTTTTTAAAACTTTAATTAAACTCATAAGTTATGAAAATCCAAGACTTTTCAATAGTTTCAAAACTTGCCCTCAAGTTTTGGAATTTGTAAAGTTTTCCCCATGAATACTTTAATTCCAAGTTAAGCCCTTAGAATTTTAAAAGTTAAAATTCAACCCTTATACTTTATAATATTATAAGTTAATAATATTTATATATATATATATATATATATATATATATATATGTATAAGAGTAAAGTCAGTCTTACTGTTAGTAGGCCTCATTCACAAAGTCGGTCTATAAGGGGGGGGGGTATAAGGTTACTGTCTATAAAATAGCAGTTTAATGGGTGTCCACTATCACCCACCGCTTCCTTGACCGGTGGAGGGTCGTTAGCCGAACGGGTAGGACAAGGACTAGAATTCTCCCTTCATTAAAAGTATTAATGATAAATACTAAGTAACTAAGCTCTTATAAATACCCAATCTTAGTTACTTAGGAAAATGTGAATAAGGTGCTAATCCATGAAATTACACTTTGCACTTTGTTTAAGTCAGTTAGTGGAGCGTGTGTGGTTAACCGGCACACTAACTCGTATTTAAAAAGGTAGACAAAGGGTAACTTAATGTTTATCATAGTATCGATGGAGCATGTGTTGTTAACTGGCACATCGATTGAGGGGTAAACACTTAAGGGTACCAAGTAATTTGCATGGTTACTTCACACCTTGTTTTGTGATCCTTGGCATCCTAATCACGAAACCTAAAGGGCACACTCGAGATTGAAACATGCCATTGAAAAGTTCAATGAATCTCAAAAGATCTAGGAGTTTTAAATTCAATTAAAACCTAATAATACATTTCGTTTATCTTGGTGGAAATTGGTGAATCGTCATTCACCTACCTTCAAATATTTTATAGCTTGGATTACGGCATCCCCCTTCTAAGTTATAAAATAGTTTGTTGGGTCCTAGCCTTAATATTTCATATTGGGTGTCATACTAAGGACTTTAGATCAACTATCTTGAATATCTCCCAAAAGATGTCTAAGTTCAAACATCTATGATCTTCCCAAATCTCTTGGACTTTACTTCTTTCACCTCCTCCAATTATTCTCCCTAACCCACAAGTTCTTGAAAAGTTTAAGGTCACTCAATCCCTATTGGCAAGCAAGGTATATGTGTGATCACATCTTGGAGATGAAGTCACCTATTGACAAGTTGGGAGAGTTGGGTGTCAAAGTCTAGAGGAAGTGGATGTTCAATCACTTTCTAAGTCACATAGTGAATTCCTTTGGGACTCCTATGAAATAGACTATGACAAGAGCCTTAATGATCTTATCTATTTGCTTGGTGCTGCTAAATCAGAAATGATTTAGTGTACTAGTAAAGCAAATTTTATTAGGAGATCAACTTCCCAAAACTTTATGGACAGGGACAATAGTGACATAGGAAATCAAGAAAAGCATTCTCTTCCCAATGGAAAGGGATTGGCCATAGTCAACTTGGTTGACCAAATGGTAAAGAGAAAGGCTAAGTCTGAGATAGTCCCATGTACTATTACCTAAGGGTCCATATGTTTCTATTGCCAAAGGAAGGGGATTTGGTTACGAAGCTTCCAAACTTACCTAAGGATGGTAAAGTCAATAAGTTTGACTTCACTTCAGTAAAGTCCACTATCTAACTCTGCTAAGTTTCTATTCTGAGATTCTTGATACATGATGTGACTGGGTCACATGGTGATGTTTTAAGAATCAAAGAAAAGTGAAGGAACTTAAAGAAAGAATATGTTGAATCTGATCGCATAGATGGATTTCTATCGCATAGTTTGAAGGTCGGATTCTTGAGCTACCTCTTAGGAGTTATTAGATATTTCTTAGGAATAGATAACAACAAGTTTTCATATGGATTGTAAGGATAAGTTTTTCCGCAAAGTTTTAAAATAAAGGAAATTTTTGATTTTATTTATTTTATGTATCCTTACAATGGCGTTTGTGGAAAATTGTTGCTTATAAGATTCCACTGATAGCAATATTGCAAAGTGAATTTGATTCTCTCATTTGTGGTAATGTCTAAATTTACCAAATAAGGAAAGATCCTCATCACCCAAGTTTCAATTGGACCGAAACTTGGAATCATGCAAGTTGTATAGCATGATGAATGAGAAATTTCAAGCATTGAAAAAAATTAAGACTAACTACTTGTTCACATGGATGTGTGAGTCAAGTGAAGGACTAAGGGATCGAGTACACATTCTTGTGCACTGGTTAAGTCCACCACAAAAGATGGATAAGACTATTCGTCACAATTTACTTAAGTTCCGTAAATATGGTTATACTTATAAGTTTAATTATAAGTCTGTAGCATTGGAGAAGGTTCAATGTGAGACAGAACGAATAAGAAGAATCAAAGTATGGTAGAAAGATAAAAGTTTCTCAAATCTGAAAAGATGGGAGAGTACTTTAGTATCATGTTTATGATCATCTTAATGATTAAGATACCATATCACAATTGGTCCTCTAAAATCATCTTAGTGCATTCTTATGACTAAGAAGAGGAGTCATGAATTGTTGAAATGGTTAAATCAAAAAGATGAGTCATACTTCGTTCCAAAACAATTCGTAGAGTCATACTCCAAGATTGTAACTTGAGTGACATATCTTAAAGAGGGTTTATTAACACTAGTCAAATGTAAGAGTAAAGGGTTATCTACTCTTGTCCATTTGAAATTGGTAAGTTGTGATGTTTTGGATAAAACAGAGACCAACTTAGGCCAATTGTGTAAAGTGTTAGTCTTGATAAAGAATCCGCACTATCTCTTGAATATTTGACAAGGGAGTCTTATATGTCAAGAGTACAGTGGGAGTCTTAAAGGTCTTGAAAGTCTCAAGAACTAATCAAGAATAAAACCTGAATTTCTTCACTAGCACACGACTTGAGGTTCATAACCTATCGTGTTGACATATTATGTGCCCATTCCAATTAAAGTTGGCTTTTCATATGAGTTCTTAGAGTTCTTAATTGATTGAACAACAACTTGGAAGTAATGCAGGGCCTTGAGCTGCTAGGTGGCAAGAAATTAAGATTGAGTTCAGTCCATATGAGTTTGGATTTGTCATTATCCTTGTCTTGTGACTATGGTTTTGACAATTCACATGGATAAGAACACATACACCATTAAATTGAAGTGTCATAAGGTTTCTCTCCGATTCATGAAAATGATGGTGAGGAAACACTTTCACTAAGTAGATTTAGCTAGATAGCAATTGTGATATTTGCATTCTCAAAGTTGTTAGTGGAGCGTGTGTGGTTAACCGGCACACTAACATGGACTTGTGAGAAGTGGCAAAGGTCTAAACAATCGAGACTATGATTACGACATCCCTTCTCATAGTTCTTAAAATTGTTTAGACACACCTGTGAGCTATCTAAGATAAGGTGTATGATATTGATAAAGGTTTATCAAAGCAATCTAGTATCAGGAATTTGAACTTTGGTAAGAAAGTCAATAAAGTATTGATTTCTAGAAGTCCAGCTGATTTCTGAGTACATGTCAAAGCTAGTGTGAGCATAAGTGTTATGCTAATAATCATCATGTTAGTAGGAGCATGATAATTATGATAAAGTATTGCAAGTTAGCAATGTTAATTATAGAAAACAAAAGGTTTCAATTGGGAAAGAGTTGTTTTGCTATAATTAAGGGAGAGGAAATTATACTTCATCTCAAATCTAAAAGCTTAGATTGAGGTTTTAATCGTATTTAGTCAAGGATATATATATATATATATATATATATATATATATATATATATATATATGAATTTCATGTTGGAATGGCTCAACATAAGGAAATTCTGTATATGGGTCCATTATTTGCGTTCTAAAGTTCGATTATGATTACGACATCCCTTTTCATAATCTGAATTATGAGAACTTGGCAAATAGAAATGGAAATGTTATAGCAAAAGACTGGTTTAGTCTTTATGTGAGACATCATGAATCGTGTCCCATATGCTTCAGATATAGGATCGATTACATGTGTTATATTCATCCGTTCTAAAATTTTCCAAATGCCTAGGGCATTAAGAAGGGAAAAGGTCTAGAATTGGATATGACTAAAAGGATTAAACAATTGTCGAGGACAATCTAAGGTTTACCAAAGATTGGGTGCTCAAGGACAGTTGGAAGTATAGTGTTAATTCTGGAAGGACCATATTGACATAATCTGTAAGGAGGCAACTCTTGTTCAGAAGTGATAGTCAAAATGGAATCTGGAAATGTTTCAAACTTAGAAATTATACAATCTGTGTAAGATTAGGAAACTTAATGCAAGAAGGATGTTTCCAAGGAGTTGATCTCCTTTGGAATGTTCTGTAATGGTTGTTGTCAAGTCTTTCTGACTTTGTGCATAATCATTACAAGAGGATCAATGCATATAAGTTTAGAATCTAACAGATTTCAACAAATGGCATGAATTTGGAATTCTTGCATTTGCAATAAGGATTTGGGACTGTGAAAAGAGGATCATTGGAGTTATGCTCAATTAATCTATTTCACAAAGTAAAGATCATAGACAAACATAGTATGCATACTTGGTGTATGGCATGACTAGTGTTTAGAAAACATAGTGTACATGCTTGGAGCATGGGACAACTATTGTTTTAAATTCAAGAATAAAGTTGATAGCTGAAACAGTATACAATGAATAATGTGTAATCATATGGTGATAAATAAAAGGTGTTTTATTTATGTTCATAAGTTTTGATACCATATTCGATTCAATTATTATTGTGTTTCATTTTGCATGTTTTAACTTCCAGAATAACTAGGTCATTGTTCTAGATGACTAAGTTATTCAAACCATCCACAATCGGTCATATGTTGGAAGTAGATATAAATTAAGACTGTCATGGGTTGGCTTGTACAGGTCTAAGATGTTGGACAAAGGGCTACAACACTCATGAGTGCTCATACGTTCTGAGTATTGGATTCAACCCGCACTCATTGGAATCACTTCATGGATTTTATCACGAGTGATCATGAGACGATAATATCTTATATTCTTCAAACCTAGAGATGTGAGTTGTTACTATGAGTTGGTTGTACATCGATTACACGAAAACGCAATCGGTAACTCGATGTTATAAAACGTGCCTTTTTGTGTGATCCAACAAGTAGTAGAACAAGCCATATGAGTCAAATTTTATCCATTCCTTTTACCTTCGGGATAAAAGCGATATATGTGGGCCCCTCGATGATTTGGTGATGATAAATGTAAGTGCTCGGCCGGGTCTGGACTGATTTGATTTGTTCAATTAGTCAGTCGTCATAAATCGGAAATCGGGAAACAACAAATGGACAAAGAGAATGATTATAATCTATGTCTCAGTCCATATGATATATAGAATGTAGGAATATATGATCCCTTATCTAATGGACAAGTCATTGACAAAGGTCAGAGTTCATCTACAAGGTCATAGTTCAACAGAAGCTTTTGAGAGCTACGATTGCCAGTCGGTTCTTGAAGTCATACGCAATAATAGTTTTAGACTTATCCAAGTGGGAGACTATTGGATTAATGTCTAAGTCCATAACTATAATTGGTAAGACTTGACCCGACCCGGCATGGTCCATTTGGGTTGCATGGCATCATGCATTTGGATAGAGTATAATGAGAGAAATAACACTTAACGATTATTAATATATTATAAGTTCTAATATATTAATAGGATTATTTAATTAGTATTGATCAAGAATTAATTTAGAATTAATTAAGTGATCAAAAGAAGACTAATTAAATATATGGGTTGATTGTGTAAATCATCCATACTTGTATAGTGGGCTAATGCTTCATGGATTGTCAAGATGGGCTAAAACCCATAAGATGCTCCATGGATGCTCCATGGTGTATTTGAACCCATGGATGCAAGGAAATGGAAAGCCATGACAATTAGGGTTTACCCTAATTGTCACTAACTATATAAGCATCTTATTGTTGACAAAATCGGCTACTATGGGTAATAGAAAGGGCTAGCCGATTTTATGAAGTGTTCCAATTTCTCTCAAGTCATTCCATGTGTATTTGGTGTTGTGTGAACCATTTGAGGTGTCACACTTGGGGCACTAGGCACTCAAGCTTCATGAAGACATTCTACATCAAAGAGGTATGTAATTCTAACTTGATATATTCATATGAATCAATGTTATTATGCTAGTTAGGATGAATACATTGGAAAGATCATATTTGCATGTATAATAAAGAAAACATAGATCCAGGGTATTTAGGGTTGCATGTACACTTAGGAGTGTTAGAATGCTCAAAACCCAACATCACTAGCCCTAAAATATACACAAGACTCATCTTCGCTCCTCGAAAAACCAAACTCTTTGAATTTCTCATCGAAGCTAAGATTCCATCTGGGAGATGCTTGTTTCAATCCATAAGTGCATTTCTCAAGCTTACACACCCTATTAGGGTACTTTGCATCGAAAAAACCCTCTGGATGAGCCATGTTAACATCCTCTGCCAACTTCCCATTAAGGAAAGCGGTTTTAACATCCATTTTCCATATTTCATAATCATGAAATCCAGCTATGGCCAGCAAAACTCTAATGGACTTAATCTTTGCTACTGGTGAGAAGGTCTCATCATAGTCAACTTCCGGAGTTTGAGTAAAGCCCTTTGTCAGCATTCTTGCTTTGTAGGTGTATACCTTCCCATCCATGTCGGTCTTCTTTTTGAACATCCATTTGCACCCAACTGTCTTATGACCTGGTACATTGTCAACCAAGTTCCACACTTGATTTTCGTACATGGACTGAATCTCGTTGTCCATAGCCTCCTGCCATTTAGTAGACACAGGGCCTGCCATGGCTTCCCTGTAATTATTAGGTTCATCCAAATCTATTAGTGTACTATCACTAATAAATGTATCACCTTCAGTGGTGGTGTGATAACCATACTAATAATTAAGTGTGTTCCTAACTCTAGTGGAACGCCTCGGACGTACGGACTCATCTATCGGCTCAACATGAGTTTCCTCCTCAGGTTGGTTGATAGTGTTTGAGTTTCCTTCACCACTTGACTCTTGAAGCTCTTCAAGGTCAATTTTCCTCCCATTGTTTCCTTGGCTTATGAATTCTCTCTCACGAAAGACTCCCCTTCTTGCTATAAAGACCAGATTTTCACTAGGCCTGTAGAAGAGGTAACCAAAGGATCTTTGTGGATAGCCGATGAAAATACACCTCTCACTTCGAGGTACAAGCCTTTCATGAGACTCGCGCCTCACAAAAGCCTCGCAACCCTAAATCTTGATGTGGTCTAGATTGGGAACTTTCCTAGTCCACATCTCGTGAGGTGTTTTGGCAGCCTTCTTAGTATGGACTAGATTGAGGATATGGGAGGCAGTCTCTAAGGCATACCCCCAGAATGAGATTGGTAACAAATCTTGACTCATCATGGAACAAACCAGGTCCAATAAGTTCCGATTGCGCCTCTTGGAAACACCATTTAGCTGTGGTGTCCTAGGAGGTGTCAATTGTGAGACTATCCCACATTCCTTAAGATAGTCAAGGAACTCAACACTAAGATACTCTCCTCCCCGATCGGATCGGAGCATCTTCATATTCCTGCCCAACTGATTCTCAACTACCTGCTTAAACTCTTTGAATTTTTTAAAGGTTTCTGACTTATGCTTGATTAAGTAGATATATCTATATCTGCTATAATCATTAGTAAAAGTTGCATAGTACCAATTATCATCCCTTGTGGCTGATTTGAAGGGTCCACACACATCTGTGTGTATGAGATCCAACAAACCCTCACCCCTCTCACAAGTACCAGTGAAGGGTGACTTTGTCATTTTTCCAAGTAAACAAGACTCGCAACTATCATTCGACTTTAGGTCAAATGATTCCAAAACTCCAGCCTTCTGGAGTTGGCCTATGCGCTTTTTGTTAACATGTCCAAGACGACAATGCCACAAGGATGCTTTATCTAATCTCATCGAAGAATCGATATGATATACATTATTTCCTAGGTTGTCTACAATCGACACAGTTTCATATACACCATCACAGTGTAATGCTTTAAAATAAAACACATCATTATAAAAAGCATCAATAGCACCAATTTTGTTATCAAATGAAAATGTGAAACCTTGTTTGTACAAACTATGAAGGGAAATAATATGTCTCGCCATTTCTTATGAGTAAAAACATTTATTCAAATCTAAAGTTAACCCATTATTAAGCAACAAAGAATAAACTCCAATCTTGGTCACAGGTGATGAAGGGAAATAATTAAGCAACATGAAACCTTGTTTGTACAAACTATGAACGGAAATAATACTCTACCTTGACTTTGGCGCAAGTCAGACACTTGCCCACATAGGTAGCGATCTCTGCTTTCATGTTCGGCCACCAATACAGTTTCTTGAGGTCCAGATACATCTTGTCCGAACCTGGATTCACGGAGGATCGAGTGTTATGAGCCTCATTCATGACTATGTCTCTGAATCCACCAAAATTCGGCGTCCAGATCCGATCCATGAAGTAACGAACTCCGTCGCCCTTGATTTCAAGATTCTTATCCATTCCCCTTAAGGCTTCACCCGTCACATTCTCTGCGTTCAAGGCTTCCCTTTGAGCTTCCTTGATTTGCGTGGACAGGTGTGAATGGATCATCATGGTAAAGGATTTCACTCGGCGGCCCGAGTTTTCCTTTCGACTAAGAGCATCAGCCACCACATTCACTTTTCCTGGATGATAACGAATTTCACATTCGTAGTCATTCAACAGTTCATCCCATCGTCTTTTCCTCATGTTTAGTTCCTTTTGATTGAGGATGTGTTGAAGGCTCTTGTGATCGGTAAATATTGTGCATTTTGTGCCGTAGAGATAGTGTCTCCAAATCTTTAAGGTGAAAACGACTGCTCCTAGTTCGAGGTTGTGTGTAGTGTAATTGACCTCGTACGTCTTGAGTTGTCTCGAGGCGTAGGCGATGACCTTCCCTCGCTGCATCAGACCACATCCAAGACCTTGATTAGATGCATCACAGTAGACCACGAAGTCTTCTGTTCCTTCTGGCAAGGACAGAATAGGTGCGCTGCATAGTGCTTGCTTTAGTGTTTGGAATGCAGCGTCTTGTCTTTCTTCCCAATTGAAAGTTACACCCTTCTGCGTCAAGGTGGTAAGTGGTTTAGCAATCTTCGAGAAGTTTTGTATAAATCTTCGGTAATAGCCAGGAAGGCCCAAGAATTGTCGGATTTCCGTTGGGGTTCTTGGTGCTGACCAGTTCTCTATTGCCTTGATTTTGGAAGGGTCCACGTGTATCCCATCTTTGCTAACCACGTGACCTAGGAAATCTACTTTCCGAATCCAAAATTCGCACTTTGAGAATTTTGCGTATAGCTTCTCTTTTCTTAGAGTTTCCAAGATTTGTCGGAGGTGTTGACCATGTTCCTCTTTAGTCTTTGAATAAATGAGTATATCGTCTATGAACACGATCACAAATTTGTTCAGGAATGAACGACACACTCGGTTCATTAAGTCCATGAACACCGCCGGTGCATTTGTTAATCCAAAGGGGATCATTACAAACTCGTAGTAACCATAACGAGTTCGAAATGCTATTTTGGGAACATCTCCTTCCAAGACTCGTAGCTGATGATACCCGGATCTCAAATCGATCTTTGAGAAATAACTCGCTCCTTGGATTTGGCCGAACAAGTCGTCAATGCGTGGTAGGGGATATCAGTTCTTGATAGTGAGCTTGTTGAGTTTCCGGTAATTGATACACATGCAGAAAGATCCATCCTTCTTCTTTACGAACAGGATTGGTGCTCCCCAAGGTAAGAAGTTCGGTCTGATGAATCCTTTGTTGAGTAGTTCATTTAATTGGCTGGATAATTCTTGCATCTCAGCTGGCGCTAGACGATACGGCGACTTAGCTATTGGGGTAGCTCCGGGAATTAAGTCGATTCTGAACTCGACTTGTCGTTCTGGTGGGACTCCTAGAAGATCTTCAGGGAAGACATCAGGAAAATCGCAGACTTCTGGAATGGCTTTGATGTCTTTGGTTTCTTTTTCTTTATCTATCATGTGGGCTAAGAAGGCATGGTACTCCTTACATAGGTATTTTTGGGCTTTGACGCAAGAGATGATTTGTAAATTGGTCTGGGTTTGTCACCATAAATGACAGGAGTTTTGTCGTTTGGCAGATTTAGGCGAATAGCCCTTTCGTGACAAAGTATATTGGCATGGTGTAGGCTTAACCAATCCATACCGATGATGACATCAAATCTCTTTATAGTGATCGGCATTAGATCTATTTGAAATGGATGTCCGTTTAGAGTTAGTGTGCAGCCTATGTACATATCGTTTGTGCTTTCTGTTCTACCATTTGTCATTTATACTGTAAATATCTTATTGAGTGATTGCGGATTCTATTTTAGTATGTGTTTGAATTTATGACTCACGAAACTCCTCTCCGCACCACAATCTAAGAGTATGCATGCATAAGTGTTATTGAAGAGAAACGTACCCGTAACCACCGTAGGATCAGCTATTGCTTCGTTCTGCCTATTGCCAGCATTCTTCCTATGCTGCCAGCATTCCTTGTCTTAGGGTAGTCTCTCTTGTAGTGTCCAGCCTCCCCACACCCATAACACGCCTGAGCCATACCAACTCCAGGGACTTGGGTGATTAGTCGTGCCGGTGCCATATAGAAACGGGTAGTGTGCCCTTTCTTGTTGCAGTTGTTGCAGTGCATCTCCCAAAAATTTCCGTTGTGATGGAAATTGCATTTGCTGCATTTCGGTAGGTTCCCAATGTATTGCTTTGCTGGTGCAGAGGTAACAGGAGCAGTAGTGGGGGTAGTAGCGGCATGGACTGCCACTATTTGTTGCTTTTTGGAAGGTTCCTGTGAAAACTGGCTCTTCCTCTTGTTCCAAAACTTCTTCTTGATGTTGTTGATGAGTTTTAGGTAAAACAAATAAACTAGAAAACAGTTCCTAAGTTCACATGCAACCTACTTTGGATCTATGTTTTATCTATTGAACATACAACTTTGAATTGCAAAACAAGAACCCTAGAGGAGAGAGGCTATAATCGAAATTTACAATCTAGGGTTTAGTGATTACATACCTTTCAATTGTTATAGTAAACAATTGATGATTCCCTTGATCTTGATCTTGATCTTCTTGGAAGCTTAGCACCACAAGTGTAATGCCTCTAATGGAATCACACCCAAACTAGCAAGAAGGAAAGTAGAGGAGAGAGGGGAGAGGGAGTATGCAAAATTTCGGCCCTTAGGGTTTCTTCAAAAGAAAAGAGTGACCAAAATGTGAACCAGGAGGCTCCTTATATAGTTGAGGGATCTAGGGTTTAGGAAAAACCCTAATGCTCCTTGCTTAGGGCCTAAGCAAACCCAAGGGCCTTATCCAAGCCCCCTTGGACGAAATCCTTAGGGTTTCCCCTATAGATTTCGTCCACCTCCTTCCAAGGAGGTTCTGGAGCCTTCCACTCAACTATCGGATAATTGCAAACTAGTGCCTGCACCTTATAATTAATTCTTTTAACCCCGAAATTAATTCTAATTAATTTCTGGCTAACAATTAATTAAACAAAATAATTTCTTATTAATATATTAATCTTTTAACATATTAATAAATTCATTTATATTAATTTATTAATCTTATAATAAATTAATATCTCTCCTTTCATAATTTCCTTGTCTGGTTGCTAGGTTTGAGGGCAACCCAAAAGGACTGTGCTGCTATCAATTCAAGTACATACCAATTATAGTTATGGGCTTAGACACCTAACCCAACAGTCTCCCACTTGGATAAGTCTGTAACTATAATTGCTAGTATGCCTTCTAAATTTGACCAGCAAATTGTAGCTTCCAAAAAGTTGCTGGCGAACTCTGACCCGGTCATTTACGTGTCCTAAGATAAGTGATCATATAATCCTTTGTTCTGCTAGATATCCCTAGACAAAAGACATGGAATGCAATCAACCTCTTTGTCCAGAATCTATGTTTCCCGATTCCTGATTAGTGATGATGTAGGACTTCTAATTGAACACATCAATTTAGTCCTGGCTGGGCCCAGCACATAAGTCAACACCAAATCATCGAGGGGCCCACAGATATCGCTTTTTCTCATTAAGGAAAAAGGAACGAATAAACATTGACTCAAATTCTTGTATCTTTTACTCATCAAACCATATATGATAATACGTTTTATAACACCAAGTTACTGATGCGTTTTCGTATTACCAATGCATAGCCGACTTGCAAATTACAACTCATATATCTCTGTTTCAAGATTATAAGATATTATCATCTCAGTATTACTCGTGATGAATTCCATGAAGTAATACTCTGAGTGAGGGTTTATCCAATACTCAAATCTTAATTTCTGAGTACTCATGAACGTTGCAGCAAAATCTATTGCCATGTCTATCCTTAGACAATCTACAATCCAGTTCATGACAGTCTTGATTCACTACTTACTTCCAAAAGTACGAGCGACTGTGGAGTTTGAATAATCTTATTATTCGGGAAGTAAAACATGCAAAAATGAAACACAATGATTGACAAAAGGTAGAACCCAAACTTATAAATAAAACTTTATTATTTAATCACCAAAAGTCAATTACATTTACTTTGTTACAAGTTTCAGAACAAAACTAATCTAACTACTAAAACTAATATCATCTTTCAGTCCTATGCTCCGAGCATGCTGAATATGCTTAGCCCTACTCAGACACCTTTGTGAGGGGGTCTGCTGGGTTGTCTTCAGATGACACCCTCTTCACTATAAGATGGCCTTCTTCTACTCTATGTCTGATGAAATGGTACTTTCTGTCGATATGTCTGGTTTTACCATGATCTCTCGGTTCCTTTGTCAAGGCAACCGCTCCTTCATTATCGCAGAACAGTTCTGTAGCCTCCTGGATGGTTGGAACAACTCCAAGATCCCCGATGAAGTTCCTCAACCAAGCTGCTTCTTTCGACGCTTCACTTGCTGCTATGTACTCTGATTCACAAGTAGAATCAGCCACCGTATCTTGCTTGGAACTCTTCCAAGTAACTGCTCCTCCATTTAATAAGAATACCCAGCCTGACTGAGAACGGAAGTTATCTCTATCCGTTTGAAAGCTGGCATCACTGTAACCATCTACTCTCAAAGTATCATTACCACCAAGTACAAGGACCCAGTCCTTCGTTCTTCGCAAATACTTGAGTATATTCTTCACGGCTATCCAATGAGCTCTACCTGGGTTTCCCTGATAACGACTGACCATGCTCAAAGCAAATGCCACATCAGGGCGAGTACATGTCATAGCGTACATGATCGATCCGAAAGCGGAAGCATAAGGTACACGACTCATGTCATCTATTTCCTCATCTGTACTCGGGCATTGAGTCTTACTCAATTTGGTATTGCTCTGGATAGGTAGCTCTCCCTTTTTGGAATTTTCCATACTAAACCTCTTTAGTACCTTATCCAAGTATGTGCTCTGACTAAGTCCAATTAGTCTCTTCTTTCTATCTCTCAATATTCTAATCCCAAGAATATAGGCGGCTTCTCCTAGGTCTTTCATGGCAAAACACTTTCCAAGCCAAGACTTAACTTCATTCAAGGTTGGAACGTCGTTACCAATGAGTAATATGTCATCGACATATAACACCAGAAAAGTTACTATACTCCCACTAGCCTTGATATACACACAAAACTCATCTTCACTTCTAGAGAAACCAAACTCTTTGACTTTCTCATGGAAGCAAAGATTCCAGCTGCGAGATGCTTGTTTCAGCCCATAAATGGATTTCTCAAGCTTGCATACTCTATTGGGAAACTTTACATCAACAAAACCCTCTGGCTGACTCATGTAAACATCCTCAGCCAATTTCCCGTTAAGGAAGGCAGTCTTGACATCCATCTGCCAGATTTCATAGTCATGAAAAGCAGCTATGGCAAGCAATATCCTAATAGATTTAATCTTAGCCACCGGCGAAAAGGTCTCATCATAGTCAACCCCTGGGGTTTGAGTGAAACCTTTTGCAACCAGTCGAGCCTTGAATGTATGCACATTCCTATCCATGTCTGTCTTCTTCTTAAAGATCCATTTGCACCCAACTGTCTTACGACCTGGTGCACTATCAACCAAATTCCAAACTTGGTTGTCATACATGGACTTAATCCCGCTGTCCATTGCCTCTTTCCACTTGGAAGCCTCTAGGCCTGCCATTGCTTCCTTATAAGTGACTGGTTCATCTAAGTTTACCAATGTTCTGTCACTTATGAATGTGTCACCATCTGAAGTAATATGAAAACCATACAACTCAGGTGGCACACTCACCCTAGTGGATCTTCGAAGAGGTAATGATTTATCAACTGGTTCAACAGGAATTGTTTCCTCTGGTTGAGTGCTAGTTTCATCTAAGGTTCCTTCATTGGTTGACTCTTGAATCTCTTCAAGGTCAATGGTATTCCCACTGTCCTCTTTGAATATGAGCTCTCTTTCTAGAAAGACTCCTCTTCGAGCTACAAACACCACGTTTTCGCTAGGTCTGTAGAACAAATATCCAAAAGACTGCTTTGGGTAACCAATGAAAACACATTTCTCACTTCTAGTTGCTAGCTTGTCGTGAGTCTCTCGTCTTACGAAAGCTTCACAACCCCAGACTTTAATATGTGCTAACGAGGGAACTTTCCCTGTCCACATTTCGTGAGGTGTTTTGGCAACCTTCTTTGTAGGGACAAGATTGAGGATGTGGGCGGCTGTCTCTAAGGCATACCCCCAGAAGTGAATAGGAAGCGAGGCACGACTCATCATAGAACGAACCATGTCTAACAAGGTTCGATTACGCCTCTCAGCTACACCATTTAACTGTGGTGTCCTAGGAGGAGTCAATTGTGAGACTATCCCACATTCTTTCAGATAGTCGTTGAACTCGGTACTAAGATACTCCCCGCCTCTATCGGATCTAAGTATCTTGATCTTTCTGCCCAATTGATTTTCGACTTCATGCTTAAACTCTTTGAACTTTTCAAAGGTTTCTGACTTATGTTTGATCAAGTAGATGTAACCATATCTGCTATAATCATCAGTGAAAGTCACATAGAATCGATTAGCATCCCTTGTGGTTGATCTGAAGGGCCCCCACACATCTGTGTGTATGAGATCCAACAGACCTTCACCTCTTTCACAAGACCCTGTGAATGGTGATTTTGTCATCTTTCCCAAAAGACAAGATTCACACATATCATCTGATTTTAGGTCAAATGATTCCAACACTCCATCCTTTTGGAGCTGGGCTATGCGTTTCTTGTTAATGTGTCCAAGACGACAATGCCACAAGCATGCCTTGTCTACACTATTAGACAAGTCAATATTAAGTACACTATTTCCTAAGCTATCAACACAAGTCACTGTTTCATACACACCATCACAAGGTAAAGATTCAAACACAAAAACACCATTCTTATAAACAAAAATTGAACCATTCAAATCATTAAAAGAATATTTAAAACCTTGTCTGAACAATGCATGAAATGAAATAATGTTTCTCGTCATCTCAGACGAATAGCAACAATTTATTAAGTCTAATCTAACATCATTACTAAGCAATAGTTGATAAACTCCGATCTTGGTCACTGGTGAAGACTTTCTGTTCCCCATGATCAAGTTTATCCTCCCATGCTCTATCTCCTCACTTTCCTTTAGCCCCTGCAAATCAGAACAGATATGAAAACCACATCCTATATCAAGGACCCATGAACGAGAAGATAATGAGTTATTAGCAGAAATAGTGTAAATACCTGCCGAGGATGGCTTCACTTTTCCATCCTTGATATCTTGCAGATATTGTGGGCAAGATCTCTTCCAATGCTCCTTTTGATTGCAGTAAAAGCAAATGGCCTCTTTTGGATCAGAAACATGGGGAGTGGAACCATTGGGCTTAGCCTTCGGGCCATTACTAGATGACACAGCTTGAGCCTTGCTCTTCCAGTTTTGCTTGGGAGGACCTTTCCTCTTCTTCCCCTTTCCCTGTCTAATGGCCAAGACAGGGGCACTTGCAGGTGTGGAGGGTATACTTTTACCCTTCATCCCTGCCTCGGCTGTTTGCAACAAGTTGTGCAATTGGGCCAAAGTCTGCTCAGTGTTGTTCAAATGGTAAGTTAGGATAAACTGACCATAACAATCAGGTAACGAGTTCAAGACCATGTCAATGGCCAATTCCTCATCGAAGTGAATGTTGAGCTTGACCAAACGCTCTATGTAGCGTTGCATTCTTTGCACATGAGATACAACCGATTCCCCCTCTTTCATCTTGCAAGCCATGAGTGACTTGACTACTTCAAACTTTTCTTGACGAGCTCGCTTATGGTACTTTTCCATAAGGTCCTTGTTCATCTCAAAAGGCCAGTAGTCCTCATAATACCTCTGCAATTCTGGGGACATGGTTGCAACCATGATGCATGCCACTTTGGTAGCATCATCATAGTGTTTCTTGTAGGCAGCATACTCTTCGGGAGTGGCTTTTGACTCATCAAGTTCTTTGAGCTCCTTTTCAAGGACATACTCGTTGTCCTCGAATCTAAGCGCCATCTTGATGTTACGCATCCAATCGTTATAGTTGGAGCCATCCATAACGACTTTGGAGCAGATGTTTAGTAGAGAGAAGTTGTGGCTGGAGGATGATGAAGCAGAAGTGTTTCCAGGAGTAGACATCTGAAAAGAAAGATAGTTTTAGTTAGATTCCAAGATACCTCAATATAATAACCCAAAGATATCATATCAAGGTTAGGACCCAACTATGACGATTTACAACTTAGAAATGGGATGCCGAGATCCACGTTCAAATCTCATAAAGGTAGGTGAATGACGATTCACCAATTCCACCATTAGACAAAATAAACGAAGTGAAATTCCTAATTCTTTTGAGATACATTAAAACTATTTAATGACATGTTTTAATCTCGGATTATGCTCTACTATTTGTGGCTGGGATACCAAGGATCACAAACTAGATGTGAATAACCATACAAATGTGCTTGGTAACCTTATTTTCTTTATCATTAACTATTGATGTGCCGGTAAACCACACACGCTCCATCAAAATGATAATTATAAGATACCCATTACTACTCTTTATTAGTACCTTTTAGTGTGCCGGTTAACCACACACGCTCCACTAACGACCAATAAAGCATAATGTGCAATTTCATGGATTAGCATACTTTTCACATTTTTCCTAAAGTAACTAGAGTTGGGATTTTGAAAAATAGTGTTCTAGTACTTTCTTTAATAGCATTATACTTTTAATGGGAAGTAGTTGTCCTATCAAATCCGTTCTGCTAACGACCCTCCACTAATCAAGGAAGCGGTGGGTGAGAGTGGACACCCATTCAACTACCATTTTATAGGCAGTTTCCTTATACCCCCCTTATAGACTAGCTTCGTGAATGAGGCATACTAGTGATTTGACTGACCATATTCTTATACATATATAATATTTAACTTTTAATTATAATATATATATATATATATATATATATATATATATATATATATAAGGTGTGTTTTAAAACATTTTAAAACTCCAAGGGTTTATATAAATTTCTTCGAAATTTAAACTATTAAATTTTTAAATTTAAATAAACCAATTAATTAGATTTAATATTTATCTATTAATTAACTTTTAATTAATTTATTAAATCTTGTAAGGATTATCTAATTAAATTAAACAATTAATTTAATCCTAATCCATATCCCTTCTAGATTTCGAAAATATGGGGATAGGGTAATTTCCTTATTTTTCTCAATTATCCAATAAGGCAACTATTATCCAAAACAAAGAAACCTTAATCTTTATAGCATATTTCGAAATTTTCAAGGGAGGAGGCTAGGGTTTTTCAAAACCCTAACCCTAATTTCGATTAGGGTTCTTTGGAGGCTAGGGTTTTCAAAAACCCTTTGATCCACAACCCTAAAAATCGAAAAAATGGCCTTCAGGGTTTAATAGCTATAAACCCTAATTTGCAATTCAACAATTATAACAATTCAATTTAAAACAAACAAAATCTCTGATACCACTGATGGGTTTTAGGTAAAACAAATAAACTAGAAAACAATTCCTAAGTTCACATGCAACCTACTTTGGATCTATGTTTTATCTATTGAACATACAACTTTGAATTGCAAAACAAGAACCCTAAAGGAGAGAGGCTATAATCGAAATTTACAATCTAGGGTTTAGTGATTACATACCTTTCAATTGTTATAGTAAACAATTGATGATTCCCTTGATCTTGATCTTGATCTTCTTGGAAGCTTAGCACCACAAGTGTAATGCCTCTAATGGAATCACACCCAAACTAGCAAGAAGGAAAGTAGAGGAGAGAGGGGAGAGGGAGTATGCAAAATTTCGGCCCTTAGGGTTTCTTCAAAAGAAAAGAGTGACCAAAATGTGAACCAGGAGGCTCCTTATATAGTTGAGGGATCTAGGGTTTAGGAAAAACCCTAATGCTCCTTGCTTAGGGCCTAAGCAAACCCAAGGGCCTTATCCAAGCCCCCTTGGACGAAATCCTTAGGGTTTCCCCTATAGATTTCGTCCACCTCCTTCCAAGGAGGTTCTGGAGCCTTCCACTCAACTATCGGATAATTGCAAACTAGTGCCTGCACCTTATAATTAATTCTTTTAACCCCGAAATTAATTCTAATTAATTTCTGGCTAACAATTAATTAAACAAAATAATTTCTTATTAATATATTAATCTTTTAACATATTAATAAATTCATTTATATTAATTTATTAATCTTATAATAAATTAATATCTCTCCTTTCATAATTTCCTTGTCCGGTTGCTAGGTTTGAGGGCAACCCAAAAGGACTGTGCTGCTATCAATTCAAGTACATACCAATTATAGTTATGGGCTTAGACACCTAATCCAACAGTTGTTGTTGGTATTGATGTTGTTGTTGTTGTTTCCTATGGTTTGCTCTGGGACGGTAGTTGCGAAGCCTTGACAGATTCCATGGTCAATGAGAGCTTGTGCCAACTGTTTGGTGCTATCGAAAGTGACTGGTTTGGAAGCTAGCACACTTCCTCAAATCTAAGGTGACAGTCCCCAGATGTATCTTTCGATCTTCTTGCTCTCTAGAACAACCATGCCTGGGCAAAGGATTTCCAAATCACTAAACCTATTGGTATAGGTTGTGATGTCCGAGCCTACCATAGTAAGGCCCCAAAGTTCCTGCTCTAGCTTTTGTACTTCGCCCCTTGGACAGTACTCTTGCATTAACATTTGCTTTAGATTCTCCCAGCCCATAGAATTTTCCACTACCAGAGTTAGTGACTTGACATGGACATTCGACCACGTCAGAGCTCTCTCGGAGAATGTACAAGCAGCAAAATTTACCTTGCTCTCTTCCAGACATGCACAGATCTTGAAAACTGCTTCTGTTTTCTCTATCTATTGTGATAGAGCCATTATCCCCCCAGATCCATTAAAAGATATGGGGTTGCTATTGGTGAAGTCCTTGAAGGTGCAATCCCTGAACGACCCTAACGTTGGCCATTCGTAGAGCTATTTACTCCCCCTCCATACCCATTATTACTCATCTGTGTCATTTCTGCTGTCACTGCATCTGTTACAGCAGCTATCAAGGTGGCATTATCCGTTGATGGCGGTGGTGGTGGTGGTGGAGGTGTTGCGTTGTTGACACAACGTGTAGATCTATAGGGTGGCATCGTTCTGCTAGAGAAACAGAATGAAGAACATAAGTCTTTAATGATTGGAAGCTATGTGTTAATAAATTTACTATCTTTATCAATTTATGAATTTGACTGACCTACCCAAGGTTTAGAGCTTGACTCATAATAAAAGTTTGCATGGTGATAGATAAACTTATGAATCTGAGTGGTATTCAAAGAATTAACAAACAAAGGAATTTCTTCATATATATTAAACATACGTTGAGTTACATTTGAAGTTAGGAAAATTTCGACCCTTCTAAGGGTCTCCGATATAGAAGTTAAAGAAAAGTAAGACTTTTAGCTGAGTTCCTATTCTATAACATTTTTTTTGAGATTTGGGCAAGTTCTACTTGCGACGTAGGTTGCGCTTGGAGCTAAATTCCGTTTCTGATTGCTTTGCTTCCATAAGGTGCCTATCGAAGGCGACTTACTGTTCCCTTATCTCAGAGAGGGCTGCAATCATTTATGCTTGGAATGTGTCAGCGCGGAGCTGGGCGTCATTCTGCAACTTGTCCAGTGGACGGATGTCGGAAGTGTGAACTTGTACTTCTACGTTGACTTCACGAATAAGACTGGTTGGCTAGTTTGCCCACCATGACTGGGAGTGCTCGGTCGGCTGAACCTCCATCCCTGACGTCGTAGAAGTCCCGACACATACCGTAGGGAGGACGTAATCCTTGCTATTAGCTCCAATGGTAAAGGTGACTTCCCCAAATGGGAGTTGGTCCCTGAAATTTTCTCCTAACTGTGGGAGGTTGGGCGACTGGTGGGTTGATTACTTATGGTTCTGAGTCTGTCCCAGAGTCATCCCCTTCCTCCAACTCTATAGGTTCCTCATCCTCTTCGGGTTCCTCCTCTATCCATCCTCCATTGCCCTGATTTGGGTAGTAGGGATCCCCTGGTGGATGGAATCCAACCATTGTGTCTGTACGAGAATAGAGGTATGAGAACTGTTTAGAATTTTTATTAACATTTAAATCTAGATGTGTAAGTTAAACTATTGTATTTACTAAATACTCCTATAGTATTTAAGTTTGTATGTTTGATACTAGTGTCATTTAGGTAAGTTTTAACTTGTTGCTCACTACGACCATTCCTCGACATACATTAGTCTGATCTCGGATAAATATAGTTTATCAGGCTATATTCGTCCCAAATCCAATTACATATTCCGAGGCCTAGTCGTAGTGTCCAACTTGTCTTAATACTTCTTGTATAGTTCTAACTATGAAAATGACTCGTTGTATGCATGTATTTGTGCTTTTACGACCCAAATAATTTAAGCTAAATGAAATGCGGTTTAGGTGTAAATAAAGCATTCTGTCATAGAGTTTTAGTCCCTATGCATTTATAGTTTGTATATCTTATGTGGTTCAATATACTTAGTTCACTATAAACAATTCTCTGATGCCAATCTGTCACACCCCCAAACCAGAACGGCAGAATCGTTCGAGGGCGGATGACTTCATGTAGTATCGTAACAGTTGAATACATAGTAAAGAAAGTAAAACAACCATCATATATATAATTTAAAAGTTACATTGTTGAATGATACTTGTTCAAAACAAATTACAATATGATGACAAAATGAGTTTTAAACTAACGCCTTAGCGTCACTTCTCCAAAAGCTGGGGTTTACCTGTATTACTGAATCCCTGAGAAATACAAGTAGTTTTGAAAGAGTGTCAACAATTAAGTTGGTGAGTTCATAATTTGGTATAAAATCACTGAGTTTGTTTCTGAAAAATCCAATATTTTTCCATGAGTGTGTGGTAGTTTAAAAGTTCCAAAACTGTAATGCATTAGTAGTTTTTCATGCCTAGAATAACAAATTTAGGTATGTATAAAATCACTAAGACATTTGATAACCCCGTAAATCATCATGTTTTTAATACTCCATGTGAGTTTCATAACCATGCTATTGACCTAGACTGCCTGTAACAACGTTCTTCAGGCGTTGAAATGTTATGACGTTTGCATCCCAGACCTGCCGGTCTAATTGTAGCTAACAGTTTAGGTGTGGGATTGTCAATCCTGTATAAATCTATACACAAGTATCACGCTCTCCCTACAAGAGATTATGGTATATAATACAGGACTTTAACTGCATACTTGAAACTGCATATGTGAAGTTGAATGTCTCACAAAACTTAGTATCAGATAGATTTACGTATGAAAATTCCATTAGTTCTTGTATATGAAAGTATTTCTTTGCTATAGTACTCATTGTATGTAAAATCTCCTGAATAGCTAGTAAACTATAACTATTATAGTTTTTCCAAAAGTATGTTTCATTTGTATGATAAACCCTAGTGTAGTGTCGACTTTGTATGTAAAGTATAACATTATTGAACATTTATACTCAAAATATAAATAAAGTGTTTGATATTTATATAACAACATGTTTCATTCCAAAAAGACAAAGTGTTATCATGATTTGTTGTATGAGAATGTTTTCGTATGGTAGTTATAAATCACATATGATTGATTATAACAAAAAGTATAGCAAGAGATTGATGTTTTTCACACGAGGATAATCATGTGTTTACTTGTATTTCCCCCCTTAAATGTGTATAAAAATCATTTACAAAGCATTTGAAAACGTAGTTATAGGGGTATGAACTCACCTGATAGAGTGAAGATGGTGAGATGAAAACCGAGCAGAACTTCGACAGGAGAATGTTGATTTCTCAGGATTCTCGGGAATCTTGGAAGTGTAAAACCTTCCTTCGGAACTTGGATGTGAAGACCGGGGCTTCGGGATAGCTTCGGGGGTTAAAACGCTGAGCTTCGGCACGAGAGAGAAGAGAATTGAGCAATGAAACCCGGAACCTTTTGAGCTCTATTTATAGCCCAATTTTTGGGTCCCACGTCGTGGCAAGAGGGTTTCCCACATTGTGGAGTCGATCCTATCCTCTTCCATGGATGAGACGTCTTCTGCCAAGCCTGAAAACCCATCAGTCATGCTGCCATGTTGTGGCTATCTGTGCCATGTCATGGCCAGCCTGACAGCCTCGGATTTTGTGTCTCGAACTTGTAAAATGCATAACTTTCGCATACGAGCTCCATTTTCGACGTTCTTTATATGCACACGGAGGTGAGAATATACTCTACAACTCTCGTTTAGACTCTGTCGGCTAATTTTGACCTTATTTTTAGTATATCATTTTTAACAGGCCGGGACACAAAAAGTCCATTAAAAATCCATAACTTCTTCATTCGTCGTCCGTTTTCGCCAGACTTTTTACCGTTGTGCTACTATTGTTGAGATCCTCGATTCTCATTTAGATTGTTTTGGCCAAAAATCCCTTGATCTCTATTTCGAGTTTTTAGCTATTTACTGCTACATCTGAAACTTCGAAAAAATCATAACTTCCTCATACGAAGTCAGATTTGGGCGTTCTTTTTATGTATGTTCACGGTTTAATGATATCTACGACTTTCATTTAGATACTTAAGGTTAAAAAGTATTTTATTAAAACTTCGCGTTTTTACGTTTAATCGTATTGATGGTTTTGTTGTGAATCTAAGGTTGGTCATAACTTCTTAGTTATAACTCGGATTTTAGTGTTCTTTATATTTCTGAAAACCTTGACATGATGACTATCATTTTAGGCAACCCAATAGAGACTATTGAACATTTTATTTTTGACGCTATTTTCATTATATCAAAAGAGATTACAATTCTTGACTTTTTAGGTCATTACATTGATTCGAAATATTGGGTTGTCACAGAAATCCACATTAATCTTCAGCAACCGGTCCACTAACCTTTGCATCTTTTGCAAGTGACCGGTGATGGGTTCACCATCCTTCATCCTGGATGTTATCATAGAGGAGACGATTTCATACCTCTCCTGATGCGCACTCTGATGGTGCCTATCCATCAGATCTAAATGCATCTCATAGGGGTAGAAATATTCATAGGATTTCTGGAGTTCGGGAGTCATGGTAGCCAACATGATGCAGGACACTTTGGTAGCATCCCTCTCATGTGTAGTGTACTCCGTAACCTCCTCGGGAGTAGCAGTGGACTCATTGATGACCTTAAGCTCCTTATCAAGGACATATTCCTTGTCCTCATAGCGGGTAATCATCCTGATATTTCTAATCCATTCATTGAAATTAGACCCACCAAAAGTGACTTTCCCACACAAGTTCATGTGGGAAAAGGAGCCTGTAGGGTTTGAGCCAGCAGCAGTATTGTTCGACATCCGAAAAGAAAGAAGGAAAAGTTTAATTAGATGAAGAATCCTTAATAAGTCACCCAAATGAAATATTAAGGCTAGGACCCTACAAACTATTTCATAACTTGGAAGAGGGATGCCATAATCCAAGCTATAAAATATTTGAAGGTAGGTAAATGACGATTTACCAATTTCCACCATGAAAAACAAAATGAATTATTAAGTTTTAATTGGAATTGAAACTCCTAGATCTTTAAGATACATTGAACTTTCAATGGCATGTTTTAATCTCGATTGTGCCCTTTCAAGTTTGTGACTGGGATGCCGAGGATCACAAAAAAGGTGTGAATAACCATGC
The DNA here is from genome assembly GCF_051521515.1 of Lactuca serriola. Lineage (NCBI taxonomy): Eukaryota > Viridiplantae > Streptophyta > Magnoliopsida > Asterales > Asteraceae > Lactuca > Lactuca serriola. The sequence continues at coordinate 171,390,382 of NC_136416.1, read as the reverse complement.
AAATTAACTTGGTACCCTTAATTTTATCACCTAATCGATGTGCCGGTTAACCACACGCGCTCCACCGATCTATGATAAAACTTAAGTCACCCTTTGTCACACTTACTAGTCCTTTTTAGTGTGCTGGTTAACCGCACACGCTCCACTAATGACTTGGTGAGGTACAAAGTGTAATTTCATGGGTTAGCACCTATTTCACATTTTCCTAAAGTAACTAAGAATGGGAATTTATAAAGGTTTTAGTAACTTTATAATTTCATTATACTTTTAATAAGGTTTAAGGTATTATCCTACCCGTTCGGCTAACTACCCTCCACCAGTCAACGAAGCGGTGGGTGAGAGTGGACACCCATTAAACTGCCATTTTATAGACAGCAACCTTATCCCCCCTTATAGACCGGCTTCGTGAATGAGGCCTACTAATGGTAAGAATGACTTATTCTTATACCTATATATAATAATTAAACTTTTAATATTATAGAAGTATAAGGGTTGATTTTTAAACTTTTAAAATTCTAAGGTTCAATTTGGAATTAAAGTATTTAATGTGTGAGCCTTTTCAAATTCCAAACTTAAGGGCAAGTATTGAAACTATTTAAGACTTTTCATTTCATAACTTATGAGTTTTAATGGTCCATTAAAATAAAGACTCTTCATTTTATGTAACCTCTTATTCTTTAATGACACTTTTAAAGAAGTGACTTTTGGTTATCCATAACTTGAGGACAAGTTATGGACTCCATAATTAGCCATTAAGATCAAGAATTATACTACAAGCAAATTACACATAATTCCTATGATCTACTAAAAACTCATAAGAACATAAACATTCATATCAAAATTTCAAGAATTCATATTAACACATATAAAACATGGAATTTTGATATTAGCCATTGTAAATGGATTAGCATAAACATCACACCATCAAAAACAAGTTTTAAAACACCAAAACAGTTTAGGGTAATGTTTCTAGACCATTTCCAGTAGCAAAACTCGAAAAACTGCATTTTGGGGCTCCTACTCGTCGAGTGCAAGAACCTGCTCGACGAGTATGATGAATTTACACATGGGCTCATCGAGTCCCCTCATGGACTTAGCGAGTTCATGCTACAGAGTGCAGATTTTTGAGCTTTTTCAACAAGTTTGCATCAAGTATCAAGAAAACAAGCCCACTCTCTGATACCACTGTTGGGTTTTGAGCATACTAACAATCATATGGTGTACATGCAACCCTAGAAAACTTGGATCTATGTTTTCTCTAAAATACATGCAAATTTGATTTCCAAGGTTCACAACCTAACTAGCATGTTATGGGGTATTTGTAATACAAAACCTTAAGTAGAATAACATACCTTTCTTTTGTGGTTGATTTCTTGGAGCTTTAGAGCCTAACACCAATAGTGTAGATGCCTCAAGTGGTGTCACAAATCACCAAAACAAGTTGGAAGCTCTTGAAAGAATAAGAACACTTATAGAAATCGACTCACTCTTATGCTCACACACACTAGTGCCATATCTAGAACCAAGGACTCCTTTATATAGTATGGAGGACTAGGGTAAACCCTAATACCCATGACTCTTCATTTACCTAGGATCCATGGGTTAAAAGCTCCATGGACCTCATATACTCTTACCCATCCTAAATAAATCTTAGCCCAATCCATATATAAATAAGAGTCCATATTTAGTTAGCTCCATTTTGATCACTAAATTAATTCTAAATTAACTTTTGATCAATACTAATTAAATAATTACAAATTCATATTAATATATTATAACTAATAATATATTAATATATCATAAACATGTAACACCCAAAGTCAGGAAGGCCAAGAAAGGAAAGGAAACCATAAGTTTAAGGGACGACTCGTCGAGTCCAAGGTGGAACTCGGCAAGTCCGAGCGGGATCCGGGTCAAGGAGTAAGTGACCGACTCGGCGAGTCGGCTAAGGAGACTCGGCGAGTCTGGTCTGAGCAAGGAAAACCCTAAATCCGGGACTTGGAGCCTATTTAAGTGTCTCATTCTCTTCCCTAGGGTTCCTTTACTGCCTCTCTAACCCAGAACACCGAACCCTAAGCCCCATTGTTACTCTTTCAAGCTTCCAAGCCATTTTTGGGTGATTTGAAGGAAGAGGGAAGAGGGAAATCATTGAAGCTTCAAGGATTGACCTTAGATCCAGAGTTTGTGGAACCTTTCAGAGTTATTGAAGGTACTAAGTCGTTTAATTCATTTAGATCTATTCTAGTTATGAGTTTTGGGGCTTTTAAGCCATGTTTAGATATTCATATGAGTTAGAAACTAGATTTGAGGTTGCTACTGATGGTTTTGAGCCATAAGAACATTCCTATGTGCACATACAAACCCTAATGCTTGGATCTAGGTTTCTCTAATTTAACATGCATTGTATCCAAGACTTCTAATGATAATTCTAGTATAATAACAATAAGAAATCAGATTTAGAAGATTACCTTGAATCACTTGCTTGAATCTTCTTGTCCTTGGAGCTTTAGAGTCACAAGTGTCACTCCTCTAATGGCTTACAAACACCAATTAGCAAGAGGATGATTATAGAGAGAGGAGAGGGGAGCAAGAAATCGGCCAGGGTTTCTTCAAAGACAAAAGTACCGATTTCCTTGACCCCTTGGGTCTATTTATACTAGTGAGGCTCCTAGGGTTTCACCCTTCAACCCTAATTGGATAACTTATGCCCTAAGCAATCCAATACCCTAATGATAAGCCTTGGACGAATTCTAGGTCTATCCTAAGCCCCAAAACCGTCCACCCCTTATCCAGAAGGCATAATAGCCCAAAGTACAACTATCATACAATTGACAGTTTATGCCCCTTTATTCAATTAATCTCTTTAAGTCACCAAATTAATTCCTAATTAATTTATGACTTATATTAATCAAATAATAATATTATTCTTATAATATATAAATAATATTTCTTCTCTCATTATAAATCATCCTGTCAAGTTGTTATGGTGAAGGCAACCCAAAAGGACCATGCACAACCGGGTCAAATACTTGCCAAATATAGTTGCAGCCTTAGACACTATTCCAAAAGTCTCCCACTTGGATAAGTCTAGTAACTATATATACAAGTATAATCCGATTAGCAATCGTAGCTCTCAAAGACGCTGTCAAACTCGGATCTTATCAATTTTGTCCTTTAGATAAGGGATCGTACAGTCCTCTGTTTAGATATCATGCAGACATTTATATGGAACCAATTGTCTAGCATTTGGTTTCTCGATTTCAGATTTATTCAACATAGAACTTAATCAAACACATCAATTTAGTTCTGACCGGGCCCGACACATAAGTCAAATCAAATCATCGAGCGGCCGAGATATCGCTTTTAGCCTCTTAGGATAAAAGTAACAAATAAACTTCGACTTTTATGCATTTACTTATTCATTAATCAATCATTCATAACAATGCGTTTTATAACATCAATTTACTGATGCGGTTTCGCATTATCAATGTACAACCAATGCAAGTTGTTAGGTGAAGTGCAACTCAAATGGACCATGCCGCGTCGGGTCAAGTTGATACCAAATATAGTTACGAACTTAGATACCTTATCCAACACGTGTGTGGTTAACCGACACACTTACTTGGACTAACAAAGGGTAGGAATGGGTAACTCGTAAATTATAATAGACCAATCTAATTAAAAACTTGTATTTCTGAACTGTGAATTATTGTGTTGGGTCCTAGCCTATATATTTTATTTGGGTGTTATATTAAGGATTTCCTATCTAATTAAAAACTTGTATTTCTTCTTTTTTAGATTTTTGGCCCAAACACCTCTTCTGGCTCAATCTCCAACAAAAAAACTCCTCAAACCCACTCTCGCTCCTGAACATTTGTGGGAGGGTCACTTTTGATGGATCTAATTTCAATCATTGGATCAGAAAAATCAGAATGGCCCTATCGATACGAGGATAAGGAACATATTCTCGACAAGTAAATTATTGAGATAGATGAAGCCACTGCTACTCCCGAAGAAATGGTTGAGTATATGCAAGGAAGCAACCAAAGTGTCATGCATTATGGTGGCCACTATGACTCCCGAGCTGCAGCGGTTCTATGAGGACTTTTGGCCTTACGAGATGTGCCAGGACTTGATGGAAAAGTACCATCAAAAAGCACGTCAATAGAGGTATGAAGTAGTTACCTCATTCATAACAACCAAGATGAACGATGGAGAGTCCATCACGACCCACCTGTAAAGGATGCAAAGGTATATGGATCGTTTGCTCAAGTTGAATGTCAACTTTGATGAAGAGTTGGCTATAGACATACTTTTTCACTCTTTACCTCCCTGCTATGATCAGTTCAAGATGACTTATCATCTGAGCAATGAGGAAGTCACCTTGAGCAAACTTCAAGGTTTGTTAAGAACTGCTGAAAGTGGATTAAAAGGATAAGTCTAGTAACTATATATACAAGTATAATCCGATTAGCAATCGTAGCTCTCAAAGACGCTGTCAAACTCTAATCCTATCAATCTTGTCCTTTAGATAAGGGATCGTACAGTCCTCTGTTAAGATATCATGCAGACATTTCTATGGAACCAATTATCTAGCATTTGGTTTCTCGATTTCAGATTTATTCGACATAAAACTTAATCGAACACATCAATTTAGTTCTGACAGGGCCCGACACATAAGTCAAATCAAATCATCGAGCGGCCGAGATATCGATTTTAGCCTCTTAGGATAAAAGTAACAGATAAACTTCGACTTATATGCATTTACTTATTCATTAATCAATCATTCACAACAATGTGTTTTATAACATCAATTTACTGATGCGGTTTCGCATGATCAATGTACAACCAATTAACAAATAACAAACCATATATCTAGGTTGTAAGACCATATGATATTATCGTCTTGCAATCACCCTTTTCATCAGATTCCATAAGGTGATTCCAGCTAGCGCGGGTTTGTTCCAATGCTCAAAACTAGTTCATAAGCACTCATGAACGTTGCAGCAAACTTTGCCATGTCTAATACCATTTAGACAATCTACATACCAATTCATGACAATCTTCATTCATACTTACTTCCAAAATATGAACGATTGTGGATTGTTTGAATAATTCGATTATTCTAAATAAATTCACTTATTCTGGAAGTCAAAACATGCAAAGTGAAACAATAGTTAAATATTTAACATAAGACAGTAACTTTACTTATAAATAATACTCATTTATTTATTCATCAAATGTTAAATTACATTTATCTATTACAAGTTTCTAAAATCATCTAATCTAATCTAATATCATCTCTCAGCCCAATACTCCTAGCATGCTGCAAATGCTTAACCCTACTCAGTCCCTTCGTAAGCGGATTTGCTGGGTTATCTTCTGATGATATCCTCCTCACCACGAGGTGTCCTTCTTCTACTCGATGTTTAATGAAATGATATTTTCTGTCATTATGATGAGATCTACCATGATCCCTCGGTTCCTTGGTCAAGGCAACCGCTCCTTCATTATCACAGAAAATCTCCATAGGCTCTTTGATGGTAGGCACAACTCCAAGATCACCAATGAAGTTCTTTAACCATATTGCCTCCTTCGACGCTTCGCTCGCTGCAATGTACTTTGATTCGCACGTTGAATCAACTAGGTTTCCTGCTTGGAACTCTTCCAAGTTACTGCTCCTCCATTAAGGGTAAAGACCCAGCCCGACTGCGAACGGTAGTTGTCTCTGTCGGTTTGAAAGCTGGCGTCACTATACCCTTGCACCTTCAAGTCATCACTCCCTCCGAGGACTAAAAACCATTCCTTGGTTCTCCGAAGGTACTTAAGGATATTCTTTACCGCAATCCAATGGGCTCTGCCAGGGTTCCCTTGATATCTACTAACCATGCTCAAAGCAAAGGCTACATCAGGGCGAGTACAAGTCATAGCATACATGATTGAGCCAACTGAGGAAGCGTATGGTACTCGGCTCATTTCTGCTATTTCGGCTTCAGTACTCGGACTTTGAGTCTTACTCAACTTGGCATTACTTTGTATCGGTAATTCTCCTTTCTTCGAATTTTCCATACTAAAACGTTTTAGTACTTTATCTAAGTAAGTGTTCTGACTAAGTCCTATTAGTCTCTTACTTCGTTCTCTCACTATCCTTATTCCCAAGATATAGGAAGCTTCTCCGAGGTCCTTCATCGTGAAGCACTTCCCGAGCCAGGACTTAACTTCCTGCAGAGTCAGGATGTCGTTCCTTATGAGTAGTATGTCATCGACATAAAGAACGAGAAAGCTAACTATGCTCCCACTGTCTTTGACATATACACACGATTCATCTTCGCTTCGTACAACTCCAAACTCTTTGACTTTCTCATCGAAGCAAAGATTCCATCTTCAAGACGCTTGTTTAAGTCCATAAATGGACTTCTCAAGATTACACACTCTATCTGGATGCTTTAGATCAACAAAACCCTCTGGCTGAGCCATGTAAACACCCTCAGCCAACTTCCCGTTAAGGAAAGCGGTCTTGACATCCATTTGCCAAATTTCATAATCATGAAATGCGGCAATAGCTAGCATCACTCTAATAGATTTTATCTTCGCAACTGGTGAGAAGGTCTCATCATAGTCAACTCCAGGAGTTTGAGTAAAGCCCTTCGCAACCAATCGCGCCTTATATGTGTGTACATTTCCATCCACTTCGGTCTTCTTCTTGAAGATCCATTTGCACCCAACGGTCTTACGTCCGGGCACATTATCAACCAAATTCCAAACTTAGTTGTCATACATGGACTGGATCTCGCTGTCCATTGCCTCTTTCCATTTTTTAGACTTCGGGCCTGCCATGGCTTCCTTAAAGCTATTAGGTTCATCTAGATTTATTAGTGTACCATCACTAATATACGTGTCCCCTTCGGTAGTAATATGAAAACCATAAAACTGGGGTTGAACTCTAACTCTTTTGGAACGTCTTAGAGGTAAGGACTGGTCAATAGGTTCAACCGGAGTTTCCTCCTTGGGTTGAGTGTCAGCGGTAGAGGTTCCTTCATCTATCGATTCTTGAATCTCTTCAAGCTTGATTTGCCTCCCACTGTCTCCTTGGCTTATGAGTTCTCGCTCTCAGAAAACTCCTCTCCTCGCAACAAAGACAACATTGTCCTTCGGTCTATACAAGAGATATCCAAAGGATTTCTGCGGGTAGCCGATGAAAATACATCGCTCACTACGAGGTTCGAGCTTGTCGTGAGTATCTCGTCTTACAAAAGCCTCGCAACCCCAAACCTTGATATGTGCTAACGAGGGAACTTTCCCTGTCCACATCTCGTGAGGTGTTTTGGCAACCTTCTTAGTAGGGACTCGGTTAAGGATATGGGCGGCAGTCTCTAAGGCATACCCCCAGAATGAGATAGATAGTGAAGCACGACTCATCATAGAGCGGACCATGTCTAACAAGGTTCGATTACTCCTTTCTGTCATACCATTCAACTGCGGTGTCCTAGGCGGTGTCAATTGTGAAACTATTCCACACTCTTTTAGATAGTCGTGGAATTCAAGACTTAGGTACTCTCCTCCTCGATCGGATCGAAGCATCTTGATTTTCCTGCCCAATTGATTCTCCACTTCATTCTTGAACTCTTTGAACTTTTCAAACGTTTCTGACTTTTGCTTGATTAAGTAAATATACCCATATCTACTATAGTAATCGGTAAAAGTCACATAGAAGCGGTTTCCATCCTTTGTGGTTGATCTAAAGGGTCCATATACATCGGTATGTATTAGGTCCAATAAACCCTCACCCCTTTCACATGTGCTAGTGAAGGGTGACTTGGTCATCTTTCCAAGTAAACAAGATTCGCATGTGTCATCTTCCCTAAGGTCGAATGACTCCAACACTCCATCCTTTTGGAGTTGGGCTATGCGCTTCTTGTTGACATGTCTAAGACGACAATGCCACAAGGATGCTCTATCCATACTATTGGAAGAATCCATGCATAAAACATCATTTCCTAGGTTATCTACAATCATAACAGTTTCATAAATTCCATTACATGGTATTGCTTCAAAATATAAGACACCATTCAACTTTCAAAGACGATCGACATACCTTTGCATCTTTTGCAAGTGTACAGTTAGAGATTCTCCATGTCCCATTTTAGCGGAGATCATGTTAGTGAAAATCTCGTAACGCTCGTGCCTCGCGTTCTGATGGTATCTCTCCAATAAGTCTTGATGCATCTCGTACGGGTACATGTCCTCGTAGGACTTTTGGAATTCGGCGTTCATTGTGGATATCATGATGCAATGAACCTTCATTGCATCATGCTCATGAGTTTCAAAAGCATCCATTTCAGCCGGAGTAGCGATTTCTGCATTGATCTTCTCGAGCTTTTCATCGAGGACATACTCCTTGTCCTCGTAGCGAGCAATTGTGCGAATGTATCTTATCCATTCGCTAAAGTTCGTTCCATCAAAAGTCACCTTTTGGCAAAGGCTCATCAATGTGAATGAACTAGCAGCAGCGTTGTTTGCGTTCGACATCTACAAATAGAAAGGACAAAGATTGATTAGAATTTGAATCCCTAATAATCACTCAATAAGAAAAATTAGGGCTAGGATCCAACAACATTATTTACATATTAGAAAAGGGATGCCGTAATCCAACATGCAAACAATCTGAAGGTAAGTGAATGATGATTCACTAATTCTCCACCATGAAAACCTAACTTTAAGTTCTAAATGTATTGAGAATTCCTAGGTTTCGATGAGATTCATTGAACCTTTCAATGGCATGTTTAAATCTCGATATGCCCCTCTCGTTTGTGACTGGGATACCGAGGATCACAAAGTGGGTGTGAATAACCATGCAAATGTACATGATGCCTTCATTGTAACAATCACCTATTCGATGTGCCGGTAAACCACACACGCTCCATCGAACTATGATAAACAATGAATCACCCTTTGCCACCTATGCTTAGAACCAATTAGTGTGATGGTAAACCACACACGCTCCACTAACTTCTTAGCAAGGGTGCAAAGTGTAATTTCATGGGATTGCATCAATTCACTTTTCCTAAAGTAACTAGGATTGGGAATTTGAAAAACATGTAGTTACTTTATAGGTTCATTATACTTATTAATGAGGAGATAGAGTTGCCCTATCCTACCCGTTCGGCTAACGACCCTCCACCGATCAAGCAAGCAGTGGGTGTGAGTGTACACCCATTAAGCGCCATTTTATAGGCAGCAACCTTATACCCACCTTATAGACCGGCTTCGTGAATGAGGTCTACTAACGGTAAGACTAACATTTTAATTATACATACATATATATATATATATATATATATATATATATATATATATTAATCTTGTAATATTATATTAGTATAGGGTTGAATTTTAAACTTGTAAAATTCTAGGGTTTGAAATTTGAATTGTCTAAATTAAACTTTTAATCACAAAAAATAAATTTCAAAACTTAAGGACAAGTTTTAAACTTTTCAAAACATAAGGGATCAAATAACAAATAATCCAAATTAACATTTAATCACATAATTATCCATATTTGATTTATTTAATTATTTCTTGCAAAACAATTTACCAATTTAATAAAATAATCAATCAATTATCACATAAGGAAATTATTATTCAATTTATTGGTAAATATCTTTAATTAGGTCAAGGATATACTCAAATATATATTAAAATCGGATTTATATTGACCTATTAAAATAAAGGCAAGTTTCCATAAGATAAACAGCAAGAAATCCCGAACTTATCCAACACGTGTGTGGTTAACCGACACACTTACTTGGACTAACAAAGGGTAGGAATGGGTAACTCGTAAATTATAATAGACCAATCTAATTAAAAACTTGTATTTCTGAATTGTGAATTATTGTGTTGGGTCCTAGCCTATATATTTTATTTGGGTGTTATATTAAGGATTTCCTATCTAATTAAAAACTTGTATTTCTTCTTTTTCAGATTTTTGGCCCAAACACCTCTTCTGGCTCAATCTCCAACAAAAAAACTCCTCAAACCCACTCTCGCTCCTGAACATTTGTGGGAGGGTCACTTTTGATGGATCTAATTTCAATCATTGGATCAGAAAAATCAGAATGGCCCTATCGATATGAGGATAAGGAACATATTCTCGACAAGGAACTCATTGAGATAGATGAAGCCACTGCTACTCCCGAAGAAATGGTTGAGTATATGCAAGGAAGCAACCAAAGTGTCATGCATTATGGTGGCCACTATGACTCCCGAGCTGTAGCGGTTCTATGAGGACTTTTGGCCTTACGAGATGTGCCAGGACTTGATGGAAAAGTACCATCAAAAAGCACGTCACGAGAGGTATGAAGTAGTTACCTCATTCATAACAACCAAGATGAAGGATGGAGAGTCCATCACGACCCACCTGTAAAGGATGCAAAGGTATATGGATCGTTTGCTCAAGTTGAATGTCAACTTTGATGAAGAGTTGGCTATAGACATACTCTTGCACTCTTTACCTCCCTGCTATGATCCGTTCAAGATGACTTATCATCTGAGCAATGAGGAAGTCACCTTGAGCAAACTTCAAGGTTTGTTAAGAACTACTGAAAGTGGATTAAAAGGAAAAAAAGTGTTGAATCCACTCCTGCTGCTACCCCAGTCCTGGCTATTAGACATGGAAAGGGGGAAAAGAGGAAAGCTCCATCAAAGAACTGGAAGGGAAAGTCTCATGATGGATCTTCTTCTAGTGGATCCAAAGCTAAAATCGATTCTACCCCTCCCTCCTCTGATCCAAAAGAAGCAACGTACTTCTACTGCCATGAAAGGGGGCATTGGAAACGAAGTTGTGCGACGTAATTGTAGGACATCAAGGATGGGAAGGTAAAGCCGACCTTCGTAGATATTTATACTATTCTGTCTAAAGCCTCATCACATGCTAGTTCTTGGGTCCTTGATACATGATGTGGTTTTCACATTTGTTCTGACTTGCCGAGACTAAGAAGAAGTAGGGATATGGAGCATGGGAAGATGAACCAAACAATGGGCAATAGGAATTCATCTCCTGTTACCAAGATTGGAGTTTACCCTTTGGTGCTTAGTAGTGGGTTAGGTTTAGATTTGAATGATTGTTGCTACTCGTCAGAAATGACGAGGAATATTATTTATTTTCATGGTTTGTACAGAAAAGGATTTAGATATTCATTTAATAACGAAAGTGGTTCTATAAATGCTTATTATAATGGTACTTTTTATTTTGAAGCATTTCCTTGTAATGGTGTATATGAAACTATGATGGTTGTAGATAACTTAGGAAATAATGTATTGTATATTGATTCGTCTAATGTCTTAGACAATGCATGCTTGTGGCATTGTCATCTTGGACATGTCAACAAGAAGCGCATTGCCCAACTACAAAGCGATGGAGTGTTGGAGTCATTTGACCTTAGGGGAGATAACACGTGTGAGTCTTGTTTACTTGGAAATGTGACTAAATCACCTTTCACTAGTATTGTGAAAGAGATGAGTGATTGTCAGATCTCATACACACAGATGTGTGTGGGCCCTTCAGATCCACCACAAGGGATGCTAATCGCTTCTGTGTGATTTTTACTGATGATTACAGCAGATATAGATATATCTACTTAATCAAGCATAAGTCAGAGACCTTTGAAAAGTTCAAAGAGTTTAAGCAAGAAGTAAAGAATCAATTGGGCAGGAAGATAAAGATGCTCAAATCTGATAGAGGTGGTGAGTATCTTAGTATCGAACCTTGTTGGACATGGTTCGTTCCATGAGAGTCGAGCTTCGCTACCAATATCATTCTGGGGTATGCCTTAGAGACTGTCGTCCATATCCTTAATCTATTCCTAACTAAGAAGGTTGTCAAAACACCTCACGAGATGTGAACAGGGAAGGTTCCTTCATTGGCACATATCAAGGTTTGGGGTTGTGAGGCTTGCGTAAGACGAGGGGATCACGACAAGCTTGAACCTCAAAGTGAGCGGTGTATTTTCATTGGCTACCCACAAAAATCCTTTGGATATTTAAACTACAGACCTAGTGATAACATGGTCTTCGTAGCAAGGAGAGGAGTTTTCTGCGAGAGGGAACTCATATTCCATGAGGACGGTGGGAGGACAATTGATCTTGAAGAAATTCAAGAATCAGTCGGTGAAGGAAACTCTACCACTAACGTTCAACCTGAGGAAGAGATTCCTGTTAAACCAATTGATGAGTCGTTACCTCTCAGACGTTCTAGTAGAGTTAGAGTTCCACCTGTATTATATGGTTTCCATATAACTGCAGAAGATGATATGTTTATCAGTGATAGTATACTGATAGATTTGGATTAACCTATTAACTACAAGGAAGCCATAGCGGGACCTGAGTTTGCAAAATGGAAAGAGGCAATGGACAGTGAGATCCAGTCCATGTGTGACAATCAATTTGGGAACTTAGTAGACAATGTACTAGGTCGAAAAATAGTTGGGTGCAAATGGATCTTCAAGAAGAAGACCGACATGGATGGAAAGGTGCGCACATTCAAGGCACGACTGGTTGCGAAGGGCTTTACTCAAACCCGGGGGGTGACTATGATGAGACCTTTTCACCAGTTGTGACATCCCCAAAATCTCGGCCAGAAAAGACCGATTTTCATTTATGCTTTTAAATAATTTCAGAGTAAATCCTTTTGATTTGAAAGAGTTGCGGAATTTGTTCCCAAAACAAAACATGATAAAATAATATTTATCAAAGCATTTCATCAAGAGATGCATTTCATTATATAATCAAAACTCGGGATGTCATGTTCCGATACAGACCATAAAGCATAAACGATAAACATTACAAGTCATTCAACAAATATATATATATATATATATATATATATATATATATATATATATACAGACTTGTAAACAAAACAACTTGATGATTCAACCATCTTATGCCCTCGCGCCACTACCTGTAATACAATTAAAACTGAGTGGGTCAGGCTTGGGAGCCTGGTGAGCATATAGGGTTTTCAACCCACAATAAATAAGTTATATTTAATTTCACCAACCAATCACTATCCCGATTACCCATTCCCGTTATCCTCACTTTACGTCCCTAAAACAACAACTATCTCAAGGGACCTAATCTAGGATTTTCATCGGGACGGACATCACTGCTAAGGGATTTCCTCAACAATATATATCCTAAAGGCAACCATGAGGGGGATAGAGTACACCGGTGAACACATCGTTCACAACACCTACAGGTTATGAACCTGCTAGCGTTCCACTGGACTGTCTAGAAAGAGTCCGTGGTCGTTATCCATACTCCGCTGAATAACTAGATCAACAACAACAACAACATCGAGGCCTCTCATCTGTTTATTACACACCAACTATCTACCCATGTTCTACCCAACATATTAGTAGATAAGAATATATATTTTCATACATAGTTTAAAACCTGTATATCATTTTCATTCAATATATATTCCACATAACAGATGAGGCATACCACATAACACGTATTTCATAGAAAACAAATCAAATCTATGAGATAGAATAAAGTGAATATCCATTCACGCATATAACCACAAAATATACACATAACAAGTATATCGTATAAAATACTTCATAGTTACACGTTAGAAGAAAGTAACTACACCCTCACACATATAAACCATAATTTACTTAATACACTCAACCCGTACTTGTATTATTATCGTGTTTATGAAAGGTAGTATACACTCACTTGATCAGAAGATGATCGGACAACACTACGACTTGCAGAAGTAGTAATCCTCAGCAGATCTGGAAGATCTCTACAAAAATCGAACTTCTCGCGGGCAGAGCTTCGACTCGGGAACCGCACTTCTCGGGATCTTCGGGATGTCGGGACTTGCTTCGGGTCTCGGGGATATTACCGGGGCTTCGGGGTACTTCTGGCACGCAAAACGATGTTAAACGGGAGAGAGAAGAGAGAAAATAGCTACCATAAACGGCTGGCCCTTCAAATCTATTTATAGGGAAAATTTGGCCCTTACCACGTCGTGGCAACCTTGTTCCACGTCGTGGGCTTGGTCGTCACTGCATGCGTCATCCCAAGTTGCATCTGGGGGACTTCCGGAGGTGACAGGACACTTGCCACGTCGTGGTCTCTGACAGTTTTGGGGTTTCGCGCCCCGAACTTCAGAAATTCATAACTTTCGCATACGAACTCCGTTTTCGACGTTCTTTATATCGCCGCGAATGTGAGATTATGCTCTACAACTCTCGTTTAGACTCCATTGGCTAATTGTGACTTTATTTTTAATATATTATAAGTATATTACTTATATATTATCTTTAGTAGGCCGGGACAGGAAAACTCCGTTCGAAATTCATAACTCCTTCATCTGAACTCCGATTCCGTCTGTCTTTCCGTCGTTGCACTACTATCAATGAGATCTTCAATTCTCATTTAGATCACTAAGGATAGATATCTATCTACCTTAAATTCACTATTTACGTCGCGCTGGGTCGTGCCGGTTCTGTCGCGAAACTTCGACAGGTCATAACTTCTTCGTTATAACTCGGATTTCGGCATTCCTTATATATTCGGAAACCTCATTTCGACCACTACAACTTTATGTAAAGATATCGGACTTATCTTATACTTTACTTTTGACGCTTATTTTTATTCTTAATTAATCAAACCACATAATTAAGCAATTAGGCACAAAACACATAATACTCAAATAATATACTTCTATTATTTCAAAACGGGTTACAAAAGTTAACCTAGACTATTAAGTAATGGAGATTTATTTATGAGTATTGTATACTATCTTGTGTCAATTGTTTACTATTGTTTCACTTTTACATGTTTTACTTCCTGAATAATTGGATTGTTCAAATTATCCATAGTCGATCATACTTTGAAAGTAAGTAGTGAATTAAGACTGTCATGAACTAACTTGTAGATTGTCTAAGTGCTTAGAAATAGCAAACGTTTGCTGCAACATTCATGAGTACTCCTGAAATAGGATTTGAGTATTGGATTAAACCCACGCTCATTTGAATTACTTCATGGAATTTATCACGAGTAATTATGAGACGATAATATTGTATAATCTTTAAACCGAGATATATGAGTTGCTGTTTATGAGTTGGTTGTGCATTGATAATGCGTAAACGCATCAGTAACTTTATGTTAAGCATATAAGCCAAAGTTTATTTGTTCCTTTTATCCCAAGGGGTAAAAGCGATATCTTGGGCCCCTCGATAATTTTATGTTGACTTATGTGTCGGGCCTGATCAAGACTTAATTGATGTGTTCAATTAAGTTCGTTTTCAAACAAATCTAAAATCGGGAAACAAATTGGTGGACATCGAGAATGATTATGTTCCATGTATTTGCCTACATGATATCTTGCAGAATAGAGGATTATATGATCTCTTATCTAAAGGATTGACTAGGTGAGAGTTCGACAGCGGATTTTGAAAGCTACGATTGCTAATCAGATTATGAAGTCATACTTGCAATTATTGTTATTAGACTTATCTAAGTGTGAGACTGTTGGATTAGGCGTCTAAGCACATAACTATTGGTATGTGCTTGATTTGACAGTAGCATGATCTTTTTGGGTTGCCTTCACCATAGCAACTTGACATGATGACTTTTGGAGAAAGAGGTTAATAAAGAATTTATTAATATATTATAAGAATATTATATTAATTAGAAATCATATTAATTAAGTAGCACTTAATCAGAAATTAATTTGATATTAATTTTGGGATTAATGGAATTGATTAAAAGAATGGAGACTGGTTTTGCAAATCAATGATAGTTGTAGAGTTAGGCTGATGGACTCCTTTAGAAGGGAGTGGACGAAATCTATAGGAGGCCCTATAGAATTTAGTCCACGGCTGTTATTGTGGAGATCCATGGACTACTTAAGGCCTAAGCAAGGAAATTAGGGTGGGTTTCCACCTAAAAACCCCAGCAGCCTCGGCTATATAAGGAACCCCTAGCATAACATTTTCGGCCCCCATGCTTTCTTAGAGAAACCTAGCCAAAAATTGTACCACCTCTCTCCTCAAATCCTTTGCTATTGGTGTTTGTGACTCCATTAGAGGTGCAACACTTGAGGCACTAAAGCTTTCAAGAGTCAAGATCATCCAAGGAACTCTTGTTATTACTAGATAATAAGCAATGTAATCTTCTAACCCTACTTTTTCATATAGATTTTGAAATTGTATTCTAGTATTCGGGTTATTGCTTTGGAATTTCTATTTGCATGTATAGCTAGTGGAAAACTTAGATCAAAAGCAATTAGGGTTGCATGATCACATATGATGTTGCTATGCTAGAAACCCATCAACGTGGTGGTGGTAGTCGTGGTCGGATGTTCAGTTGCAACGGGCGGCGGTTGCCATAGACTAGCAATGAACTTCGTTGTGGAGCCAATTAGTGGCTTCTTCGGTGCTGTGTGGGTGGCTTCCCTTCTAGTGTCGACGGGCCGCTTCCATCGAGGGACTGTATTGGTCTAGCCGGGTTATTGTCTTCACCTTCCTGCCATATCGATCCTTTATCCGTCATCTTCGGCGCCTAATGTTGCGAAGTGGGTTGTGTCATACTGGGTGCACGTCCGGATGGCGCCAACTGTTGTGATAAGTCTCTGGCTTGACTTCGTCTCCTTGAAGAAAGGAACGAAAGGGCCTAAGAATCACAACAAATGAAACAAGATCGTCAGTTATCATCCAGGAGGCAATACCGGAACGAGGCTCCGATAATCAAGTTAGTAGGTTTCTTAGAAGGTGATGGGAAATAGGGTTAAAGTGAAAGGGTTTTGTTTTTTTCGATCCCTTCTCTTGGAGGAGAAGAGACCCTTTTATACTTGTGGTCAAGGGGACAGATCCCCAACAATATCCTCTATCTTTTCAGATTTGCTAGAGGCAGGTGGCCTTTGATTAGTAGATTGTACCCCGTGAGTTGTTATTTTCTATAGGTGTAGGTTCGCCAGGAGCGACGCCTTGACCGCTACACCTGTCGCTCTGGGAGGAAATTGGTACTATTTTATCCTAACAATGACCTTGGCGCTTGAGCGCCAAGGAACGAGTACGAGATCGCGAAGGCGAGGGCGAGGACGCAGCATTAGACAAACATTGTCCTTTGCCCAAACCGTCTACCAGATGGATGGTTCCGTTAATTTCAATGTATTCTTGGTGGGATACATCATCAACTGGTTATGTGATTAGACTGGTAGATCTGTAGGACTACCTGTGTTGTTGATTATTATGATAATGTTTATATCGATATGTTATGGTTGTAGTTTATTGGGTTGAGGCGGTCAAGTTGATACTGAAGGCCAAGACACCCAGGGCGTTCTGGATAGACCGAAGGCCTGCGAGGCGGTCCAGTCAGGCTGAAGGCCCAGAGAGCGGTCTAAATAGGCTGAAGGCCCGGTGAGGTGGTTTAATCATGTTGAAGGCTCTGTATACATGTTGTTGTTTGTTATGTTTATGTAGTGGTACTTTGGGGGAAACTCACTAAGCGTTGGCTTATAGTTTTAGTTTTGTTTCAGGTACTTCTGAGGATCGTGGGAAAGCAAAGGCGTGACCGTACACATCAATGGTTTTATGTTGTTGGATCTTGGGAGAATCTGAGTTTAAAAAATGTACTTGGGAACAATGGTTATGTAAACACTTTTTGAGTAAATTGGTTGTTTTTGAAAAGTTTAAATTTGTTGTGATTTTTGAACGTTACATTCTTTTCTTGAACAAACCAACTGTTGAGATAATAAAAGTGACTGGTTTTTCAAAGAAAGAAGAAACAAAGGAAAGACGGAAAGTGTGCAGATTACTTTATTCATCATCCAAAAGTGCCTTAAATAGGCTAACATCCAGCCAACTTACACAAGACTAAGTCACCAACACTCTACATTTACTAAAGACTCGGTAAAAGGAAAAACAAGCACAACTTTAAATACTAAATAATGGAAAATGACTTGACATGGTAATTACATTTTCGCCTTGTTCGTGTTTACAACTTTGTTTATATACATTTGACCATTTATCTTGTTAAATGTGTTCACATATAACCATAGTAAGTGACAATGATAATATGTAAACACATTTAACAAGTTAAATGATCAGATGTGTACAAAAAAAGAAAGTTGCCTAAATGTGAACATTTTTTTTACAAATTTCTTAAGACTTTTTTTATAATTTCTTACAATATTTCTATGATATTTTTTCCTATAGATTTTTCTAATACAATGTTTTAAACTTTTCTTATAAATTTTTTTAAATTTTTTTTATACATTTATGTAATTTTAATACAAGTGCTTTTAAACCAAATATTTTATAAATGTTTTAAATTTTTTGTACAAGTTTTTAACCTTTTTTTATTACATTTTCATACATTTTTTTTATAACTTTCATACAATTATTTCTAAACTTCATTTTATAACATTTTTAAAGTATTCACAGATTTTATATGACAATTTAATATTTTTTATAACATTTTAAAATACTTTCGTTAAATACTAGTTTAAGACGTTGTATTAAAAGAATTAAAATTTTATAAACTTCCAATTAAAAAGTAGTAATAATTTTAGAACATTTATTTATATAGATTTTTTGGTTTTTATTTGCTACGTAATATTTTATTTTTCATTATTTAAAAGATCGTCCATACTTATTGTTACATTTTTAATTTTATTGTTTGATACTATTTATTTTAAAAATATTGTATATGCTTAAAAACAAAAGAAAAAAAAATATATAAGAGGCCATAAAAAATATTTCACAAAACAAAATCATATTTATTAATTAAAAATAAAATTTAGAATTGATCAATATTTAGGACAATATGGATATTTTAAAAATAACGTTTAAAAAAATACAAACAAATACGAAAAATAAGATCGCCATTAAAAATGGGGAAAATGACTTATCAGGGTAAATAACTTTTCATTGAGTAAATTACACTAATGGTCCCTATGGTTTGGGGTAATTTGCACGTTTGGTCCCTAACTTATTTTTTTAACTCGGAAAGTTCCTATTGTTTGTTTTTGTTACGCGTTTGGTCCCTACTATTTGTTTTTATTACGCGTTTGGTCCTTGTCTTACCTAAAAGGACTATTATTTAAATAGGGAAAGATGATGTGGTAGGTAAGATAAGATGAGGGGGTGGGATTGGGGGTATATTTATTTAAATAAATTAAAATATCAAGGGAAAAATAGTTTTTTTAGGTAAGATAGGGACCAAACGCGTAACAAAAACAAACAATAGGGACTTTCCGAGTTAAAAAAATAAGTTAGGGACCAAGCGCGCAAATTACCCTAAACCATAGGGACCATTCGTGTAATTTACTCTTTTTCATTTTGTTCATACTTAGACAATTTCTTTTTATACATTTGACCATTAATTTGTTATATGTGTTCACATATTATCGTTGTCACATGCTATAGTTGATGACAATGGTAATATGTGAACACATAAATTGTCAAATATGTAATAAAAAAAAAATACCTAAATCTGAACAAAACGACATCGATAATTACCCTAGTAAGTCAATTTTTCTACTAAATAATAACCCATGAATGAATTACTTCTAAAGAAAACACAACATCCATTTATTTCCCAAAAATCCAATCACCAGTTTTGACTAACGTCGGAATTTAAATCTAACATTAAAAACATGATATACGTTATTTGGTCATATTAGCCAATAGTTATTATTACGTTAAATTACAAATTTAAAATGTTACTTTAGTGTTATTCAAATAGAATTCATTAGTAAATTAAAAGAACCATGTAACTATTTTTTTTTTATTAAGGGCGTGTTTGGCAAAAGTAGCTGTTAGCTGGAAGTGGGTAACGGTTAGCTGGTAGCGGGAAACTGTAGCTTTTATTTGTTATATGAATGTTTGGCAAAAGTAGCTGGAAGCTTTTGAAATATATAAAATTACATAAATGGACAATTGATTAAAAATAAATAAATATATAAATATATTTTTAAGGGTAATTATGGAAATTGATTTCAAAAGCTCAGGAGCGTTTTGTTAAACGCTACATGAAGTAGCTTTTAGAATTGGAGCGTTTTGTTAAAACTAAAAGCTAAACGCTCGTACTGCCAAACGAAGCTTTTTATTTAAACTAGAGCGTTCTATCAAAAGCTAAAAGCTAGAAGCTCCCAAACGCTTCCAAAAGCTCCGTGCCAAACATGCCCTAAATGTCAAAATTATCAGGTGTCTTTGCTTATTTTTAAATCTTACAGGAGAAAATTAATAGAATTGGTATATACCATTATCGATTTGTACCGACCAAAATTGTTGGTAGTCAAGTATATTGGTACCAAATATGTTTGGTACGGTATTGGTAGCAAAATTTTATACAAATTATAGTTGGTACAGTACACGGTTTAAAAAAAAAAAAAGAATCTATACTGTAACATATTCACCCCTAATTATCTAAGTTTTATATAAAATCAAATAGACCATTATAATTTTAATGTATAAAATCATATTCTATTATATAATTTGCAGCAAAAGGTACTTATGAGTTTTTTTTTAACAGAAACAACTCTATACTATAGAGAAGATGTCGGTTTATTTTTTTTTACAGAAACGATTTATATGTTTAAACAAATTACAAAAATAGTCTACACCTAATACAAAATTTGCAAATTACTTCCCTGCCCCTCCTCATAATATATTGTCATATTTTGTTTCTACACTTTTTTGTTCTCACCCTTTGCCCACATAAATTTTATATATTTGCAGGTTTGCTACCAATATTTTTGTAGTTACGTAATTTCGATCTTGCATGCACCCCTGCGAAACGAGAACCAAACAATTTCTAGTTCTTATGAAAATAAAACTATACATAAGTCAAAATCGAACATATATGGGTTAATGGGCGCAATGCCTACAAAGTTAAAAGCAAATATGGTATTTCTCTTCTTTTTTTTTTTCTTTTTCTAGTTTTATGTTTTTTCGTTTTTATTTTTATGTGGTGGTGGCTAAATTACTTAAATCAATATTATCCAAATTCCAAAGTAGTGGGCCCAACTATGTCAATAAAAGACAAGGCCCAATTATCTAAGATCCAACCCAACAACACGAAACGTGTGCAAAGCACGTGGCACCTCATCCATCATACTCCACCACCCAATTATCTAATCTTTTAACTGAAACAAACAGCCATCCACACAAACACACACTCTCTCCATTTTTTCCTCTTTGGTTCAATCGAGTTGTTCATAGATCAGTAGATGGCTGGTGTCCTCGAAACTCTTACTGTTCCCCGAACTTCCGGCTTTCCGTCGGCGTCTTTGTCTCCGATCGTTTCTTCTCCTTTTTCTCGGCTCTCTGGTCGCCGGAATATTATAAAACTGCCGGAATCAAGAGGTTTGAGAATCCAGTCGTTTGGTTCTTCCGGATCGGTGAGCTTGAGAGCTAAATCTGGTCGCCGTGGAGCACGTATCGTATGCGAGGCTCAAGAAGCCGTCCAAGGTTAGAATCGTACACTATGCACTTGTTTCAAATCGAATCATGTTATACTCTTTTGACCTAGTTTTTTTCTGTAGCTATCTGTTGTATTAGTTATCGTTATATCAATTTCTATATCTGTAATGCGTAAAAACTCTGTTTATGCTCGGAAGACGAATCATCAGATTATGTTAGCAATATTAGATTGAAATTAGGCGCTGTAAATCGATTCAGCTAGACGGTGTGCTGATTTGTAGAATTAAAGTTGTTCAGTGTACTGATTCGTAGAATTTCCATATAACACCTACTTCTTTTCAAACAAAAGAAATGATTTACATTTTGTTTCAAATCTAACATCAGTATAATCTTGCAGTGCTTCCTGTCACTGATGCAACATGGCAATCACTAGTCCTTGAATCTGGTCTCCCTGTAATGGTTGAATTCTGGGCTCCATGGTGTGGGCCATGTCGTATGATTCACCCAGTGATAGATGAACTTGCAAAGGAATACAATGGGAAGCTCACTTGTTACAAGGTAAATACTGATGAGAGTCCTTCAATTGCAAGCCGATATGGAATAAGAAGCATTCCAACTGTCATTATATTCAAAGATGGAGAGAAGAAAGATGCTGTCATTGGTGCAGTTCCTAAATCAACCCTGTGTAGCTGCATAGAAAAGTTCTTGTAGAGGTGTTGTTATGTATATACAGTTCTAGATTTGTTCTTATTTAGTTCTATAATCTGTTTCATGATGTCTACCTTTTGATGTCATGAAGCAGATGCTTTGGCCTTTGAGCATCATCAATAATTTCCCCGTATAGTTGGATCTTAATGTATTTTCTGAAGCCAAACTGCAAAAAAACCATTTGACATGTTTATTGTTTTCTTTTACTCTTTCTCAAAGTCAAAACCATTTGCATCTTCTTCAAGTGGTTTGTTGAGGAAATCAGACTTATTTTGCAATTATTTTGAAAGAGATAACATTATTTTGCAATTAGGAAAGAGTAGAAGAAACTAGGTGGTGGTGTTTGTTAATATAAAAGTATCAATAATGATAATATAATAAACAAATACCAAATATTAACAAAAAGATTAAATTAGGATAAAATTATCATTTCACACTCTTTTACTGTCAAAACTTTAACGAAATCCAATTTAGCAAACACCACCGAATAAAGTAAAACTACAAGGACTTTTTGGGCTGAAATTCATATGTTTTGATAGACAACAAGGACCAAATATGTACTTTTCCCTTATTTTAATTTTAATTAAGTAAGTTGTAAGAGTTAAGAATTAGCCATGTGTTTAGCGAAAAGAAAAAAAAAAAAGATTTGGTCCATTAGAAAAATGTTGCAAGAAATGTGTTTATGGGCATGTTTTACTATAATTTTGTTTTTTTTTTATCAAACTGAAATAACTAATTTAATTGTAGGACGTTATAAAAAAATATTTAATGCCTCCTTCACAGACAACCAACCATAATACACCGTATGAATATGAAGTTGCCGAAACACGCCTTGCATTATCGGTGTTGCTTATCTTTAACTTGATTGTACCAAACAACTAATGACTTTGATAAAAATCGAGATCCAAAGCAATCGACATAACTACCTATAAAACCTCCATATATGGCTAGATTCCAAAGTACACCACTTGCAAAAACATATATCCCTTACTATCAAATTATTTTGGGGCATAGTTTAGTGCTCTGTTGAGTGATAGTCGAAAATGAATGAGGTTGACTAGAATATAGGATATTATTGATAGGGAGTTGGAGCATGTGTTTATGGGTCAATGGAGGTTTTGATTTTCCAACAAAGGTGATAAGGTTTTGGTTTTCAACAGGGTTGAAGAAAAGAAATAGAAATTGAATGAGGGTGGGGTGTTTAGGTTTAATAGGTTTGATAGAAGGTGGTAGAAGTGTAGGATAGTGGAGAGTGGATGAAAATGGTGGTCTTGGTAACTAGAGCATGTGTAATGCGTAATAGGGTTTGTCATTGATGGCCATTAAATAAGTGAGAGTGTCGGTGATTGCATGAAGATAGGGGAGGTGTTGAATACAAGATTTGGTCATCCAATGGGGTTCGTTCAATCGATATTTTTAATTTTTTATTTAAATTTAAATTATAATATAAAAATAATAATTAATAAATACGAGAAGTAAAATAATAATTCATAGCGTAAGTTACATGAACTGTCTCTCGTACATATGTCAAAATGCATGTTCAATACCTATTTTCAAAAATTAACCCTCCCTCGTTTGTTTAAACTTTCACACTTCAATACTTCACCGATGCTGACACAAAAAGAATATTTTGCCCTTAACGATTTCTTTTTTAATTTTTTTTAAATTTATTGTTTTTAGATTAAACAAAAAGAAAAATATATCTTCATCCTCCCCCTTTTCTTTCCACGGTTTCCTTTCATCTCCGTAACTCTCCAGCGAGACCAAAAGTCCAAAACATCCATTGCCACAACAAACCCTAACCGCCTCTCATTTTTTTTCTGCCTAGAGGGTAGTTGTCTACACTCTTACGCAAGCTTTTACCTTACCGTTCAGATTTGCATTCCAACAAGAGGCTAGATCCTCCGATGGTATTGATGATGGAGCGATGACAGGTGGTGTTCGAATGGGGTGTTTGTCGGATGGTGTTTGTATATGAGAGTGGCGATGGTGAAGGAGGTGGTGGTTTGTGGTTATTTTTCAGGAAAACAGGTGATGGTTATGCAGATTTCCAGTGGTGGTTATGTATTTGTTATGACAATAAAATAAGATCGATAGATTCAAGAATAGGAATAGGAATCAAAACACAAAGAATTATGGTCGAAGTAGTTCTTAATGATTAAAATCAATAACTTAGAAGAGCTCGATGAAGAACTTCTATTGTAAAGGCACGATAGGGCAGAATACAATCGATACCTAATTATAGTGCATGCATGCACAATAAATAGTTTAACCCTAGCATCATTAAAAACCGACTGGACAGTCCCAACCCGTTAGACAATGGACTATTCTATAGAACATTACAATTGATACAACACAAAATAATCCAATAATCTCCCCCTTTGTGTCAATTAAGGAAGGAGACTCTTCATTGTTGTTGGCGTTTCTGAGTCTTGAAGAGTTTGGGCATGAGACTGAGCAGGGTGCTGCTGCGAATTACTATATACCATCTGATCATATCTGCAAAGCATTTCTTACTTGCAGCATCGTTCGCTTTGCATTGCCCGATTAACTCCAGAATATAGTTCAAGCAGGAAGTGGAGTAAAGATGCTTGTCTAAAAGGGAGAAGAAACACCTCTGAGCATTCGAACCATCTCTAGCACTCTTTTGAAAAACCATACACCAATTGTCTTTGTGGATTCTTTCGAGCTTCACTTTTGAGACATCATATGAAGCTTCTTTTGGTTTGACAGTAGGCTTCTTTTGTAATACAGCCGCAATCTCTACATCCATTTTGCAGACTTCGAGGATGTACGAGACCAACATCCTTTTAAGATGTGCCACAATAGGTTCATATTTTTGTTTATCCTTTAGCAAGAGATGTAACAGTCTAATCAAAAGGGTTAAGGCATGGCAAGTCTGCGAGTGTAAATTTAAACACCGAACTCGCAGCACCTCGAGCAGTTTTAAACCGAGCATTGACGAAGCTTTCGGTTTCATTTTGGCCCAACCACCTTTACATCGGTTATTTTCTTTGAACTCCAAGTTTGGTGTTGGGGCTTGCCATGCTTGAGATAAAATTCTATAAGAGACTGATTAACATTATTATCCGAATCTGGACCACTCGCAATTTTCTCAAAACTACGAAACAAGAAGGCCTTTAGAGTAATAGGAAAATCGAACTACGAATCCGAGGTGTTCTCCAGATCAAATGAAGTAACCGGCTCCAACCAATAAACACTTGGGTTGTCAATGGCTTCATTCAAAATCCTCTCCATAGTCCAAGGAGGAAATAGAGCCTTTTGAGCTTCAAGAGCAATTTAAGCATCACGAAGCTCTTTTTCACGTGCTTTAGCCTCCCTTGCAATTCGCAAGTTTTCATCAAGTTCTGTATCATGAGTTTTGCATTTGAGCTTTGTATTTTCATCCTCTTCTTCTTCATCATCATCATCAATTATCTTTTCTTTTCCCTCCGATCCACAAGCTACACTAACCTTTTGACCGTCTTTTGCTTTCTGTTGAGGCTTTTGTTCATGTTCGTCAGAACCACCGACAGTTGCAGTTGTTTGCTTTACCTCTCCCCTTTGTTTCGGAAGTGAACCAGACTCCGAAACACCCTCGAGTCGGTACAACATAGAAAATACTGGCTTAAGTTTATCAGCTAGATGCTGGAGAACAGAGACCGTGAGAAGAGAATCACAAGTCTCAAGGAGAGTTTGTAGATAGGAATTAATATCTACAATGTGACTTTTCATCACAGCCTTTTCTGATTTTAGCTCATGTATATGTGTGTGTTTGCATGTGACAACTTCACAGAAAGAACTTTCATCTTCTTTGTTTTGACAGCGAGCTCATCCATGATCTTGTTCTCAAGAGCCAAGTCTTCTTGAAGCTTGTTGATTTTGGAAGTGATGGATGTTTGAAACGTAGTATTATCAGCCTGAATAGCAGTACGAACCTTGGAAAGTTAATCTCTTTCTGTTTGAAGGGTTGTACCAAGGCTGGTGATCAATTTGTTCGTAGTTGCAGTGTTTGATTCAAAAGAGGTTTTGAAATCACCCATGAAAGTTGTAATATCAGAAAGTAGTTTTTCGACTTTTTCGGTCGTTTCCTTAACCGTTTTCTCTGAACTCTCAACAGCTTTGTTAGATTTTGCAAGATTTGTTGTATGCTCCTTGTTGATAGTTTCAAATAGGACTTTAAAAGATGCAAGAGAATACTCATTGTTGGACGAGGCTTTGGTGGACTCAAGCAAAGAATCCAACTTGGTATTTAAGGCATTGAATTGCCCTTTTGTCATAGGAGCATCATCTTCATCACTCTCTTGTTGAACAGTGAAAGGGTTGTAGTGGATGTCTTGAAAGTCACCACAATCATCCCCAAAATTGTATAAGGATCATTTGTTCTTAAATGAGAGATGGGTGGTGAACTAGGACCAACAGTAACACCAGAAGCACCTACCCTCGTATCATATACATTGACAGTGATTAGAGGTGTACTAGTGGTGATTGTTGTTGTTGTTGTGGATTCAGTGAAAAGAGGAGTGGAGTAAGCAATAGAGATATGGGGTTGCGAAATTCCCATAGATACATTCAGACACGAAGCTATGGTGATAGGAGAAGTAGAAGCAGTAGGAGATAGTGGAGGAGTGAAGCTCTGAAAGAAATCATAAGTGATTGGAACAAAGGTTGGCATGGTAAAGGTTACCTTTGGATTGGTCTGAGTTGGCTCCGAAACCATGGGTTGCGAAGATGCAGCCGTGTCTTCATTGTCATTCCTAGCCTGGAAATCCTATGAAAGGGTTCGTGATGGTGATTCCTCCTGAGCGACAGGTGAGGGAGACCTTGGTTTACGAGCCGCTCGCTTAACTCGCTTCGTAGGAGTGGCAGCTGGTTCAGAGGGACCTACTTTTGTCTTTCGCTTCCCACCCTTCCTCGACTTGTTCATTTCGTCGAAAGCCTTTTTCATTTCAGAGTTAAAGGGTGAGGTCCAAATGTAGGCCTTGATCGATACTTGTTTATAATCGCATTGTCTGCGGGAGCATAGTTGAGCATCGCTTCTGGAAGTGATCCAATAAATGCGAACTTTGTAGCTACGAAAAAGTTTGAAGTGTGAAAATTGGGATGGCTACGATTATAGAACCTTCGACCACTGGAATGTTGAGGCGAGTAATGGCCATATGAACGATGATGGATCAGAAACGAGCACACAGAATCTTTGAGTGTCATGTCGAGGAAATAGTACTCGGAACCAGTTGTGCCCATAGAACGGAACCATAATCCAAATTAATTATGTAGTATAAGTCGTAGAGAATAGTGCAGAAGAGTTTGCTTGCACTGTCTGAACCTGTAACCGTTTCTGAGAAACTTTTGAAAATAAGGGTGAACAGCCCATTCCACATCGGAGGAAGATGGGGCTTCTTGAACTTGGACAAGATCGTTAGGGTGTCTGAATAAACCATCTGGTAAAACATCTCAAGAATAGCAGAAGAGGAGATGGAATCTGGATCAACAAGATCCCTACCTTGAGGAAGCCCTAGCAATCGACTGAACCTTGACTTGGAGATGTGGGTTTTCTAGGTATCAATGTCAAAGGTAATGACAACCTCACCTTCTTGATAACTAGCGGTGGAGAATGCTTTAGAGAGTTGAACCAAAGAAACGTTCTCAGCCATGGTAAGCGTCGGTACCAAAGGAGAGTGACGAAGACACTCGATCATCGGCTAAAGAGACACATCATATTTGGATGAGTGAAGATCATGGATTAGGTTTTGGTTGGTGTTGATGTTAAGCAGTGTCGGTTGAGCCATTTGCTCAGCCACAAAGGGAGTTTCAGAAGAGGCTGTCATTGTTGTAGACGGAGAAGATGAACAGTGCGTGAGAGAAGAGAGTTTTTCTTGCCAGAGAACACGAGTGCTTTGAAAGTGGTAAGTGATAATCAAGCGTTGAATTTCCTTTTATACGGTGTGACACAAGAGACAAATCTGGCGTTCGACGCTCCCACGTCCCTAAAAAGGTGCCTTGAAAATCCTGACAGCTAGACGTGTGTCAGGCGGCGTAACTGCCAGTGTGATGTCAGGAACGATTTGAATGTTTCACGCGACCAATTTGAAATCTTATCCCATAAAATTTGTCGTTCAGTTCTGCTTGTTCGTAACTGTTCGCCAATACTTGTTCTCCGAATCTGAAAGTAACAATTCGGAATAATTGAAACAAGACTTTTGGAAAATCTCAAAGATTTTCGTGCAAGAGTGTGCCAAAGATAAAGAAATAAATCAAAATAAATATGTGAGATTCTAGTGATGTCACTATGGACATAAAGCAGATGGATCCCAGACAATGATTTTTTTCCTTCGGAGTTAAGAGAGACTCGGGAGTGCTTGTGTGGTATCCCGTTAAATTACGATCATCTGTTTGTTGAGAAATAGTGAAAGGCTTCTTCTTATTTAGGCTTAAGGGTGGCTTTGTCTTCAACCAAACTCCGAAACTCAACATAAGTCCGAATGTTCGGAAAAATTACTTGTCTGACCAATGTAGCCATAAAAACAAGTATGGTTTGGGATCATTTCAGTGGCTGGACAATTTGGAAATCTCAAGTAAAACATAAAAACTGGATCTCATGGGTAGAAATTTCTTAGGTCAAGAACATCTCATTAAGATCTCGCAAAAATAAAAATAATGAGATTTCTTGGTACAAACCATGAAGGTTGTTACTCGTCAATTCCATGGTGAATAATCTAGAACATATTATTTGTTCACCGTCAATTCAGAAATAGGTTTCGGATTTTGGGTTTCACTCAATTCGTGGTGATAATGAATTCGAGATCATAAACACAAATGTTGTGTAACCATAAACCTCAGTGGTAATTGTTGAGAGTCTTGAGGGTTACGTTTATGAAAGTGAAAATGATGGAAAAGTGTTTGAGGTGGTTCCGAAGATGAATTGTACCTCTGCTATTACAAATGACCAAGCAGTCAACTCTTAACTCATTTGAGAAGACTAAGGTAGCTCAATAACTTATGCAAATGAATAGCCTATCTGGGAAGAAACGATTTGTGTTATCGATTTGTTAAGGCTTCGAACATAGAGTCTCAGATGCTTTAGATAACATGCAACAACATGCTTCTAGGGACACTTAACTAGTGCAAAGATTCAAAATTTTATATATGTGCCATTGTTTAGAATTGAGATCATAAATAGTATGTACCTTCAAACCTTCTCAAATGTCTAACATTTTTGGTCTTTTAATTTTATTATGAAAAGAAATAAAAATGAAAATAAAGAAAATATTTTTAAATTTTAAATTTTCTAAAAAAGAAATAAAAACAGAAAGAAAGAAAATATTTTTGTATTTTTGATTTTCTGAAAAAGAAATACAATAGAAAGAAAGAAAATATTTTTGTATTTTTGATTTTCTGAAAAAGAAATAAAAATAGAAAGAACAAAATAAAAATGAATAGTAACAAACAAAATATACAAAGGATACATGAACCTCCGGACCTCCGAATGAATAGTAGTCTTCGAGTCACTCCGAGGGCTCGGACCCATTCACATTGTGAATAGTTGACTCCGAATCGCTCCGAGTGTTCGGACCCATTCGCAGCGAATTCTTACCAACTACGAAGATGGTTTCGAAACAGATTCAACTTCTATCATTCCTAAGCCTTGAAGAATACGATTAAAGGCTTGTTCAGGTAAGGCTTTCATAAAGATATCTGCCAATTGATCAGCGGATCTCACAAAGTGAGTTTCGACATTTCCATCTTTCACGTGATCTTTTATGAAGTGATACCTCAGTGCAATATTTTAGTCTTGAAGTGTTGCATTAGGTTGTGGCAAATGTGAATGGCGCTTTCGGAATCACAGTATAAGAGGATTCTCTTCATATTGATCTCGTAATCCCGAAGCTGACTTTGAATTCAGATAACTTGCGAAGTGCATGAGGCGGCTGTTATATACTCAGCTTCAGTTGTAGATAGGGAGACACATGTTTGTTTCTTTGATTGCCAACTAACATATCAAGAAATTGACATCCCCCAATTGTACTTTTTCGATCTAGACCGCAACCTCCAAGATCAGCATCAGAGAATGTCTGCACATAGAACCCTGAGCTAGAAGGGTACCAAATTCTGAGAGAGGTTGTTCGTTTAAGGTGTCTGAAGATATTCTTAACTACAGTCATGAGGGGTTCGCGAGGATTTGCCTGAAAACTGGCACAATAGCAAACATAAAACATAATTTCTGGATGACTAACGGTTAGATACATCAACGAACCTATCATTTGTCGATAGAGAGTCATATCAGTTGTTGGTTTGTCCAATGACGGTGTAAGTTTCGTTTTGAATGCCATTGGTACCTTCACCTTCGAATCTCCCACCATTCCGAACTTCGCAAGTAAAGTCTTCGTGTAAGCCTCCTGGTTTATGAATATACCTTCTTGACTCTGTCTAATATTCAAACCAATGAAAAAGTTAATCGGACCCATTGAGCTCATCTGAAACTTAGTCTCCATTAACTTTTGGAAATCTGCAGTTAATCTAGGATTAGTAGATCCGAAAATGATATCATCAACATAGTTTTGGACGATCATCAAATGGTCACCATCTTTCTTGCAAAAAAAGGTTGGGTCGATCGATCCTTGTTTAAATTTAGTCTGTTTTAAAAATTGAGTGAGAGTTTCATATCATGCTCGTGGAGCTTGCTTCAGACCTTACACAACCTTATCCAGAATGTAGCAGTGGTTCAGATATTTCTCATTAACGAACCCTGGTGGCTGTTCCACATAGACAGTTTCCTCTAACTCACCGTTTAAGAATGCACACTTCACATCCATTTGATAAACTTCAAAGTTCTTGTGAGATGCATATGCCAAGAAGATGCGAACAGACTCCAGTTTTGCTATGGGTGCAAAAGTTTCTTCGTAGTCAATACCTTCTTCCTGACAATACCCTTTAACAAGTAACCGAGCTTTGTTTTGTATCACATTACCTTCCTTGTCGAGCTTATTCTGAAATACCCATTTCAGACCCACAACAGACACATCCTTCGGAGTAGGAATTAGTCTCCAAACCTTGTTGCGCTCAAACTCATTGAGCTCTTCCTGCATTGCTTGCACCCAATCAGAATGATCAAGAGCAATCTTAACATTTTTGGGTTCAATTTTGGAGATAAACGAATTGAACATGCAAAATTCCATTTTAGAAAATAATGCAGTCTGATTCGCTTTTTGTTGAGCTCTTGTAAGAACACCGGAAGAAGTTGAACCAATCACTTGCAATTTGGGATGATCTTTGGTCCATTTGGTCAAAGGGGTAGTTCGGATCATATGTTGGATCCAATTCTGCATTTACATCTTTGAATTCTGACTGAACATCTGAATAATTACTTTCAGTCTCACTCTCCCCCTCGAATGATGGATGTGGCTCGTCATTCAGAATTGGATTCTCCCCCTGGATAGGACATTTGTTGTTGACTTGAGGAATTGAATGCTCCCCTGGAATTGGTGTGGATGTAGAAGTGAAACCCTCCCCATAAATTGGAGCATTCGTAGCTTGTGGTTCTTATGGATTTTCAAAAGGTTTCGAACTTGGTTGCTCGTTTTCAAGATCCTTCGCAGCTTCATCAATAATCTTCTTTAGTTCATCTTCTTTATTATCTGCTACTTTTGATTCCGAAGAGATCGCTTTATCTGGCTCATCAAAGAGGTTCATGAATTCCTCGTAGAGATTTGAAAGAGGAATCGTCATTGGATTTGTCATAGTAAAGATTTCCTCAGATTGACGATATGATATCTGATACTTCTTGAGATAATTATCGTCGAAAGTGACATAGTAGGTTTCTTCAATCCTTATGGATTTCTTGTTGAGAACCTGGCATGCCTTAGAAGTCAGAGAATAGCCTAGTAAGATTCCCTCATCAGCTTTCACATCGAATTTGTTCCTTTGCTCTTTAGAATTGAAAATGAAGCACCTAGAACCAAAAACATGAAAGAAATTGACATTAGGTTTTCGATTATTCAGAATCTCATAGGAGTAATGGAAAATCGTTATTGAGGAGAGATCGGTTTCGTGTGAAGCAGGCAGTTCCTATAGCCTCAGCCCAAAAGTAAAGCAGAAGATTCGCAAATGATAACATGGTTCTCGCAGCTTCGCACAGAGAACGATTTCGCTTTTCAACGATCCCGTTCTGTTGAGGAGTGTAAGGAGCCGAG
The DNA here is from genome assembly GCF_051521515.1 of Lactuca serriola. Lineage (NCBI taxonomy): Eukaryota > Viridiplantae > Streptophyta > Magnoliopsida > Asterales > Asteraceae > Lactuca > Lactuca serriola. Next base: position 171,358,041 of record NC_136416.1, on the reverse strand, counting down.
AAGTTGTGAGCAACTCCCTTATCAGTCGTGAATTCTTCAAACGCGTGGTTTTTGAACTCTAAACCATTATCATTGCGGACGTTACGAGCCAGCTTTCTTAGTTGAAGCTCGATCTGCTTGATAAAGTCCTTAAGCTTAGGAGTGACTTCTGATTTCTATTTAAGAAAATAAACCCAGGTGAATCTAGAAAATTCATTAGCTATTACTAGAATATATATTTGTTACCACCAATGATTTCGATAGTGGAAGGACCACAAAGATCTATATGCAACAGTTCAAGTGGCTCGATCACTTTGGTGTACACGATTGTTGGATGACTATTCTTACTTTGCTTTCCTAGTTGACAGGCTACACATAGATGTTATTTATCAAACTTCAGAATTGGAAGTCCTCGCATATGATCGCCAAGTACGAGTTTATTGATGTCCTTGAAGTTGAGATGCGAGAGTCTTTTGTTCCATAACCAACAATCATCCGAAGATGCTTTCGTCAGAAGGAAAATAGCAGGCTTTCCTTTGATAGGATTCAGATTCAACGGGTACATCTCACCTTTTCGCTTGGACTTCAGAAGCAACGTTTTGGACTTCTTCTCGATAATCTCAGATCCCTCATCATCAAATGATACTTTTATACCAGTACCTACAACCAATTGAGATACACTAATTAGGTTATGTTGCAGGCCTTCCACATAGGCTACCTTCCGAATGGAGAATTCCGCATTCGTAATCATGTCGTAACCCTTGATTTCTCTAATTGAATTATTTCCGAATTCGACTCGTCCTCCATCCTTCAACGATCTATATTCTCTTAACTCTTCACTCCTTCTCATCACGTGACGCGAATAGCCATTATCGATATACCATTCGGAGTTGAACTGTTCGTCATGTATCACCTACAAAAATCAAAGAGATTTAGGAACCTAAAGTTGTTCGGGTCCACGTGAGGCTTTCTTACAAATAGGAAAAGTTATTGCTTCATCAACCAAGTAAGATCGTTACCAAAGTGGAATTGTCTCTTTTCGTGATTTTGAAAACTACAATCCTATTATCTTTGGGATTCTTTTCTTTAAAAATAGATTTGCTTTGTTTAGCTTCAATTTGTTGCTTGGCAGCCTTTTCTCAAAATTCTTTTCCTCCCTTTTCAAGTGTGTTTCGTACTTCTTGATTGGAGTTTTAGATTCCGAAACAATTTTTCCTTTGCCCTTAACATCTTTCGACGTATTGGCAGATTTTGATACATTAGTTTTTGGAGAAAATTTTGGTTTTGTCTTTTCCAAAGGTTTCATTTGTTTAGAAAATGATGGCTTTTGAAAAACTTTTGGTTATGAAACCTAAGGAGACGAAGACTTGGGTTTTGAAAATCTTTTAGGATTCGGACTTGAAGAGACTTTCGCATTCAGATTTACAGATCTTTCTTAATTGACATGATTGGAATTTTTGGATTTCTAGAAATGCTTTCTTTCTTTTAAGTTTTTCTGATATCTAGCATTTCTTTGACGTTTTTTAGCAACAAATTCCTCAGATGACTTATGATAACTAGCCCTAGGTTTCATTTTTCTGATAGGAGTATTAGCCTGTTCGGACAACGTATCAGTTGGAACATTTTTGGTTCCACTCGGACTGCCTTTCTCGTAACTTGAGTTAACCTTGTTTAGTGGTTCTGCTACATATCTTCCCTTCATTTTCCAAGAGGTCATTTCAGATAGACCTTTGGTTTCATCTGCATTATCAATAGGAGCAGACCAAAAGTATTCGTCGCACCCATCAATATTTTCTTCTTCTACGAGGGACGATAATTCTAATGTCTCATTTTTGTTCAGTCCGGAAATTGCTAAAACTTGATTCGGAACAGTTTGAACTTTCGGAAAAATTGTTGCCTTTTCTTTTAAAACTTTTGAACCTTTATTTTCATAAATACAAACATACTCAACTGAATTTTCAGAAATTAAATTTTTCTTAGGTTCGGGTTCGCTTTTAACAAATTCTGAACAATCAATCTCATCCTCCACATAGATCTCACTCATATCACTTTCATCATCAAATTCAGATACATTTTCAACATCAAAAGTATTTTCTGAACTCATTTTAGTGCATAATGAGTCAAATTTCTGTATAGTATCACATTTAATTTGCTCTTTATCTTTCTCACTCAAAATTTGTTTCAACATGTCTTTATGTTCCTTGGACTGTATGTAAGCTTCAATTCAGAGACATCATCAGAGGAGACATGTAACATCCGGATTTCCGGGTATATTATTTTATTTAAATATATTGGATTTTGGGGAGGGACTCGACGAGTTGGTGCCTCAACTCGTCGAGTAGGATTGCGCCTGATGACGTGTTTAATGAATGGACTCGACGAGTCAATGGGCTGAATCGCCGAGTCAGCGCTACTGAGGAAAACTCTAATTTCCCGGGCATGTGGTCTATTTAAAGGAGCTTATGGCCTTCATTTGCGGCCACACTCCCCTTTGAGAGACCCTAATCGATCCTGAGAGCATATATATATATATATATATATATATATATATATATATATATATATATATATATATATATATATATAGAGAGAGAGAGAGAGAGAGAGAAAGCTAATTTTCATCATCTTGGTGCATTCTTACAAGGAAGAAGGAGATTTTGCAAGCTATTTTGGCTAGAGGGGTTTAGATCTACTTCCATTCCATTCTAAGCTGTTGTTTAAGGTATAAATCTATACTTATTTTCGTATGATTAGTAGATCTCATGAATTTGGGTTTCTTTACTCTCTTTTAGTTGAAGTTATGATGTATATGAAGCCCCTTTGAGTCCTATACTTCAGATCTGGACCTTAAGAGGTCCAGAGAGTCCCATGATTCAAGCTTTATGCAGTCACATAAGAGTATTGGGTCTAAAACACCATTATGAGAGTTATTTTGTCAAATAGAGCTAGATCTGTGATGCATGGATGTAAAAATCGGACCTTTACGTGACTATTGGGTGCTAGAAGCCTGGATATATAAGTTAGAGTCACAGATCTGACCTCAGAAGGTTGAATGAGAATTTCATGGGGGTTTACTCGTCGAGCCTGTAGGATGACTCAACGAGCCGTAGCGGGTTTGAGCTGATATCTGACTCAGTATGAACTCATCGAGTTGAGGGGCAACTCGACGAGGTGAGTGGACCCTAGGGCGAGACTCGAAGAAATGTGACTGGACTCAGCGAGTCACGGGAGTGCACTCGGCGAGTCAGGATGACCTGAACAGATTGAATTTTGCTGACTTCAGTTGATTAGTCAATAAGGGATACTTGAGACCACGAAGGGGTAAAATGGTCTTTTATCCATTCCGAGATATAGAAAGAGAACGACAGGGTTTTATGTGTAAAAGGATGGATAATGATTGTGGTGTTTGTCTAAATATGTTAGGCTGAGGCTAGTTCAGGATTCCGAGAGATTGACTGTATTCTTCTAGCTGCGAGGTGAGTCTCCTCACTATACTTTACCTGGAATGGTAACTATGTGTGACCGGAAGGTCTTATGTATTAGTATGAGTTATATGAATTATGTGATATGTTTATTGTGATATGTATATGCTGTATGAATTGGGTCGGAAAGCAAACAGAGTTGGGGCCAGAAGGCAAGTCATGGTAGGGCCGGAAGGTCTACCAGAGTTGTGGGACCGGAAGGTCCCACTGAGACACATTGACCGGAAGGTCATACAGTGCTATAGCCTCGAGAGGCTAATAGGTGTATGTGGTATTTTGGGGAATTCACTAAGCATTTATGCTTACCGTGTTGCGTGTTATGTGTTTAAGGTACTTCAGAGGATCGCGGGAAGGCACCAGCATGATTGTACACCTGCATCGAGATGGAGTTATGATCCTGGATTTGAATGATTGTATTGGAAAATTGTGATTTGACTTTTGAGAATTAATGATGTAACATGTGTTTTTATGAATTTAAAATTGAAAATTTTGGTTGAAAATTTTGGTCGTTACAAGACAATAGATTCACATTTGTAGCGGTCTATATCGATTTTGTCCTCTTTCAATTTGAGAAAGGGCAAAATCATTTTATGAGTATTCTTCCCTATTTCGCAGTCAAGATGTAGCTGAGTGATATTAAAATAAAGACATTTAGCAATAAAAAAAATATTACTCTGTTTTAACAACCCTAAATTTTCTCGTTGCAAATAAATCACATCATCCTTAGACCTAGACAACTCCAACTCCAACTTCTCAATCCACATTCGCCTCTCTTCACTTTTGTTTGTGACCCTGCCGATTTGATCAGTTAAGTTAGAATTACTTAATCGAGTTCTTTTTAGACTATCACTGAAACTAGAGACAGTAAATTTTAAATCATCTAATTCAGTTTCATACTGAGAGACAGGAATATTAAGAGATTCGAGAATAAATTTTACCTTGTTGATTACTTTTTCGCACTCACTAATCTGCTCTAAAACAGGTCTCGCTGCAAAACAGTTGTCGGAGATATGGTCGCCATCAGTAGCATATCCCTTTGCTCTGAAATATCATTGCGAACCATCAAGCATTTTCCCTCGATCTAAGGGACCTCAGTTATCGCAACGAACCATTCACCATGTATGGGCCTGCGAACCTCTTCATCCTCCGAATCAGTTGACCAAACTTCAACTCTTCCAAACTCATCATCATCTTCCTGCACAATCAAAGCAGGTTTAGCATTATCTACATTCTTCTTCTTTTTAAGCTCCTCTAACTTTCTGAGATAGTAAGCTTCTTCATCTTTCTTCTCATTCATTCTTCTCAACATGCACTCCTTAACCAGATGATTTTTTCCATGACAATAATTGCAGTCATAGCTGGAGTCTCCCATCAGCTTTTTCTCTTTCTTTACTTTATCTTTTTTAGAGTTGTTGATGCTCCCATCCTTTTCCATTTCAAAACTGTAATCCCCCTTCCAATTTCTGTTTTTGATGCGTCCAAAGTTCTTTTTGGCGAAATTTTTAGGATTGGAAACCATTAAAGCATATTCCTCTTTCGAGAGTTCGCAATCTGAGAGATCAGACTCTGAATCTTCTTCTGCTGTCTTTTTCCCTTCGTAACAAGGGCCGACGAACCCATACCAGAAACAACCTTTCCTTCTTTTATTACCTCATCTTCGTGGGACCTAAGTATCCCACCTAGCTGCGCTAAAGAATAGTTCTTGAATTACTCATGAGCTTTAACTGTGGAAACAACTGAATTCCACTCAGGTCTTAAACAATTCATGAAGGTAACATTTTGATTGATCTTTTCACGCCTAATGTTATGCTTAACCATCCTGCTCAAAAGATGGTTAACGCGATTGAAAGTCTGATCAAGCTTTTCATTAGACTTCTGAGCGAAAGCACCAAACTCAGAAAGAATCAATGTTTGAACAAAATGTTCAAGATCTGCATCACTGGAATAAAGCTCTTTCAACCTGTCGCATATCTTGTAACAACGTGAATTTCCAAAACAACTTTTCATTTTCAATCATAATAAATTTCATAAGAACAATTTCAAAACCCATTGTATCACAAATTATCTCAATAAACAACCCTAGAATCTCAAGTACATAAATCTTCATCAGTGTGTATAGATCATGTTGGCGCCTTCCAGCGATCCTCGCTAGTACCTGAAACACATATCACATAACACGGTAAGCATAAATGCTTAGTGAGTTCCCCAAAATACCACATACAACACATACGCCACTCAAGGCCATAGCTCTATGGGACCTTCCGATCCATGTGTCTCAGGGGACTTCCGTCCCAACCCTGTTAGACCTTCCGGTCCTACTCATCAACCTTCCGGTCCGTCTCATCTTGACCTTCCGGTCCATACCCTGTTGACCTTCCAGTCCATATCATGATGACCTTCCGGTCCATTCCATGCTACTCATAACATAACACATACATATCACATATCAACATATATCACATACTCTGCATAGCATATAAGACCTTCCGGTCACACATAATTACCACTCTAGGTAAAGTATAGTGAGAAGACTCACCTCGGGTAACTCGGATAATCTCGCACATGAATATACTGATCTAGCCCCCGCCTAATCACATCAACAATATCCTCAATTAAATAATGGCTCTCAAAGGCTAGATTAAATCCCTTTCTACAATCCCACAGAAGGGTAAAAGACCATTTTACCCCTCATTGACCCAAAAGTCCAAATGTTGACTAAAACCCTAAAAGTCAACGAAAGTCAACAGGGGGCAGTACGTGGCGCGTACCAGCTCTTGTACGCGGGGCGTACTCCGGCGATCCAGAATCGGGGTCTCAAATCCTTACGCTACGCGTACTGAGATTTACGCGCAACATAAGTCTCAGTTTTATGCTCTTATGGATTTTTGGTCTTAAACGGTTAAGACATAAACTCAAACTCTATATCTGACTTTTCTAAGGTCAATTAATCCATAAAGCTGAAACCTTTAAGCCTTTGCATGGTTGTAAAGGTCACTAATCACTCTAAACACCTTTCCTCTTTTCTCATAAAGCCTTTATCTCATGCATGACTTAATATTCACGTCCAAGATTGAATTTTTATGAGCCCACTGTTGGGTTATGAGCATTCTAACACTCCTAAGTGTACATGCAACCCTAAATACCTTGGACCTATGTTTTCTCTATTATACATGCAAATATGAACATCCAAGGTATTATCCTAATCTAGCATACAAAACAATAACTATAGCAAGATAGAATACATACCTTTTTGGTGTAGAAAGTCTTCATGAAGCTTGAGTGCCTAGTGCCCCAAGTGTGACACCTCAAATGGAATCACAATCATCAAAACACTTAGAATAGCTTGAGAGAATTCTACAACTCATGAAATCGGCTAGCCCTCTCTAGAATAATACCAGTGCCGATTTTGCCAAGAATAATATCTTTATATAGCGTTACAATTAGGGCAAACCCTAATTGTCATGACTTTCCATTTCCTTGGATCCATGGGTTCAAATACACCATGGAGCATCCATGGACCATCCTATGGGTTTTAGCCCAACTTGATTATCCATGGAGCATTAGCCCACTATACAAGTATGGATGATTTACACAATCAACCCATATATTTAATTAGTCTTCTTTTGATCAATTAATTAATCCTAGATTAATTCTTGATCAATACTAATTAAATAATCTTATTATTCTTATTATTAATATACTAGAACTTATAATATATTAATAACCATAAGTGTCTTATTTCTCTCATTATAGTCTATCCAAGTGCATGATGGTATGCAACCCAAATGGACCATGCCGGGTCGGGTCAAGTCTTACCAATTATAGTTATGGACTTAGACATTAATCCAACAGTCTCCCACTTGGATAAGTCTAAAACTATTATTGCGTATGACTTCAGGAACCAACTGGCAATCGTAGCTCTCAAAAGCTTCTGTCGAACTCTGACCTTGTAGATGAACTCTGACCTTTGTCAATGACTTGTCCATTAGATAAGGGATCATATATTCCTCCATTCTAGATATCATATGGACTGAGACATGGATTATAATCATTCTCTCTGTCCATTTGTTGTTTCCCGATTTTCGATTTATGACGACTGACTAATTGAACAAATCAAATCAGTCTTGGCCCGGCCGAGCACTTCCATTTGTCATCATCAAATCATCGAGGGGCCCACAGATATCGCTTTTATTCCGAAGGTAAAAGGAATGGATAAACTTCGACTCATATGGCTTGTTCTACTACTTGTTGAATCATACACAAAGACACGTTTTATAGCACAGAGTTACCAAATGCGGTTTCGTGCAATCAATGTACTATCAACTCATAGTAACAACTCATATCTCTAGGTTTGAAGAATATAGGATATTATCGTCTCATGATCACTCGTGATAAAATCCATGAAGTGATTCCAATGAGCGCGGGTTGAACCCAATACTCAGAACTTATGAGCACTCATGAGTGTTGTAGCCTTGTCCAACACCTTAGACCTCTACAAGCCAACCCATGACAGTCTTAATTCATATCTACTTCCAACATATGACCGACTGTGGATGGTTTGAATAACTTAGTCATTCCGGAAGAATAACCTAGTTTATTCGGGAAGTCAAAACATGCAAAGTGAAACACAATAATAATTGAATCCAATATGGTATCAACTCATAAATAAAACACCTTTTATTTATCACCATATGATTACACATTATTCATTGCATACTGTTTCAGCTATCAACTTTATTCTTGAATTTAACACAATAGTTGTCCCATGCTCCAAGCATGTACACTATGTTTTCTAAACACTAGTCATGCCACACACGAAGTATGCATACTATGTTTGTCTACGATCTTTACTTTGTGAAATAAATCAATTGAACATACCTCCAATGATTCTCTTTTCACACTCCCAAATCCTTACTGCAAATGCAAGAATTCCAAATTCATGCCATTTACTGAAATCTGTTAGATTCTAAACTTATATGCATTGATCCTCTTGTAACGATTATGCACAAAACCACAAAGACTTGGCAACAATCATTACAGAGTATTCCAAAGGAGATCAACTCCTTGGAAACATCCTTTTTGCATTAAGTTTCCTTAATCTTACACAGATTGAAAAATCTTAACTTTGAAACATTTCCAGATTCCATTTTGACTATCACTTCTGATCAAGAGTTTCCTCCTTACAGATTATGTCAATATGGTCCTTCCAAAAATATCACTATACTTCCAACTGTCCTTGAGCAACCAATCTTTGGTAAACCTTAGATTGTCCTCGACAATTGTTTAATCCTTTTAGTCATATCCAGTTCTAAACCTTTTCCCTTCTTAATGCCCTAGGCATTTGGAAAACTTTTAGAACGGATGAATATAGCACATGTAATCGATCCTATATCCGAAGCATATGGGACACGATTCATGATGTCTTACATAAAGACTAAACCAGTCTTTTGCTATAATATTTCCATTTCAATTTGCCAAGTTCTCATAATTCAGATTATGAAAAGGGATGCCAAAATCATAATCGAATTTTAGAACGCAAATAATGGACCCATATACAGAATTTCCTTATGTTGAGCCATTCCAACATGAAATTCATATATATCCTTGACTAAATGATTAAAACCTCAGATCTAAGCTTATAGATTTGAGATGAAGTATAATTTCCTCTCCCTTAATTATAGCACAAACAATTTTTTTCCAATTGAAACTTTTTTTTTCTATAATTAACATTGCTAACTTGCAATACTTATCATACTTATCATAATTATCATGCTCCCACTAACATGATGATTATTAGCATAACACTTATGCTCCCACTAGCTTTGACATGTACTCAGAAATCAGCTGGACTTCTAGAAATCAATACTTCATTGACTTTCTTACCAAAGTTCAGATTTCTGATACTAGATTGTTTTGATAAAACTTTATCAAAAATCATACACCTTCCCTTAGATAGCACACTTGTGTGTCTAAACAGTTATGAAGAGGTATGCCGTAATCATAATGGTTAGACCTTTTTGCCACTTCTCACAAGTCCATATTAGTGTGCCGGTTAACCACACGCGCTCCACTAACGACTTTGAGAATGCAAATATCACAATTGCTATCTAGATAAAATCTACTTAGTGAAAGTGTTTCCTCACCATCATTTTCATGAATCGGAGAGAAACCTTATGACACTTAGATTTAATGGTGTATGTGTTCTTATCCATGTGAATTGTCAAAATCATAGTCACAAGACAAGGATAATGACAAACCCAAACTCATATGGACTGAACTCAATCTTAATTTCTTGCCACCTGGCAGCTCAAGGGCCTACCATTGCTTCCAAGTTGTTATGCAACCAATTGAGAACTCTAAGAACTCATATGCAAAGCCAACTTTAACTGGAATGGGCACAGAATATGTCAACACGATAGGTTGTAAACCTCAAGTCGTGTGCTAGTGAAGAACTTCAGGTTTTATTCTTGATTAGTTCTTGAGACTTTCAAGACCTTAAAGACTCCCACTGTCCTCTTGACCTATAAGACTCCCTTGTCAACTATCCAAGAGATAGTGTGGATTCTAATCAAGACAAACACTTCACACATTTGGCCTAAGTTGATCTTTGTTTTATCCAAAACATCACAACTTACCAATTTCAAATGTACAAGAGTAGAAAACTTTTACTCTTACATTTGACAAGTGTTTTAAACCTTCTTTGAGACATGTCACTCAAGTTACAATCTTGGAGTATGACTCTAAGACTTGTATTGGAACGAAGTATGACTCATCTTCTTGATTTAACCATTTCAACAATTCAAGTTCCTTTTAACCATTTTCCTTAGAGAACTAATTGTGCTATGGTTTCTTAATCATTAAGATGATCACAAAACTGATACTAGAGTACTCTCCCATCTTTTCAGATTTGAGAAACTTTTATCCTTCTGCCTAATTTGATTCTTCTTATTCTCTCTGCCATACATTGGAACCTTTTCCAATGTCTCAGAGTTACACTTAAGCTTGTAAGTATAATCATATTTACTGAGCTTTAGTAAACTATGACGAATAGTCTTATCAAACTTTTGTGGTGGACTTAATCAGTGCACAAGAATGTGTACTCGATCCCTTAGTCCTTTACTTGACTCACACATCCATGTGAACAAGTAATTAGTCTTAATTTTTCAAAACTTGAAAGTTCTCATTCATCATGCTATACAACTTGCATGATTCCAAGTTCCGGTCCACTTGAAACTTGGGTGATGAGAGTCTTTCCTTATTTGGTAAATTTAGACATTACCACAAATGAAAGAATCAATTTCATACTTCCACTCTTGCTATTAACGGAATCATATAAGCAACAATTTTTCCTCAAAAGCCATTGTAAGGATATTTTAAAATAAATAAAATCAAAAATTTTCTTTTATTTTTAAAACTTTGCGGAAAACTTATCCTTACAATCCATATGAAAACTTGTTGTTATCTATTCCTAAGCAATATCTCATAACTCCTGAGAAGTAGCTCAAGAATCCGATCTTCAAACTATGCGATAGAAATTCATCTATGCGATCAGATTCAGCATATTCTTTCTTTAAGTTTCTTCACTTTTCTTTGATTCTTAAAACATCACCATGTGACCCAGTCACATCATGTATCAAGAATCTCAGAATAGAAACTTAACAGAGTTAGATAGTGGACTTTACCTGAAGTAGAGTCAAACTTATTGACTTTAACATCCTTAGGTAAATTTGGCAGCTTCGCAACCAATGCCCCTTCCTTTGGCAATATAAACATATGGACCCTTTGATAATGGTACACGAGACTATCATAGACTTAGTTTTTCTCTTTACCATTTGGTCAACCGAGTTGACTATGGCCGATCCCTTTCCATTGGGAAGAGAATGCTTTCCGGGATTTCCTGTGTCACTATTGTCAATGTCCATCAAGTTTTAAGGAAGTTGATCTTAACAAATAGATAAGATCATTAAGGGTCCTGTCATAGTCTTGTTTCATAGGTGTCCCAAAGGAACTCACTATGTGACTTAGAAAGTGATTGAACCACCAACTTTCTCAAGACTTTGACACCCAACTCTCCCGGCTTGTCAATATGTGACTACATCTCCAAGGTGTGTTCACACCTAGACCTTGCCTTGCCAATAGGGCCTGAGTGACCTTAAACTTTTCAAGAACTTGTGGGATAGGGAGAATAATTGGAGGAGGAGAAAGAAGTATGATATCCATGGGACATCATCTTCATTAGGAAAGCTTGTTTCAAGAGATTTGGGAAGATCATAGGTGTCTAAACCAGACATCTTTTGGGAGATATTCAAGATAGTTGATTTTAAGTCCTTAATATGACACCCAATATGAAATATTAAGGCTAGGACCCAACAAACTATTTTATAACTTAGAAGAGGTATGCCGTAATCCAAGCTATAAAATATTTGAAGGTAGGTGAATGACGATTCACCAATTTCCACCAAGATAAACGAAATGTATAATTAGGTTTTAATTGGATTTGAAACTCCTAGATCTTTGAGATTCATTGAACTGTTCAATGGCATGTTTCAATCTCGAGTGTGCCCTTCAGGTTTTGTGACTGGGATGCCGAGGATCACAAAACAAGGTGTGAAGTAACCATGCAAATCACTTGGTACCCTTAATAAATTACCCCTCAATCGATGTGCCGGTTAACCACACACGCTCCATCGATATTATGATAAATATTAAGTCACCCTTTATCTACCTTGTTAAGTCCAAGTTAGTGTGCCGGTTAACCACACACGCTCCACTAACGACTTAGACAAAGTGTAAAGTGTAATTTCATGGGTTAGCACCTTATTCACATTTTTCCTAAGTAACTAAGATTGGGTATTATTAAGAGTTTAGTTACTTAGTATTTTCATTAATACTTTTAATGAAGGGAGAATTATAGTCCTGTCAAACCCGTTCGGCTAACGACCCTCCACCGGTCAAGCAAGCGGTGGGTGAGAGTGGACACCCATTAAGTTGCCATTTTATAGGCAACAACCTTATACCCACCTTATAGACCGGCTTCGTGAATGAGGCGTACTAGCGGTAAGACTGACTTTACTCTTATACATATATATATATATATATATATATATATATATATATATATATATATATATATATATATATATTATTAACTTATAATATTATAAAGTATAAGGGTTGAATTTTAACTTTTAAAATTCTAAGGGCTAACTTGGAATTAAAGTATTCATACTTGAAAACTTTTCAAATTCCAAAACTTGAGGGCAAGTTTTGAAACTATTCAAAACTAATTAATTCCATAACTTATGTGTTTAAAGTAGTTTTAATCCAAAAACTCTTCAAGTTCCATAACTTGAGGACAAGTTATGGAAGACTTTAAACTAATAAAAGAACTAACTTTTTCTTTATTTTATAACTTATGGATTTAATTATGGTTACATATTTTTCTTTTAATGAAGTGACTCTTGAACTTTCATAACTTGAGGACAAGTTATGGAGTCATAAAAATTATTCAATGACACAAGACTCTTCATTTTGTAACCATTGCCAACTCTTATGAATTTTATGAGTCTTTAATGTGACTCTTCATGTAACTTGAGGACAAGTTACACAAACACATTTTATACTCAACTCTTAGATTAAAATGGATTGAAAACAACTATTTCATTCAACATTTCTATTAATCTAAGCAACTCATAAGAACAAGATAATTCAAATCAAACTTTTTCATGTAATTAGTCTAAACCTTAAACTAATACAAAACATGAATCTATTGACAATTATCTTTGATAATGGATTAGCATGAACATTACCACATCAAAACAAGTTTATAAGTTCAAAAACAACTTAGGGTAATGTTCCTAGTCCATTTCTAGCCAAAACAGTCGAGTTTATGCTGTCTGGAGGTCCAACTCGTCGAGTGCACGAACCAACTCGGCGAGTTGGATGCTTTTTGCCTTGGACTCGGCGAGTCCATTCATGGACTCGGCGAGTCTGCTGGGCAGACAGCATCAAAACTCGTTTTTTCAGCTTCTATTGCAAGTGTAACAAGAAAACAAGCCTAGGCTCTGATACCACTGTTGGGTTATGAGCATTCTAACACTCCTAAGTGTACATGCAACCCTAAATACCTTGGATCTATGTTTTCTCTATTATACATGCAAATATGAACATCCAAGGTATTATCCTAATCTAGCATACAAAACAATAACTATAGCAAGATAGAATACATACCTTTTTGGTGTAGAAAGTCTTCATGAAGCTTGAGTGCCTAGTGCCCCAAGTGTGACACCTCAAATGGAATCACAATCATCAAAACACTTAGAAAAGCTTGAGAGAATTCTACAACTCATGAAATCGGCTAGCCCTCTCTAGAATAATACCAGTGCCGATTTTGCCAAGAATAATATCTTTATATAGCGTTACAATTAGGGCAAACCCTAATTGTCATGACTTTCCATTTCCTTGGATCCATGGGTTCAAATACACCATGGAGCATCCATGGACCATCCTATGGGTTTTAGCCCAACTTGATTATCCATGGAGCATTAGCCCACTATACAAGTATGGATGATTTACACAATCAACCCATATATTTAATTAGTCTTCTTTTGATGAATTAATTAATCCTAGATTAATTCTTGATCAATACTAATTAAATAATCTTATTATTCTTATTATTAATATACTAGAACTTATAATATATTAATAACCATAAGTGTCTTATTTCTCTCATTATAGTCTATCCAAGTGCATGATGGTATGCAACCCAAATGGACCATGCCGGGTCGGGTCAAGTCTTACCAATTATAGTTATGGACTTAGACATTAATCCAACACCCACAACTTATATTACTCTGAAATATGGTAGATCTAAGCTTATGGAGATCATTTGCTCATAAAGTCTCCACCTTGGGACCAAAAACCCTAAAAATTGGTCCATCAAGCACAAATCAAAAATGACAAGGAAAGCTTTGAGCTTTTTACCTCCAAGTGAAGTTCCTCCCTCTGTAGAACTTAGATCCAAGCTTATACTCCAACTTCTAACCTCCACAAGAACCTCCTCTTCTTCTTCACTAACACACAAATGCACTTTCTAGCTCAAGAACACTCACACACTAGCTTTAGAACGATAATATTGCTCTCCTAGGATTTCTCTCTGTGGAATGGTGGCTGGGGACAAGACCATATCATTCCTTTTATAGTCCACAAGCCACAATTAGGGTTTACATCTGGGCCAGCTACGCCCAGCGTAACCCTGGGTACGCCCAGCGTACCTAGGCGAGTCCGCGTCCAAAGTAAGCGCTTGAGTACGCGCTGCATACTCTTTAGTATGTCTAACATACTCAATAGCCATACTTTTTCCTTTAGGGGCTAAACTTGACAACTTGATAAAGTAGAAGGGTTTAAGGGATGAACCTGAATTTCGGAATGTTACATATCTCCTTCACAGTTTCACAAGAACTAACCAAACGAAACGTGTCTGGTGGAAGAGCGAATCTGATTATCCTCATGGCCTTGATATTGCTTAAAAGCTTGTTATTTTCATCTTGAGGAACATTAGTAACCTCAAGAAGAAGAGAGTTGCATTCGGCTTGAGTCTTAATGGCCTTCCTTGTAGCAGTATGAGCGAATGTCTGTTGGGTCATTGCTTCCTATATTAACATGCCATTATCTTCATGACCTAACACGTAGTCTTCAAAGTGTAGCACCCATACTTCGTAATCTTGTGGAAATAAAATAGGGATTCTGGTTGTGGAACCGATACTACTGGATAGCTTGAAGGAAAGAGTATGAGGATCTTCTAAATGCATGTTGTTGATTCACTAAAACCTATAAGAACCAGATGTGTAAAAACTAAAATCGAGTTTAGGGTAAAATAGAGATCAAGATTCAACATCTACAATCGATGAAAACGATGAAGATGGCAAGAACATATCCAATAAAAGTGGAAAACCCTAATAGCACTCGACAAATGAATTACGTATGATTTACACAATCTCCTGTTTTGATACCAATTGTTGTGACAATAAAATAAGATCGGTAGATTCAAGAATAGGAATAAGAATCAAAACACAAAGAATTATGATCGATGTAGTGCTTAATGATTAAAATCAATGCCTTAGAAGAGCTCAATGAATAACTTCTAATGTAAAGGCACGATAGGGCAGAATACAATCGGTACCTAATTACGGTGCATGCATGCACTATAAATAGTCTAACCCTAGCATCATTAAAAACCGGATGGACAATAAAATAAGATCGATAGATTCAAGAACATGAATAGGAATAAAAACACAAAGAATTATGATTGAAGTAGTGCTTAATGATTAAAATCAATGCCTTAGAACAGCTCGATGAAGAATTTCTACTGTAAAGGCACAGTAGGGCAGAATACAGTCGATACCTAATTACGGTGCATGCATGCACTATAAATAGTCTAACCCTATCATCTTTAAAAACCGGGTGGACAAGGCCAATCCATTACAGAATGGACTATTCTATAAACCATTACAATTGACACAACACAAAATAACCCAACAGTATTCCAGTGGTGGTGCATATTTTCGGTGGTGATAGTGGTTAAATCTTCTTCAACAAGAGAGAGAGAGAGAGAGAGAGAGAGAGAGAGAATAAGAAAGGGGGAGAGATTAGTTTTAATAAATTAAAAATAATCAAAGATACAAAAATAAATAAATTGTAAAGGGCATTTTAGTCATTCTATTTCTCAGAAGGGATGAAACATACAAATATAAATTAACAGAGGATGAACCGTGCACCGTTTTACTGTATAAGGGATGATCCAATTTAATTTTTTAAAGTAAAAACTAAATGTGCCTTTTAACACCTTCACAACAAGGGACGGTCGATGTAATTTACCCTAATTCATATCTAAATTATAAAAATAATGAAATCATGACCAACCACACAAAGAGGACCAAACATGTAAATATTTTTCAACCACATAACTAACCATGTAATTTTCTCAATAACTTATGTTTTAGAGTTTGATTTATATTTTATAATTTAATTTATTAACATTTAATAACTTAATTTTGTAAGTAATACATTTTATTTTATAATTATTTTGTCAATCCATCCAAATTTTTGTTTAAAACTTTCTTAACAAATATTAAGAAATAACATTTTACATACAACTTAAATTAATATATTTTTGAATCAATAAAATATACATAATTAACAAATAAGTTATTTATGTAATAATAATACAATGAATTTCATGAAGTTAAGAAAATATAAAATCTAATTGATAATTATACAAAAGTAATATGTTATTTCAAAAATATGTTAAGTATCAACATCATTCACACAATATGATAGATTTTTTGTAACATCCCAAAAATCAAGACAAAACATAACGCTCGAACCAGGTATTATTCATATTTGCTCCCTTATATATTAAGTTATTGCTTTTTGGCCTTGTTTTGTAAGTGTGGAGGGAGGAGGGACCATTTCTGCCAAGTTTGGATTTTTTTAGGCGGAGCTCGAACGTGGGGCGTTCCCTTGGGGAACACATGACGTTCACGCATAGAGCTTAAACACTAAAGTTTAGGGTTTGAGACCTATTTAAACACCTTAAGTCCTGGTTGTTTGCCTCACTTCCAGTCTCTATAGCCCCAAGCCCTAATCTTGAAACCCTAGAGCCTCTTTGAGTGTTGTGAGTTCACTGTCTGTGTGTTTTGGTGTTTTGAAGCTCATTAAAGGAAGTGAAGCTTGCTGCAAGGTGGTGGTTCAAGTAGGAGCTTTTAGATCTTGGTTCTCTGCTCCATTTCCAGCACATTTAAGTTATTAAGCTCTAACCTTGCTCATTAAAAGCTTAGATCTAAGTTTTATGGATTTTAGTCCCTTTTTGCTCCCATGGTTGAGATCTTGTAGTTTTGATCACTCCAGAAGCCTTGAGTTGCTTCCCATGGTGTTTATGATGTTTTAGATTCATAAAGTTTGCATCTTTAGAGTTGTAGAAGCCCTATGCATGAGATTAAGGCTTTTTTATGGAAGTTGAATGTTATATCTTGAAGTTGGGACCTTTTGGGGCATTCAAAGCCACCAAGTTAGTAACTTTATGGTTCTAGATGTTCTAAAGGACTTGGATCTATGTTTTGGTCGTGTGGCTTTAAGCATTAAGTGATTAACATGTAAGGTCCAAATAAGGATCTTTACCAGTAATCAAGCAATAAACAATCACAGAAATAGGAACGAGATGAAAAGAAACCAAGCTTGCACACGATTATATTCAATAAATCGTCAGGTACAACTCGATGGACTACTCTATAACTCTATGGCATCAACAACTACAAAAGACCAACTCCTCCACTATTTATACTTGACTTAGACCGCAAACTGTGTTTGCTACCGTAAACATGGTTTACGGTCGTGAACACACAAAATGACCAAAAGACATAAACAACTCATAAACTGTATTACAGACTCTTGCCAAAACAATATACATTGAAAGCCTAGACCAAACCATTAACTGGACTCTTCAATCTGCCCCTTGGTTTAGTGCTAGCTTGGACTCAGTTGTCGACCACCAGTACATCAGACTTTCCCATCGCTCCGTTCCATATTTTCTTTTCTATGATTGTAGCCACCATCGAAGTGTATTCTTTTGCAGCGGACTCAAAAATATCCTCAGCCACCACAATCTGATGAGCCGCGAGATAATGTATGTCCCGCTTGCCAAATTGAAGCAAATCCCTTTTTTCATACAAACGGATGCAATCTTCTTTAAGCTTAATGACAGCAGCATCTGTGGATTCATCGTACACCCAATATTGCATGGATGCGAGAGAACCATCTGAGTAATTTTGGAGAACGGGAATGTGCTTAACTTAGGCAGTTGTAGGCCACATCACTGACCGAAGTGGCTGACTTGTTTTGGGATCAATAACCTTTTTGTGGACCTTGACAAAAGACTCCACAGTCTTCATTGACGGAAAGCCTTTGGCCACTTGATCTTCCAAAAAGGATTTGACTGACTTGCCCTGGGATTGCCTGATGGATTTGAGAAAGGAGCATTGGACAGCTCAATGAGATCAATCTTAGTAAAAGAATGAAAGTCGTGAGTGTCTTTGTATAGTTATTTGTTGCCGCTCTTTCTCCTTACCATAAACATGTTCATGGTGTCATGGAATCCCCACGAAATGATTCCTGACCTATCGCCATACATATCTTTGAAATGATGCACGCCCAGATCTGTAACGGTGATCTGTGGACTATCCCAGGGTGCCTTATGATCCACGCTCCTTTTAAATAGCAGTTGACCTTTGTCAGAAGACTTTTCAGTGGACTTGTCCAATTTGGCGCGTTTCAATGCTGCTGCACTTGGAGCTTGAGCCGGTTCCTTTTCAAAACGGTCTTCGATTATGGTGGTTCTGGTAGGCTGAGGAACAATGGGAACATCTTGGTTGGGAAGATAAATATGTGGCTCGTCAACAGATGACTTGAAATCATCGCCAAGTTTATCTTCCAGCTTTTTCTTTAACTCGTAGTAGCTGGCGGTCAACAGGCCAAAGTGTGTCTGAAGATCTGCAATCTGCTTTGTTTTCAGAACTTTATCCTCATTAAGTTCGCCACTTGAATACTGAGCTCTGTGTTTTCAGTCTGAAGGTCTGCGACCTTGATGGTCGGCTTAATATTTCTCTGATCAAGATCAATGTTCTTCTGATTCGGTACATCGATCTGTTTTTGGAGTCCAAGAATTGAAGGAATCTCTTCTCCTGAGCTGTCACCCCCAATAAAAATTCCTTTTTTGCGTGGGAGTGGTGTAGAAAATTGCTCTTCTTCCAAGAGCCTAGCTAGCCTGACCGAGGCAGCATCATCCTCTGTCCTAGGAGGAGAGAAGCCTGTTGGGAATGAAGGACCACCAGCTTTAAAGAAAGTACTAGGACCTTCACTGACGGGTTCGACAGAGACTATGGCAGGTGTGGTTGTTGGCGGAGCTGTAACACTTTGAGTTGCCAGACCGAGGACGAGTCTGCATCTTTTACTTGGAGGAGGATAGGCTTGAGTAGTAGTGTGATCACTTTCCACCGGCTCAGATGTAGGTAAGACAACATCAAGGGGAGGAATCCCTGATACTGTCACCATAGGAGTTGTTATTTCTGCCGATGGATTGGTGGTGGTAGGAGTGGCTTCAAAAACGTCTTCTTCTTCCCTGCCTTCTTAGCAAACTGTTTGGTCCTGAAAACAGCCATAGCAATCTTCCAAGTAATGTCCATTTCTTCTACATCTTCAGGATGAATCTGATCCAAATCAGCAAATGACAGCTGAGGTGGAAGATCTCCAGCTACAAAAGCATTGTAGCAGTTAACTAGCCCAGTAGCTTGAGCAAGATTTTCATCAGAGTCTTTAGAGTTTGAAGAAGAAGCTACAGTTGACACATTTGGAGCAGGGACAGCTTGTGGAGTGACATATTGCTGGGTTTGATGGTGAGGGATGGATGATGCAGCAGCGAAGGTCTGAATCTGAGGTTGTTGAGCTGCAAAGGCTTGACCTGAGGAGGACATGATTGATGAGAAAGCATTGTTGGATGAGATTCCAAGATTTACAGTAGAGTATGAGTTCACATGATTAATTTCTCTCTATTTGTCATCAATGTCACAGGCTTTGATGATTGCCATAACTTCAGCAAGACTGAGGCGATTTAAATCCTTGGTTTTCTTAATTACAACAACATTCATATCCCATGATCTAGGAAGACCATTCAGAAGTTTCTTGTTGATTTTTGACTTGGTTAAGAAAATTCCAGATAAGTTCATGTCAGCCGTGAGAGTTGTGAATCCCTGTAGCTGAGCCTCAAGAGTCTCTCTTGGAATGTAGTTGAACATATTAAACTTTTGTCTCAACATGTCCTGTCGACTTTCCTTCATATCTGAATTGCCATCATAAACCTCAATTAGGGCTTCCCATAGATCTTTAGCTGAAGTGTACTCACGAAAACCTTGAGCAATATCAGGAGATAATGCCATGGTTAGAGTGGCTAAAGCCCTTTGCTGCTCCTCAATTTTCTCAAACTCCTCATCGGTGTAGTTTTCAACAGCCTTGTCAATCACTTTGCCTCTAACTGTCATAGTGATTCTAACAGGGCCTCTAAGAATGCTTCTCCAGACTTTGAAATCTTTCATCTTAATGTATTTTTCAATTCTGTACTTCCACTCGGGAAAGCCATCTACAGACATCAATCTTGGAATACGCGTAGTGGTGCCCATGACAGTATCAAGTTCGTGAAAATGATTTTGACTTTGAGAATCCATTTGAAATTGAATCAATTTAAAATCACAGAATTAAAATCACAAAAGAGTTTGCATTTGATGAGCTTACGACCGTAAACAGGGTTTACGGTCTCTGAGTTTACAGTCTTTGAGTTTACGGTCCTTGAGTTTACGGTTCTTAAAGTTTTTGAAGCCTTGTTCGCGGTTTTTGAAGATTCACAGTTTACGGTTGGCAGTAAACTCCCAGAAAGCTTTTAAACACACGATTTGCAGTAGATTCAGATCCTTTAACCACTTAGAATACCAAAACCAATGTTCAAACAATGAGAATATCATTTTAAGCACCCCAAATCTCGATTGAATGAAGCTTGACACCGGTTATTGCTCTGATACCAATTGTAAGGTCCAAATAGGGATCTTTACCAGTAATCAAGCAATAAAAATCACAGAAATAGGAACGAGATGAAAAGAAACCAAGCTTGCACACGATTATATTCAATAAATCGTCAGGTACAACTCGATGGACTACTCTGTAAACTCTATGGCATCAACACCTACAAAAGACCAACTCCTCCACAATTTATACTTGACTTAGACCGCAAACTGTGTTTGTTACCGTAAACAGGGTTTCCAGTCGTAAACGTGTTTATGGCCGTAAACTCAGTTTACGGCCGTGAACACACAAAATGACCAAAAGACATAAACAACTCATAAACTGTATTACAGAATCTTGCCAAAACAATATACACTGAAAGCCTAGACCAAACCATTAACTGGACTCTTCATAATGATCGCTTTTGAGAATCAGAGTGCGAACGCCCAACGTTGGGTCTAGGAACGCCCAGCGTTCCAGCTGTAGCTCACGGTCTGTTGACTGGTGACGAACGTCGAGCGTTCGATCCATCAGTGGGCTTCCCTGGGCCATTTTTCTTAGAACTTGTTGTTTTGGGCTTTAGTGGATCATTGGAAATTGGGTATTTGGACCATGTATATGTTTGGGCTTTAGGGTAAAGCCCATTAGAGGAGTTTGGGCCCAATTTGGAAAACTAGGCCATAAGTGGGCCACTGGTGGGCTTTAGAAGACTATCTAGTCATGGACCTCTTATGTTATGGTTTTGGGCCTTAGTCAGGGTCAAAATTAGGTCAAGGGTAAAATGGTCATTTTATTGGATTTTGATTGGATGTTATTTTACACTTATAGCTTAGGAGTTGTCAGGGCAGCAACTAGAGACTTCCTTTTGTGAGATCCAACTTTTTGAGGTAAGTTTCCTCACTAGGTTTAGCGAGTTAAAGGAACCAATGCCGCCCCACGTTTATGTTATGTTAGTATGCTAGTTGTCTTTGTGACTCTTGCAGTGTATGTGTTTATATGCTTTCCGGGCTAAGGCTCAATGTCGGGTGGGGCCCGTTGACTATTTGTATGCTATGTATCTATGTGATTATTGCATGTGTATGTGTTTGTTGATATATGTTATATATATGTTGGGCGAGCCCCAATCTATTATCGATCAGGGCCCGATGACAGGTCAGGGCCCACTATATGTTTATTTTATGTATGGTATGTGGTAGTTTGGGGAGGGGGAGAACTCACTAAGCTTTGTGCTTACGGTTTTAAATTTATGTTCCAGGTACTTCTAGTTCCAAGGGGAAGAGTTCGGGTTGACTGCATCGCACACACCAGTGGAGTTTTGCATTTGACATTCACTTTGATTTTGATAACACTTGATACATTGGTTTTGTTATGTTGAATGATTGATATTTGAAAATACTATTTTATCTATTATAAGAAATTGAAATTTTGGGACCATACTTTTCGGATGTTTCACAAAATTTTTATTTTTAAAACCATTTCAAAATCCATAATTTACACAAAACATAGTTTCCAAGAGCCAAATCATGAATAAGAGTATCCCAAAATCACAAGTCAGATAGAAATCCAAGATGATGTGCACAATCAAGTCGTCGCCTTGCCCCTGTCCTTTGAAGTACCTAAAACCATAAAATCAAACTATAGGCCAAAGCTAAATAAGTTTCCCCCAAAATACCACACATAACCAAACAGATAACAACATGCAATATATGGGCCTTCTGCCTGATTGGACCGCCTCTGTAACATCCCGACTCCTAGATACAATATTTGTATAATTTTTATGAGTTTGACTGAGCAACTCGACGAGTTGGAGGCCCCAACTCGTCGAGTAGATAAGGGTTTTGGCCGCGTGGGTTTTACGACCGACTCAACAAGTTGGAGGGACCGACTCGACGAGTTGGCGCTGTGAGAGGAAACCCTAATTTCCCGGGTTTTTGTCCTATTTAAAGGACCTTAAGCCCTCATTTCTGCCTCCCATGTCACCCTACTCCCCTTTGTGAAACCATAATCGTTTAGATTGATCTAGGAGAGAGAGAAGAGCTAACTCTGAGCATTCTAGTGCAATTTTGGAAGAGAAGAGAAGGGTAGCAAGGTTTGGAACGAGGAGGGATTGTTGGATCCAATGTTTATCCATCCTTAGCTTTTGTTTGAAGGTAAAAGTTGCCACCTTGCTCATTATTTTGATTAGATCTCGTGTTTAGGAAGTTTTAGGGCTTTTTCCATCTTTTCTTGAGACTTTGAGTATTATGAGCTTGCCAAGAGATTGAGACTTCAGATCTGGACCTTGTGAGGTCCCTTAAGCCCAAAGGTCCAAGCTTTATCAAGCTAGAGGAGAGCTTTTATGCTTAGGACTCTAAATGGAATTTTTCCATTTCCAGCCCTAAATGTCATGCATGGACGTAAAGCTTGCAGCTTTACATGGTATCTCAGCCTTAGGAGGCTAGATCTAGAGTTTGGGGTTGTAACTCTGCCTTAAAACGTGTGAATGAGAAAAGAGACTTAAGGGACTTGCCGAGTTGATGAGTCAACTCAACGAGTCGGCTAGGGTTTTCCCCCGACGAGTCTGGACATGAGTAACTCGGCGAGTTGATGAGACTACTCGACGAGTTAAGTTGGATTTTTGCGACATTTATGAAGGAACAAAGGGACTCGACGAGTCACATAGATGCACTCGACGAGTCAGGTCAACATGGACTGTTGACTCGAGCGTTGACTTCGGTTGACTTTAGGGTTTGGTCAAGACAGGGATTATGGAGACCATGGAGGGGTAAAATGGTCTTTTACCCATTCCAAGAGATTAGAGAGAGAAATAAATTGGAGTTGTGATTTAAGTGTTAATTAGAGATAGTTATTGTATGTGTTAGGCGGAGGCTAGATCGGTGATTCGTGTACGAGGTTTATTTGCTTGCTTACGAGGTGAGTCTTCTCACTATACTTACCTTAAGTGGTAATTTTTTGTGACCGGAGGGTCTTGTGTGCTTATATTGAGTATTGTGATATCCTGCATTATGTCTTTGTGATTTATGGTTGTGTATTATGTTGAGCTTTACTGAGTTAGGACCGGAGAGTTCACCTGAGTTGTGGGACCGGAGGGTTCCACTGAGACACATCGACCAGAAGGTCTTATTTGAGATATAGCCATGAGAGGCTAATGAGTTATGTGTGGTATTTTGGGGAACTCACTAAGCTTCGTGCTTACCGTGTTATGTGTTATGTGTTTTAGGTACTTCTCAGGATCACGGGAAGGCGTCGGCTTGATTGTACACACGAGACGGAGTTATGTTCTAGAGGATCCTGGATTTTTATTCAAACAATTATGGATATGTGTTTTTGACAACTTGATACTTAGGTTTTTTTGTGAATTGTGTCAATGAGAATTATGTGATTTTAAAATGAAAATTTTGTTTTAAAAATTACGGTGTTACAGCCTCGCAAGGCCTGCAACCTATTTGGATCATTCTACGGGCCTACGACCTAAATGGACCACCTCGCAAGGCCTACAACCTATTTGGACCGCCCTGGATATCTTGGCCTTCAACACAAAGCAGGACCGCCTCAACCCAACCACAATATGTTGACATGTGCAACAAATAAACATAAATAATAACCAGCAAGTACAGGTAAACAGATCTACCAATCTAACAATTTGATATAACATAACAACATCCTATGTACCAGGATACATAACACAACCTAGTTGGCCGACATTGGTGCCTTCGGCTCACGAGTACAGTGAGGAAAAACTCACCTCACAAACTGGAAGATAGCTAAACTTATCATTATTCCGAACACTGACTCTACAGATCACTTATGCAATAAACAAGGATCCAATCTCAATCTACAAATTCAAATTATCCTAAAAGACCTAAAGTCAAAATTGGTCAAAGCCAACGGTCAAAATTCAAAGGTCTGCATCAAACCGAGTCCGCCCTGTGTACTCCATCTCTACGCATGGCATAGAGTCTCGTCCCAGAATACGGTGCTCAAACAGGTTACACGTTGTGTACCCCTAAGTACGCCTTGCTTACTTATGTTGAATCCAGAGTTTCCATTAAGCACTTATTTCCTTCAGACCTTTCACCCAATACACAGATCTAACCCTAAAGAGCATTCTAAATCATAAAGTTTCCAACTTTATTTGTTTGCTTGGTTAGAAAGTGTCCAGATCTAAAACCCTAACCTATCACAAAGTCCCAAGCTCCATAATTCATGCATGGTGGGAAAGAAGGGACCAAGATTGCATTTTTATGACTCCATGCATACAAAAACATCTGAAATGGCTACTCATAAGGTCTGGAGTAGCTCATACCCAACTAGACCAAGAATACAGGACAAAAAGGGAGATAAACCTAAAGCTAACAAGATCTATCAAGATATTCATCAAGTTTTGAACTTTATACCTCCTAAAGAATGCTTAAGAGATGCAAATCCCATATCCTCAAGGCTTTAAGCTTCCCAAGCACCACCATCACCTTCTTCTTCCTTCAAAAGCACCCACAAACACACTTTTAAGCTTACAATGCACTAATATGGGGTTAAGGTTTCAAAGGAGTCATTTGGGGAAATGGAGGCTGAGAATGAAAATGGGTCATGAAGGTTAAATGCTTAAATATGGCTTAAAACCCCGAATTTAGGGTTTGGCCCTGGCCGAATACGCCATACGTACTTGATGAGATTTGAAATCGAGTTTAAAGATCAATTCATGTAAGAATTAAGAAAGAAGAAATACGATGAACACGAGAGTAAATATAATCTTTGATCAGCTCATATTATGCTTTTGATTTTACAGAGTACAAAGGAATTCTTTGTAAAGAATGTGTGAAAGTTAAGTTCTCACTCAGTACAGACTCCTATTTATAGGCGTACAAAAGCATAACAAAATACTAAGGACTAGACATTAAGACTTCATTAAAATGCCTTAGTAAATATAACATTACATCCGAAGACTCAACTTACGAAGACTAAAGATCCTTCGTAACAAAACTAACACTTCGACTTATTACAACATTTATACCCTAACAATCTCCCCTTTGGAATAAAGATCGAAGTCTTCATGAAGTTAGAAGTTGAACAGCATACATCAGTACTCTTCGGATTTCCATGTACCAAGAGATAACTTTCTTTATCTCCTTCTTGTCTCCTTCTGAATTCTTCTTGCAATGATTCATACGAACAATTAAGTTCGTATATTGCGAATTTGTATATCTTTCCACTTCAGCGGTTTGAAACAAGAATCTCTTGGCCCTTCCAGCTTTATCCTTTCCTGCGAAGACTATCCCCAATGGCTTTAAACAAATTTCTCCGTCTTCGTACTTTCTCAACTCAACCTGCTTCTTCGTAGGAGCCATTGGTGCTGTAATGTCGATGCCTTTAACAGTAGCAAGCTCGACATCAGTTTGAGCTAGGCATTCGAAATAATTTTCCAAGAAAATTTTTATGTGCCTACACCCAAGACTGAAGACATCTGGTTCTGTTTCTTGAAGAAAAGAGATGGACTTGTCTTTAAGAATCAGAGCAATATTGATGAGATCGTAAGTGGTCATCAATGGAAAGTCCGCCACAGTAAACTCTTGTATCTTCCCACTTGCTCTTGTCACAATATATTTCAAGTTCTGAAGCTTTCCTTCGAAAATAACATCTCTTTTGATGGATATCACCTTCTTAATCTTCTCCAAGTACCAAACCTCTTCTTGAGCCTTTGCCAATACTGCATGAAATCGAATCTTCATCTTCTTTCCCTCTTCGATATCCATGGACTTTGTTTCTGCTTTAAACTGAGGCATGACGAACATCATCTCGTTGATCGAAAAGTCAAGTTGACCAAAATCAGTATTCGTCACCACAAAACTCTTCTTCGGAATCTTCTCAAACGAGTACATATGATCGAACATCACCCTTGACTCAATAGTTTCGTAGTTGAACAATTTCAAAGGATCTCCCTTATCAACATTTGAACCTTCGAGAGCTCTTTGTCGCATAATGCTTTCCACATGCCTCATCCTTTCAACTTCCGCTGCCACCTCAGCTTTTATTTCTTTGTTAGTCTTCTCAACCAAGACTCCTTTTCCTTTGTCTTTCACATTCGAAGGAGCTGCATTCTTTGACGAAGAAACATTTGAAGAAACAACATTCCCAATTACAATACCTTTTGTACTACGTCTTGAAATTGGTACAGTTGTAGTCACAGTCGAAATGACTGGAGCAGCTGAAACTATTGTTGGTTTGACCACAGCTTTCGAAGGATAAACTTTTCCCACCACCTTCAAATCTTCTGTTTTCTTCTCATGTTCCCCAGCCTTTGCTTGAACCACCTTTTCTCCCCCTTGCACCCCTGTGACAGCAGGTGGGGCATCTAAAACGTTCGATAAAAGGCTTGAGATTCGAAGTAATGGAGTAAGATGCTTTTGAAGAATGGCTTCGAAATGAACAAATTTCTGAGACAGGAATTCTTGAGAGATAATCGGAGAAGATGATTTCGAAGAGATTTCTTTGAGATCTTTCAGCAGCTTCACCAACTCTCCGAAATGTTGTTCTTCTGTGGCTGAAAGAGAGATCATCTGAGGATTCACTGGTTCGAACATCTTGACACATTGAACAACCGCATCACAAATGATATCGATCTTCTGATGTGCTGATTCATATCCCTGTTGAATATGCTGAACTTCCTTCGTCATTTCTTCACGAAGTTCACGAATCTGCATATTAACATCTTCTCGAACCTTCTTCACTTCCTGTACGAAGAGCACATGACACTCCTTCGTAACCATTTTTAAATCTTTCACCTCCTTCGTAACCTTCTAATCAGTCTTCTCAATAATGCGGCTTTCAGACTCACGCATTAACCCTGAAGCCTTCGATATCACCCTGCTTTCCATTTCCTTCATAAGAGAATCAACTTCCAAGATATTGATTCCAGCACTTCCTACATCCGCTTGAGATTGCAAGATAGAATTCAATTTTGAATTCAATATCTTGAACTGCTTCATCGTCATCAGCATATGGTCCAGAAAATCCTCTTCTGCTTTGTCAAAGGAAAGAGCTTCGAATGTTCCTCCAAACCCTTCGTTGTCAGTTTCCTCATCAATCGCCATTGTTTCAGTAATAGGTGATGATGGATTTGGTGGATCAGTTGATTGTGTAGAGAAGATGGTGGTGAAGGGTTGATCCATAATGGATTGGAATGTAGGAGAATCAGTTGTTGAAGTAACCTGTGGTAAAGACATTGGTTCAAGAATCTTTATGTCAGCAGGCTTCGAAATCTCAGTAGACTGAAAGATTTCTACTTCTTTTGGAATATCATCTTCAGGAGTCTCAGGCACATGTTCCACTTCTTCGACACATTTGGTTTTCTTCAAAAATTTGGCCATATCTTCAGCCCTTCTCTTTTTCGAAGATGGAGACACCGGAGCTGGAACTTCTCGAATGGTAACCCCTTGATGAGTAACCTGAGTTTTCTTCACCAACTGAGATTTTCTTTTCATCTTGATTCTTCGAAAAACTCCCGTCTTCGAAGGAATTGTTTCCTTAGATGGAGAGGCTTCGATAACCGGTGTATCAGCCACTAAGGTTAAGACCGGAGACACCTCTTCGATAGTTTGAGAAGGAACGATTAGCTGCTGATTCTTTTGTTCTTCTTTTACCCGTTTTTCCGAAGAATCACCATCTGTCTTCTTTGACTTCTTCGACTTCTTCTTCTCTTCTTGTTGTAACATCCCAGTCACAACAGTTGTGTCAATGGATTGTAAGTATGACACCAACACGTTATTCGTGGGATCCACCTTCTTTAGCATAGCATCGGGAATGCGAGCAACTGTGGTAAAAATGGTCGGATCATCATGTACTTCCTTTGGATTCCCGTACATGTGAAAAATAGCTTTCTCTTCGTAATCAGGAACTTCTATCTTCTCCTTCTGATAGACATATTGGACTATCAGACTCCAATATCTTACACAAGAAATTCCCTGCTTAGCACTGGTCTTCGAAATGCTTGTGATGAACTCTGTCCATAACTGCTCAGAATAATCCACCTACAAATCGTAGTATAGCCCAACAACCATTGCATAAACCTCCATCCTTCCTTTATCCAACCCCACCGTTCTTCCAATAAGACATCTAAGAAAGATGCCAAACAAAAAATTCCAAATCGTTGGTAACCCCGACTTCTTGAAGTCACTAATATGTGTCAATGGAGGTTAGTGACCCATCTCATTGAACATGTACACTACTTGCGAAGAAGTAAGTTCATCATACGGGCCAGAATTTGGAATTCCCAAAATCTTGCAGAACAACCGCTTTGAGACCCTAATTCTTGTATCGTTGACCATTGTGAATTCAACACACCCAGTCTCTTTGTTGTATGATGCCGTAGAACCTGCCTTTGATAACCAGGACATGGGAGCAGCAAATGAGTCGAACATGGCTTTAGACAGAATAGAATTCTGTAAAGCAACCACCAGCATGTGTAGTTCTTCCGGATATTTGGACAAATCCGATTCGACTTGATAGTTGGAACCCTGGATCTTCAGAATCGGAACACTGATGATCTCGTCTGTTGTTGGTGATGAAGTAGTCGCCATTGCAGATGATGTTGAGAAAAGAACTTGTGAAGAAGATGAATTGCACAGAGAGTTTTTGTGTTTCTAAAAGTTTGATCGCGTAAAGTGTTATGGAGTTCTGATTTGCCCTTTTATATGTAACCCTAGAATTTTGAATTTGAAGCGGGATGCATTAAATGCTTGCTAACATGGCACCTTGAAAACCGGAATGTACTCATCAAAAAGTAACAATCGTAACTGTCAACACGCCTTACACGCTTATCATACACCATGCATCATCAAGAGATAGGACTGTTTGGTATTCCCCAAAAGAATTGTAACCGTCGGATGCCTTCGGAATTGAGGTTAGGCTCTTTCACTTTGGGGTTTAAAAAGCGAAGTCATTTGCCAGAATTTCGAAATCATCAGTTTAAGTTGGTGTTACTCAAACCTCAAGGATTTCGTGTGTGATGTGTTCCAAAAGAAATTAGATGAGAAACAAATAAAAAAAATTTGGAAAACTTGTGATGTCAACAATTTCTTTTGACACAAAAACAATATTATCCCAGGCAAAGATATCTTCGAAAATTATCAAGAGAGATAATTAACAGCTTGTGTGGTTTCCCGTGAATTACAATCGATAACTTGTAAAGAAGTTTCGAAGGGCTTCTTGTATTGAACACATGGGGTGGCTTCGAAAATTTCGTTACATATCAACCTTAAAATAAGGTGAGGAATTGTAAACAAAATTGGTTGTGAATGATATTCAAAGTAACTAGGATTTTGAAAATATACTCACACGAAAATCATATTCATAAAAAAAAAACATTTATGCTGGATCTTTTTGGGAACAAACATCGTAGTTTTCGAATGTTTGATTAAGATCACTCAAAAGAAATGAATATGATTTGGAGTATAAAAGGTACAGAAGCAAAAGTTTCGTAAGATCTGGAACATGGTTCCCCGTCAATTCCTTAAGGTTTATTTGATTTTGGGTTTCACTTTTATCACGGACTCGTGATATTAGATCATAAACACAGAGTTGTGATTTGTCTAGGTTTTGATTGGTTTGATCAAAGACCTCAAGGACAAATTGCTTCGAATATTTGGAATGTAAGAATTGTTTGGTTTAAAAAGATTGGATAAGAATCGAAGGGTACCTCTGTTATAATGGACAAAACAGAAAACTCTTAACTCATTTGAGAAGAGTAAGGTAGCTCTTGTTGATTTATGCAAATACAAGCCTTGTTGGGAAGAAATTTTCATGAGATAATTTCATCAAGGCTTTCATTTCCCATACATAGAATCATACGAGGCTTGAGACAACATGCAGCAGCATGCTTCTAGGGACATCCTAACTAATCCAAAATTTATAGAGATCATACCTTTCCTTCAAATCCAAACGCATGAATCCTTCGTGAAACTTGACAAAACTTACAACACACATGTTAAAACCGAAAAATAAAAAAATATTTTTGGTATTTTTGAAATTTTTTTTTTTTTTTTTAGAAAAATTAAAGACAAACTGAAACAAAATCTTTTTGGATTTTTGATTTTTCAATAAAAGAAAATATTTTAGATTTTTCAAGTTTTTCAAAAAAAAACATTAAACAAACTAAAAAATCTAACCTTAGTTGAAATGTGTTAAAAACTTCCGAATGCGAAGCGTTCGAAGCGTTGACCATGAACAGTAACCTCTGAACACTGAATCATTCTTTTCGTCCATTCACCAAATGATTCAGACCCATCACTCTTCGCTTTTATCAGTTTGAAGAGAATTTCCATCAATCATTCCCAATCCATCTAAGATCCGAAGAAACGATTTTTCATCCAAAGCCTTTGTAAAAATATCTGCCAATTGGTCCGTTGTTTCTACAAAATGAACTTCAATATTTCCTTCTTCAACATGATCTTTGATGAAATGATATCAAAGAGCAATGTGCTTGGTCTTCGAATGCTGCACAAGATTATGACAAATTCTTATTGCACTTTGTGAATCACAATATAAAGGAATCTTTTTCATATTAATTGCATAATCTCTTAATTGACTTTGAATCCAAATTATTTGTGATGTACACGCAGCTGCAGCAACATATTCAGCTTCAGCGGTTGATATTGAAACACATGTTTGCTTCTTCGATTGCCAGCTGACCAGCTTTCCATCTAGCAATTGACACCCACCAGTTGTGCTTTTACGATCAAGACTGCATCCTCCAAGATCCGCATCCGAATAAGCTTGTACAAAGAACCCTGTTTTCGAAGGATACCACAATCCTAACGAAGTAGTACCTTTCAAATATCGGAAAATATTCTTTACTGCTGTGAGATGTGGTTCACGTGGATTTGATTGATACCTTGCACAATTACAAACAGAATACATAATATCAGGTCTACTTGCAGTTAAATACAATAAAGACCCAATCATGCTTCGATATAAAGTAATATCAACAGCAGATTTATCTAACGAAGGAGTTAGCTTTATGCCCGTTGCCATTGGTATTCGTAACCTTGTGCTATTTGTCATTCCAAACTTTTCCAACAAATTCTTCGTATATTTTTCTTGATTAATGAATATGCCTTCCCTGTTTTGTCTAATATTCAAACCCAAAAAGTTATTAATTTTGCCCATCATACTCATTTCAAATTTGCTTTTCATCAAATTTTCGAATTCTTTAGATAAAGCAGGATCAGTTGAGCCAAAAATTATATCATCAACATAAATTTGAACAAGCATCAGATGATTTCCAATTTTCTTTCGAAATAAAGTGGGATCAACTAAACCTTGTTTAAATTTAGATTGTTTCAAAAATGATGTTAGAGTTGCATACCATGCTCTTGGTGCTTGTTTTAACCCATATACAGCTTTATCTAAAATATAAACATGATCAGGATGCTCTGAGTTTATAAAACCTGGAAGTTGTTCAACATATACCGTTTCTTCGAGTTCTCCATTTAAGAATGCACATTTGACATCCATTTGATAGACATCAAAATCTTTATGAGCTGCAAAAGTCAGAAAAATACGAACAGCCTCGAGTCTTGCGACAGGGGCAAATGTTTCTTCGTAATCAATTCCTTCTTGTTGAGAATATCCTTTAACAACAAGTCTGGCCTTATTTCGAATAATTTTTCCATCTTTGTCAGTTTTGTTTTTATAAACCCATTTAAGTCCAACAACTGACACATCATCAGGTTTTGGAATTAATCTCCAAACCTTGTTTCTTTCGAATTCAGACAATTCAGCTTGCATAGCAACAACCCAATCAGAGTGTTCCATTGCAATCTTAACTGTATTTGGTTCAATTTTGGAAATAAAAACATGAAACATGCAGAACTCTTGATGATTGTTCAATACCTCATTTCGTGCATGAAGTTGTGCTCTTGTCATGATTCCTGCTTGTGGATCACCAAGAATTTGATCTTTTGGATGATTTCTTGTCCATTTATCCAATGGTGGATAATTAGGATCAAATTCCAAAATTGCATCTTCGAACATTACATCTGTTTCGGATCCATTTATAGAAATAGAATCATCATCATCATCAAAATGTTCTTCTTCAAGATTTGGATCATTCTCTAGTATATGCTCCCCCTCGATGATTGACTCCGTTTCGATATTTTGCTCTGGTTCACTGATTAGTTCTTCTTCAAGAATTTGCTCCTCTTCGACACTAACATTTGTTGACATGTTATCTCGTTCACTGTAATGCTCCCCCTCAACAAAAGTATTTGAATCCAAGTGCTCCCCTTCCACTGGATCATCAGCTTGTTCATTTGAGCTTAAATTCAAATTCGAAGTTGAATCATTGTTATACTTCGAATTTTCTGATGTTTGATTATCAGTTGCATTTCTTTCTGCATCAATTGCTTGATCTGAAATACCGAAAATCGAATCATAATCAACATCATTCATTTCAATTGAATCATCTATATTTGAAGAATTTTGCAAAATAGGATAATTCACAAATTTATGATTAGACTTTTTAATGTAATGATCATCAAATGTCAAATTAAAAGTTTCTTCCACTTTGCGAGTTCGCTTATTTAACACTCTATAAGCAACTGAATTGTGTGAATATCCCAAGAAAATTCCTTCATCTGCTTTTGTTTGAAACTTCGAAAGATTATCCTTGAGATTCATTATGAAACACCTGCATCCAAAAACATGGAAAAATTTTACATTAGGTTTTCGATTATTGATGATTTCATAAGGAGTAACATTAAACCGTCTATGAATAAATGATCGATTTTGAGTAAAACACGCAGTTGAAACAGCTTCAGCCCAAAGATGTTGAGGTAAATTCGAAAATGCCAACATTGTTCTTGCAGCTTCACATAATGACCGATTTCTTCACATCTGTTTCGGATCCATTTATAGAAATAGAATCATCATCATCATCAAAATGTTCTTCTTCAAGATTTGGATCATTCTCTAGTATATGCTCCCCCTCGATGATTGACTCCGTTTCGATATTTTGCTATGGTTCACTGATCAGTTCTTCTTCAAGAATTTGCTCCTCTTCGACACTAACAT
Organism: Lactuca serriola; assembly: GCF_051521515.1. Classification (NCBI taxonomy): domain Eukaryota; kingdom Viridiplantae; phylum Streptophyta; class Magnoliopsida; order Asterales; family Asteraceae; genus Lactuca; species Lactuca serriola. The sequence goes on along the minus strand of NC_136416.1, from coordinate 171,323,911 downwards.
TTGTTGACATGTTATCTCGTTCACTGTAATGCTCCCCCTCAACAAAAGTATTTGAATCCAAGTGCTCCCCTTCCATTGGATCATCAGCTTGTTCATTTGAGCTTAAATTCAAATTCGAAGTTGAATCATTGTTATACTTCGAATTTTCTGATGTTTGATTATCAGTTGCATTTTTTGTGCATCAATTGCTTGATCTGAAATACCGAAAATCGAATCATAATCAACATCATTCATTTCAGTTGAATCATCTATATTTGAAGAATTTTGCAAAATAGGATAATTCACAAATTTATGATTAGACTTTTTAATGTAATGATCATCAAATGTCAAATTAAAAGTTTCTTCCACTTTGCGAGTTCGCTTATTTAACACTCTATAAGCAACTGAATTGTGTGAATATCCCAAGAAAATTCCTTCATCTGCTTTTGTTTGAAACTTCGAAAGATTATCCTTGAGATTCATTATGAAACATCTGCATCCAAAAACATGGAAAAATTTTACATTAGGTTTTCGATTATTGATGATTTCATAAGGAGTAACATTAAACCGTCTATGAATAAATGATCGATTTTGAGTAAAACACGCAGTTAAAACAGCTTCAGCCCAAAGATATTGAGGTAAATTCGAAAATGCCAACATTGTTCTTGCAGCTTCACATAATGACCGATTTCTTCTCTCAACTACACCATTTTGTTGTGGTGTATAAGGAGATGAAAAATTATGCGAAATTCCTTTTTCCACCATAAATTTATCGAAGACATGATTTTTGAATTCAGTTCCATGATCACTTTTAATTTTTCGAACTGTCTTCTTCAATGAAACTTCCATCTTTTTGATAAAATCAATCATCATTTGTGGAACTTCGGATTTTAACTTGAGAAAATAAACCCACGTGAATCTTGAAAAATCATCTAATATTACCAAAATGTATATTTTCTTATTAAGAGTAGCAACTGTTGAAGGACCACATAAATCTATATGCAGGAGTTCAAGGGGTTCAACAATCTTCGAATCTATTGTGATTGGATGACCTTGTTTATGTTGTTTCCCTACTTCGCAAGCTGCACACAAACTGTCATTATCATATTTAAGAATGGGTAAACCTCTTACCAGATCTTGTATGACAAGTTTGTTGATGTTTCGAAAATTGAGATGTGATAATCTTCTGTGCCATAACCAGCTAACATCAGCAGCAGCCTTCGAAAATAGACACACATCAGGTTTGCCTACAATAGGAACAATATCCAATGTAAACATATCACCTTTTCTTTTTGACTTTAGTAAAACTTCCTTAGTCTTGACATTCGAAATGACACTTCCTTCTTCATTAAAAAGAACTTGATTGCCAGTGCCCACAACAAGTTGTGAAACACTTATCAAGTTGTGTTGCAAACCTTCAACAAATGCAACTCTGTTGATAGTGAAATTTCCATTCGTTATCTTCCCATAACCATTGACTTTGCATTTGTGATTATTACCAAACTTAACCACTCCTCCATTTTCTAGGCTTCGAAAATCACGCAAGTTTTCCTTCTTCCCAGTCATGTGACGTGAGCAACCGCTATCAATATACCACTTGTTATCATATTGCTCGTCACAAAGTACCTGCAATCATTGGAAAAATTTAGGTACCCAAGCTTTGTTGGGTCCATTCATATTAGATTTATAATTCAATTGTAAAGTACAACCATTAACCCAATCATATACTTTGGTTTTGAGACTATCTATAAATCTAACATTTCCATTCGAAGGGTCAGATATATGAGTTTTTATTTTATTCAAATTTTCACTAATTTCACCCTTCGCATCTTGAGTTTGTGATTTTTCCCTTTTTACTCTTGTGACCGGCTGCCAAACTTTAACTGATATATTTGACTCTTTCGATGATAAACTACCATTCGTTGAAGGATTAGCATATTTGTAATACGCCTCATGTATCTGTTCTTTTGAAAACTTACTTGATTGGTATATCTTTCCTTTTCCTTCCAACCAATGATCAATATTTCTCTTTGTTGTTATTCCCTTTGCATATGAGACTTTGTCAGCTTGTTTCTTCAAAGGATTATAACATTTTGTTGTATTTGGAACATAATCAACTTTTGGTTTTGAAAGATGTGATTCATGATAAGATGTCTTGTTTTGAAACTTTGAAGTTTGATTTTCAACCTTTTTCTGAAAAACTTTTCTTGGTATTGTAGATTTTATTTCATTTGAAACTTTTGAATTTTTATTTGAAAACAAAACACTTTTCTCTTCAAAAATTTGAGATTTTGATTTTTCTTTAAAAACTTTTCTTCCTTTTGAAAAATTTGTTGATCTCATTTTTGATGGTTCAGCAGTTTGCCAAAAAATTGTTTTCCTTGCTTGACGTTTCGAAATATTATTTTCCTTTGAAAAATTTTCAACTTGAACTTTAAATTCTTTTGAATTTAATTATATCACTTTGTTATTAGTTTTAACCTCAGTTTTAACATCTTCGTGCTTTGAAAACATATTTGCAGTTGGGACAACTTCCTTCTTTTCAACTTTTGACTTTTCAATCCATACTCTTTTTGGTTTATGATGTTGAAATTTATATGAATTCTTTGTAAGAGTATTTTCAACTGTACTTTGATTTGAAAAGAATCCTTCATTTGATGTTTTCATATTGTCTTCCACAACCATCTTTTTGAATTCAGGTTTTATATTTTCAACATTACCTGTTGTTACGAAGACTTGATTTGGAAACACAATATCATCAGTGCATTTGAAGATTGGATAAACAACAGTATTCGATTCAAGATAATGAGCACCTTTTTCACTAAGAATTTTCTCAAATTCTTGTGTATCCAAATAGACTTGATCAACAACCACTCGAGGAATTTCAATTTCTTTTGACTTTTGAATTGGCTTCGTATTTGAATTTTCTTCCTCATTGTCACTATCATCCGTTTGACTCTCATGTATTTCCACATATTCCATATCACAAACTTTCGAAGTTGAGGGTTTATCAGTTTCAATTTTCATTAATAAATCGTCACATTTTTCTTTCCCTTTAAATGAATTTGCAACATTTATGACAGACAACTGTGAACAATCTACATCTTCTAAATCACTAATTTCACTAATATTATCAGAATTATCTTCAATATCAGCAATATTAGTTTCACTATTAGATGTAGAATTCTCAGTCTTTTTCAAAATTCGAAGTTGTTCTGATTTAGTTAAGGTTTCATTTACAATTTTTACTAAATCATTAGCATCAAGATAATCTTCGACTTTTGCAATTCCATATCTAAACCTATCATCTGGAACTTTGTTAAAATCAGAAATTTCTTTTTCACAATCATATGAAATACTATCAACCTTAGCTCTATCATAAGCTAAAAAAGGTAGTAATTTTCTTTGTTGTTCCTTACTAATTTCACATGAATGATGTAACTCAGTTAACTTTCCATACAATCTTTTTGCTGAATTACAGAAAATATTTCTCTAAGCTAACAACAAGTTTATTTCTTTTCCTAATTTTTCTCTATCCTCCATGATATTTGAAACTTGCAATTCTAAGTAATCAATCCTAGTGACTTTTGAATTCAACATTTTTCTCGTCTCTAGTAATTGATCACTTAACTTTTTCGCTTCATTGCTAGCAGACACAATGATTGAATCAAAGTAAGTAACAGTTTCATCAAAAGATACTAGCTCAGAATTATATGCAGAAACTTGAATGTTAAAAGATTTAAGAATGTTACGTACCTTGGTAGTCATGGGCGACTTGTCAGTAAACTTCGAAACGAAGCATTGCCCACACACTTCGTCAGTCTGTTCATCATCTGAATCCTCTTCCATTTTTGCATACATGGCTCCATGAGTTGGATTTTTCATCTCTTCATCATCTGAACCCGAAGACCATATTTGATATGTGCCTTCTGATTTAGTTTCTCCATGAGCTACCAATGACAGATTCTTCGCTTTCTTCTTTACTTCCTCCAGTTTCTCAGTGTAGTAAGCTTCATCCTTTGTCTTATTCTTCTTTTCTTCCTTCTTCCTCAACAAACAATCTACAGCCAAATGATTTGCTCCATAGCAATAATGACAATTGATCCCTGTATCACCTTTCAATAGCATCTTCATTTGCTCCATCTCATTCTTCGAATTTGTCTTCATTTCTATTTTCTTTTCATCCAGTTTTTTTTTGTTCTCAAAGCTACCCTTCGAATCTGATGACTTCTTTGGATTAAAAGATTTCTTAAAAAATTTCTTTACTCTATTGTTTGAGTAAAATGCAACAGCCTCATCATCAGAATTCATCAAAAAACCTTCTTCTTCATCAGACTTCAATTTTTCACTTTCTCTTTCTGTAACCTTCGAAACTACAGCCAAAGGACCACCAAGACTTGCTACAGCTTCTTTAGCTATTTCATTAACTTCATTTTCATGAGATTTTAATTGATTGTATAAGTCATTCAAAGTCGAAGTATCAAAACTTTGTTGATTTTTCACCATCATGCTCACACTTCTCCACTCCTTTCGAAGTCCCATAACAAATATCAAATTGTACTCCATTGGTGACCTTATTATACTATAACGATTACAACGATAGATTAACTCGTTGAACCTATCATAGTATGCTTCAATAGACTCATTTTCTTTCTGTTTGAAATCTTTGAGTTCTACCAGACATTGTTTCACAGATGTGATCTTCGTCTTTTCACTCCCTTGAAATTTGTCTTTGAGATTGTTCCAGATTTCTTTAGCTGTTTTGCATGTTCTGACATAGTTGTACACAACAGGAGGCAACGCACCTCTTAATTCCCTCATGCATTTCTTCTCCAGACGTTTTAAACGATCGGTTTGATTATCAACTTCTGAACTGCTTGAAGACGTGTCGATTGGCTGAACTTGTGCAGGTCGATTGATTTCTCCTGAGATGCATTTCCATAATTCTTCATCCAGTCCATTCAAGTAATCTTCCATACGATCTGCCCATTGATCATAATATTCTGGAATAAGCATTGGAATTTTAGTGGATGATCCAAGCAAATGAGAAAATGATGTCATCGAATTAAGATTGAATGACGCCATTGATGTACGGACAAAAGTTTCAAGATGATACTAAACTTTTGAGAATTTTGAAAATCAAATTGTATAATTCAATTCAGAATTACACACCGAGCACTCGATTAACAAATATTTTTGCAGAATCAAATCCTAGATTGAGATCTAGATGAAATTTTCAAATTCAAAAAGGACGGAAACTTTTTGAATCAAACAGTAGATTCAAAAACCTTTTGATCGAATGAAAATCAGATCACAGAAAGGATTCCTGCTCTGATACCAATTGATGAGATTTGAAATCGAGTTTAAAGATCAATTCACGTAAGAATTAAGAAAGAAGAAATACGATGAACACGAGAGTAAATATAATCTTTGATCAGCTCATATTATGCTTTTGATTTTACAGAGTACAAAGGAATTCTCTATAAAGAATGTGTGAAAGTTAAGTTCTCACTCAGTACAGACTCCTATTTATAGGCGTACAAAAGCATAACAAAATACTAAGCACTAGACATTAAGACTTCATTAAAATGCCTTAGTAAATATAACATTACATCCGAAGACTCAACTTACGAAGACTAAAGATCCTTCGTAACAAAACTAACACTTCGACTTATTACAACATTTATACCCTAACAGTACTCCTATCTACACTCCACGTAGTTCATTAAAGGCCCGCCAACTTTTCCCTTCTACGCAGCACGTAGATTCTATCTACGCCCTGTGTAAATCAAAAATCAAAACTCAATACTTACACGTAATACTTATAGAAAGGAATTACCTGCAAGGACCGGCTCTTACATTCTTAGTGGATATTTTTTAATAAAAAATAATCATTATATATCTTTATCTATATGAGAGTTTTGTTCGATTGTTTTTTGATTATTGTCGGTTGAAAATATATAAAACTCATGCAATCATTAAAAAGTTCATAATAAATTTTTTAAAAAGGTTTTTTCAATTATAAAACTACTAAAAAATCATATTATAAATACTTGTTTCCTAAGGAAATTTAATGCATTTTAAATGAGTTTGTCACTCTTTATTAAATTACGGCATTCCTACTAATCGAATCTGAACCCCACAGGCCCACACCACACCCGCTCTAAACTTAATGATTAGTTTGCCGGAAATTCATCCTTTAAAACAGCTGTCGTTGCCCACATCTGTCGTGAATTCTTTGGGTTTGGGACGATACCCAAAAATCCTCTTTTTATCACACCTACTTCCTCTTATCGTAACTTCGAATCGCGAATCAAAAATATCTGCTTCATACAAGTTTCACTTCTAAAGGAATTCAGGTATGTCGCCGTCTTATTGTGTCTCTAATCGTTTATGAATGTTGAATTGTTCATCTTCTTGTTTATAGATCGATCATTTCGGTTCTGTTATAGATTCGCTTTTTATTCCTTAGAATCATAGACTCGTTTTATATCATTACTTTCAACGGCTATCATTGTTCATTTTCATAAACTGAGATCTATAATTGAAAGTTTGAGTCGGTTTCTTTTTCCTTTTCTTTTCTTAGAACAAATAATTTACAATCCCGACTAAGAAAATCTCAGATTTTTAGGGTTCGTAATTGCGTTTTCCTGTATCTAGTGAGTGTTTGGATGTTCGAATTTGAAGTAATTACTGTGAATTTAAGAACAAAAATCAGAATAATACAACCCCATAAAGTGATTGATTGAATAGTTTTGACTTTTGAGTAGAGATCCGTTGTTTCTTATGTCGGAAACTTTGTTTACATCCAATATGACGAACAATTCAAGGCGTCTTCTTTGTTTATATATGTATCAGTAATTCAGCATCATAGTCGCTAACGATTCCTTCAAATGCTGTACAGCGTTAATGGCCTTAGAAGAAACACCATTTGATTCTTCAGGAAACGTGTCACTAAACAAGAACTCAAAACCAGTTTCTGAAAACTCAACAGGATTTTGCGAATGCAATATATGTTTAGATTCTGCAAGAGACCCTGTGGTTACCCTATGTGGCCACCTCTACTGTTGGCCTTGCATTTACAAATGGCTCCATGTCCAAGCAACCTCCACTCTTGAATCCGATAAACAACCCAAATGCCCTGTTTGTAAAGCTCACATCTCCAACTCATCTTTAGTTCCACTCTACGGACGTGGCAATTCCAATCCCAATCCCAATTCCGATTCCGATTCACCATCATCGGAATTGGAATCGAAAAGCAAACACCAATCGGAGTTAGTCATACCTAGTAGACCATCAGCACCTGGCGGGGCGATTTTGCATCTGAATCAGCAAATCAATCCCCATCCGGTGCCTTTTCAGTCACAGTCACAGTTTCAGCCTCAGCAGCATATTGTGAATCACTCACACCCGTTCGGAGGGTATACATTTGGGCCATCTAATTTTAATGGGCCAATGACACCCACTACCGGCTTTTCAAACCCGTTTGTGGGAATGGTTGGGGAGATGGTTTGTGCAATGATATTCCGGAGTTCTGATTCCGGGTTTTTGGCGGCTTATCCATACGGGTCGTACCAGAATCCGTATCCGGCTTCGGGTACCACGAGTCCACGGGTTAGAAGGCAAGTAATGCAGGTGGAGAAATCGTTGAACCGATTAACCATCTTTTTCTTTTGTTGTTTCATGTTGTGTCTTTTCTTGTTTTGAGATTTTCCTTGTCGTGTGTATAGGTTGGATTTTGTGGGTTTAGTAAGAAATATAATATATATTCAATCGAGATAGAGAATTTATCATGTGGATGTGATTTTGTAACGCTATATTGTGATTGATGTTGTTTGATGTGATGATGCCTCATGTTATTGTATGATATATGTTTATGTCATTGTTAAAGCAATCTAATGCCACCAATCTTGATTATCTAGATAATAGATATCGGATTAAATAAGATGACATGAACGGACACGTAATGTAAATGACTTATTTGAACTTCTTTTTATTATATATGAAATGTAAATATTTTTTTACTCATGGATTTCACATAAAACCACATACAATATCAATATATATACGTAACATAATGGGTATGTAGCATGTAGAAGTAAAAATACTCTGACGTGTCATAAAAAAATCACCACGTACCAACCTTGTAGACCCTTGTGGCTTGGATGGGTATGATATGATTTCGTAGGCTTGTCCGTTGTGCTACTTTTAGGAAATGAAGAGAGCGTTATTCGTTGTGGATTTTAAGAGGTGTTGTTCGGGCTTGTTATCTTTATGGTTAGTGTTTTGGCGTCAAGTTGGAGTGCGACTTCGGCCCTTTTAGTCGAATTGCTTGGTTTGAATGTTTGACAGTTTGAGTCTATCATAGAGTGGGTTACGCTATTAACGGTAGAAGTCATTATTTCTACTGTGACAATCCTTCAAATATACACTATTTTATATTTTGGTGTTCTTTGAACTTGTTTTCCTATAATTTTGAAAGTCATATAAAGCGAAATACGATATTGAATTATGAAAATTGGTTACTTTGGTGATCTTATCAATCAAATAGCGACTTGTTATTAGACCATGAAATTGGAAGCATTGGCATATATATATATATATATATATATATATATATATATATATATATATATATATATATATATATATATATATATATATATAGAGAGAGAGAGAGAGAGAGAGAGATAAATAGATAGATATAGAGAGAGAGGAAAGATTATTTGAGAACCTATATTTTCCCGAGAACCCGATAACTAATTTTAGACCACTCGATCAAAAAAATGAAGGATCAAGATGCAAGGTGATGTTTTTGTAAATAAGTTAAAAAGTAATTAAGGGAGGGCATCTTAATTATATAATATATAGAGGGCAATATATAGGGATATAGAAATTGAAACCCTTTATCTCTCATTCACGTCCTAAACAAAAACCTAAACCACCATCGCCATTAGAACTTGAATCTCCACCCTTCTTCATGTTTTCTTGTCATCGCTTATCTGAAATTGAATTTGAAATTGCCACCAGATCTACAGTCATAACTATTGAAGATCCTTCTTGATGCTCACATCTTAGCCTTCGTCAATCTTACATCCTCATCGTTGAGATCTCTTCTAGCTTCATACAGGTCCGATTTTGTCTTCGACTTCCGCTACGATTGCCTTCGAGTTCCACTACAATCACCGTTTATTTCCATTACAATCACCACAGGTTTTCATGGCAATCACCGTTGATGACTACCATTATATCGAGTATCGCAAATCAGGTACGTTCTGTTACTATTCTTAGGTTTAATTTCTCATTTTCTTTTATATTTGTATTATTGATGTCAATAAAACAATTCATATTATACAATAGAAGTTTATGGCAATTAGATCAGTTGCAATTTGTTAGATCGTCAAGGTATAATTCATTGGTCCATCTCCATATCGACTCAAGGTTTAACCGATAGCAAAATGTATTGTAACATTTGATTAATTTTTTAATTCGATTGTTAGTTTTTGTTGTTAATGTATGATAATTATTCTCTATTCATCAATATTCTTCAATCGAGGGACACACAAGTCTCTCTTTTTTAGTTAAGTTCCTCATGCACACCATGTGTTTGTGTTTATGTCCCACTGAGTTTATTTTGTTGCTATCATCATGTTTTTTATGTATACGGGAGTTTAGTGAGTTGCATATGTTTATTTACATACTTGAATTGAATCGGGTGCTATAATTCCTGTAAAACTTTGTTTCCCTACAAGTCATACTTGTTAACCACATGACTTCTATCACCACTTTTTTATACATTGGGATATTAGCTCTCATTTTTTCACCTTTTTGTATAATAATCTTTATGGTGCATAACAGGAGGAGAGAAATCATTTTCATCACTATGTTTTGCACTTGCACTTCATGAGATGACAGAAGCTCCATTTCAGCTATGATGAGTTTGATGTGTTTATGGTAAAGTTACTTTACATGAAAAATAACCACATTAAATTTCTTTTAATAAAACACAATCAATGGCTTGGTTTTAACTTTTAATGATCTTTATATTGCAGGATGTTGTGAGTAGAAAAATAAGCTTGGACACGGTTGTGGATTTTGCTTTGGCACAAGGATCACAGTGGACATTTATTACACCTCATAATATAAGGTAAACCACAAAGTTCAAGTTTGTTTCTTATTCGTTATTTACTTACAAAAGAGATGTTTATAACATTTTATGACAAGTTTTGTAGCAAAGAAAAAAAAAGAATAGTGTTGTAACATTTTATTTAATTACTTGATATATATGTATATTTATTTACATCACGGTAAAACATGATAAAGAAGCAACAAATGGCCGTTCCTCGTTCATAAACAAAAGTTTGGTTTGGTTTGGTTTGCTTTTGTTAATGCATTATGGTGTACTTTATAGAAATGGTTTTTTATAATAAAAAAAAACATTACATGTCACAAGTGAATCACATATTGAAACGACCCAAAATACAACCCAAAATTTTCATTTTTAATATAACCAAAAGTCATAAAACTGAGTATATCATAATAAGACCATGCGCTGCGTATCTCAAAAATATACTAAAATACTGTAAAAAGAGAACTGTGTCACAACTGTATCAAACATATCTAAGAAAACTGAACAAACTCCCAGGATAAAAACTGAAGTTGTGGTGTGTGCGATGCCATCATCCCGAGCTCTTCCCTTTGCTTGCGGAAGTACCTGAAACCAAAACTGAAACTGTAAGCACGAAGCTTAGTGAGCTCTCCCAAACTACCACATACCAAACAGAACATAAAAAAAACACATACTGGGCCTTGCCCACTGCATCGGGCCGAAGCCCGGAAACTGCATCGGACCGAAGTCCGGAACTGACTGAGACCTTGTCCCCTGCTTCGGACCAAGTCCGGAACTAACTGCATCGGACCGAAGTCCGGAACTGACTGGGACCTTGTCCCCTGCATCGGACCGAAGTCCGGAACTAACTGCATCGGACCGAAGTCCGGAACTGACTGAACACAGCATAGCATAACATAACAACTAGCATCCTCACATATACTGCATACTACATCGGGATGTTGCCCGGAACACATAACACATAATTCCTGTCTGAGCCACGAAGGCATCAAACATACTAACTACTGCATCGGACCGAAGTCCGGAAACTGCTGCTAACTGAACGGGCCGGCATTGTGGCCTTAGACCCGTCCCTACTGGAAGGAAACTCACCTCGTGAACTGGCTGCTGTGTGTATGGCTCTAGAAGCAAACTGTTGCTGCTCCGGTGTCTCCCCGGCTACAAATCCATAACACACTCAATCAAATACTAAACACTGCACTGGGGTAAAATGACTCTTTTACCCTTGGACAAAGTCAACTCTCCTGGTCAAAGTCAACTTACAGTTGACCTGACTCGCCGAGTTGGGCCGCCAACTCGCCGAGTCCCGATTCTCACTTCTCAACCCTACTCGCTGCTACTCGTCGAGTATGTCATCAACTCGACGAGTTCCCTTTCGTATCTAAAACTTCAGGCAATCTGCATCAGACTCGCCGAGCCGTATGAACAACTCGACGAGTTGTTCTTCGAGCTAAGAAGATTGCCTTGGACTCGCCGAGTTGTATGAACAACTCGCCGAGTCCCTCCATTACTGAGTCTAACCACAACTCGCTGAGTCCACTCCATCACTCACTGGTCCCACTCGGCATCACTCAAAAAGGGGGGAAAAATCGGGGACTCGCGGCTCGACTCGCCGAGTCGTTCTTCCAACTCGCCGAGTCGCTTGCATGCAGCAACTCAAAACTTGATTCTGCTTGAATCCAGTGCATGAAACTTATAGATCTGGACTCCCTTAACTCGATTAGCACGTAAAGATTCTATCTTTACGTGCCCATATGCATCCATGAAGATAAAATGGCTCAAAAAGCATAATAAAGGCTAGATCTAGGGTTTCCATGCAAAGTATCTTCATAAAGGCAATAGATCTGGGCTCTGAAACTTCTAAATGAACAGATCTAAGGATATCTCGACCTATTAGGGCATCCATACAATCATAAGGCTTGGGAAAAGCATCAACTAGATCTAGAAGAGTCCTAATGGAGGTTAAAAGCATAAAACAGGAGGGAAATCCGAAGAATACCTCAAAGAACTCTGATTTGCCCTTGGATCTTTGCTCTACTCCTCTTCTCCTTGCTCCTTTCTTCTTCTCCTTCTTCAAGCCTTCACAAATTAACACAAGAACACTTAGTTCACTCAAGGATGGATTAGGGTTTTCTCACAGCGTTCTGAGGGTGAAGGAGGCAAGAATGGGGGCTATAAGGTGGATTAAATAGTGAGCAACCCGGGGATTTAGGGTTTCTACCAGGCAGGCAGACTCCCCGAGTCCCGAATATGGACTCGCCGAGTCGCCAAGTAACACGTGCTCGAAATCCCAACCCTACTCGGCGAGTCAGGCCATGAACTCGCCGAGTCCCTCTTGCAAACTTCTAAATAAATATTATGGAATCATCATACCGAAAACGGGTCGTTACACATATGAATTACATGTGATTCAGATGAAAATCACATGTAATTCACATGTACATCACATATAATCCACATGTAAATCACAAGTGAATTATGTATAAATTATATGTGAATCATATGTCACAAGTTAATCACATATGAATTACATGTGATTCACATTTAAATCAAAGGTAATTCACATATGAATTACATGTGATTCACATGTAAATCATATGTGATTCACATGTAAATCATGTGTTATTCACATATGAATCACATACAATTCATATATGAATTACATGTGATTCACTTGTAATTTACAGTAATTCACATATGAATTATAGGTGATTCACATATAAATCATATGTAATTCACATATGAATTACATGTGAGTTACATATAAATCACATATGTATTTTTGTGAGTGTTTTTGCATCAATAAATTTCTTTTTATTTTTCTTGCAGATTTGGAAGAAATTGGTTGAATATTGAAGAGATAAAAATGATAAATTGAAGAAAATATGGAAATATTGACACGAAGACATGAAAACGCTTTGAAATTTTGTACCAATTTTTTGTTTTTGATATTTTATACTGTATCGAATAAAATACTTATTGTATTGTGTTTATAGATTAGTAAATAAAATAAGTTTTCTTATGATTCCTTTACACATATTATAATATATGAAATATACATATATGCACTTGTAAAAATATGCATAAATGTACCAAAAATATGCATATATGCACCTAAAAAAATGGAGTTTTTTTTTTTTAAATAATGTCTTTTTGAAAAAATTTGGCTTTTGAAAAAACTGAAGTTTTTTAAAATAAATGCATTTTTTTAAAAAAAAAATTACAGGCTTTTTTAAAAAAATTGTAGCTTTTTATTTTGAAAAGTTTGCAGATTTTTTTTTTAAATGCTGTTTTTTTTAAAGGAAATACAATTTTATTTTTTATTTTTTGAAAAAAGTGCAGTTTTTTTTAAATGCAGTTTTTTTGAAAAAAAAAAATGCAGTAATTTTTTTTCTAAAAAAATGCAGTTTCTTTAATATTTTTTTTATTTTTTTAAAAAATCATGTTTTCTTAAAAAAAGTTAAAAGATCTCCAATTTTTTTAAAAATCAAAAATAATTTTTAAAAAAATCCAAAATTTAAGTTAAAATATTAATTTTTAAAACTTTTTATTAGTGTTTCCAATAACACAAAATATTAAACATTAAATGAGATTGGTATTATTACGATCATGCCCTTATTGAATTAGTTTTGATCTAACGCTCCACTTTTAATTTTCAGGTTTTCGGAAAACTATGTGTTCTCAACCGATCTCACCCCTATATATATATATATATATATATATATATATATATAGGGGTGAGATCGGTTAAGAACTCATAGTTTTCCGAGAACATGAGAACTAAAAGTGGAGCGTTAGATCAAAACTAATTAAATAATGAATATTTCTTTGAAAAAAAAAAAAAAAAATCCTAAGTCGTTTTGTAAGGGAAAATAACTTTAGTTATGTACACGTTTAGTTCTTTTTTTTTTTTTTGAAAATAAATCCTTGAAATTATTTTTTTTATACACTTTCAATCCTTATGACCGACTACTCCAGCTTAAGTTCTCAGTTTGTATATATTTGTAATCCTTAATTTATTTATTTATTTATTTGTTTATTATTATTATTATTATTATTATTATTATTATTATTATTATTATTATATTTTTTCAAAATAAGTATTTGTTGTTTTTGTATACATTTAGTCATTATGATAAGTTTTTGTAGGTTTTGTTCACATGACATCTTATGTGGGGCAATCATTAATGATGCGTTCTCATATGTGACTCATATTGGAAATGGAATCATGTGTTTCTTGTCTTTGTTTTGGTAATAATATTGTACTTTTGATATTAGTAACAATTATAGTACAATACTAACTATATTTAATGAGAATGCAAACTTCATTCAATACCAATACCAACCACATTATATGAGATATCCTCAATTTCACGGCCAGAAAAGACCGATTTGTTTATGCTTTGTTTTTAAAATCAGAGTAATCTTTTAAAGAAAACAGTTGCGGAATTTGTTCCCAAAACAAAACATGATAAGAGTTTATCAAAACATTTCTTTAAAGAAATGTATTTTCATTATATAACAAAATCTCGAGATGTCATGTTCAATACAGACCAAAAGCATAAACCGAACAAAATAGACCTTACAACAGTTATTCATAACTACTGGCTTATAATCCGAAATCTCTCGTTATGTCAGCCAACTTATGCTCTCGTGCCATAACCTGTAATACAAAGAAAATTGAGAGGGTCAGGCTTGGGAGCCTGGTGAGCATATAGGGTTTTCAACCCACAATAATATAATTATTATATTTAATTATCAAATAATCAATCCAATTACCCACCCCCTTTTATCTCCATTTATTTAGTAAAGATTTACCCTAAGAACCGAATACCCTTCTCCCATTCATTCCTAAGAATTGCCCTAAGGAATTGGCACAAAGTCTAGTGCTGCCATGGTTCTTAGATTACCTTTGGTGAACACGCAATTTAAAATAATTAATAAACACCTAGTTCAAGAACACCCATTGAACACACTCCGTTCAATAATACCTAATGAACACCTAGTTCAAATATCCCTGGTGAACTCAATCACCTAAGGAACACATAGTACGAAAACTCTTAGTTCAAACCACGTGATTATAATGTATATCTCGATCCTACAAAACCACTAACATTATTAACACATATAAATCATATTTCTAAAACAATCTATCCCATCCCGTCGATCCCCACATACTGACCCTATACAATGATCTTACGAGATCTAGCTTAAGGAAATCGATATGAACAACAACTAACGAAGCTGCTTCGGAAATTCCCTAGCAGCAAACGAGGATCAATAAAGACATCAAATGAGGGGAATAGAATGAGTTTCACCACGAACCTTCGTTCGTAAAAGAAAGAACCACAAGACATTTTAAGTCAGGGGTAGTTATCTAGATAACAATGCATAGGCGTGGTCTGACTATCATGATGTATTATACCCCCAGACTTTACCTATCCCAGCATCGAACTTTTCCTAGCAGTGGCCTGAATACATGAGGTATTTCACCCCCAGACGCATCCTATCCAGCAATATAACACCAGACATACCTATCAGTGGTCTATAACCAACACACTTTATTAGGCAGTCTACGAAGTTCCCTTAATTACTTCGTGAAAGAAAATGCTGACATATGAAGCTCGGTCGATCACTTCATAAAAGAAACGTTGACTCCAAAGCTCTCTCAAAATTAAAGTGTGGGGAAATACTACTAGAGTACTCCCGTACGCTCTCGTAACCGACACACAAAATTGTCAAAAAGACTTTGCACATGATAGTACTTCTGGCACATTATAGTAATTTGGTATGCGAAAGAATCGTACCCGAGAACATAATAGTACCCTAGCACAAGCAACACCCAAGACACAGAGCTTTGAAAAAGACTTCGTACATAAAATTTACTTCTGTATATAGGACGTACTCCACCGATCATCAATCTCACAACGCACGTACTCTTAATAAGAGACTACCCAATGTCCAAAATTAATTGAACTAAACATCCCATTTAAGTCTTAACCCATCACTAGGCAAACCTACAATACTTATAATCAATTCCCGATACTATCTCCGTTTAGGAAAAAGACTAACTAGTGTATACTTAACACAAGGTTTTAAGTAATAATATCATATATATATATATATATATATATATATATATATATACATCTCAACACATATTGAACCTAATATGATTCGTACGTTGTATATCATCAAATATATCTAACACGTATTTCAGAAAATAACAAATACTTCACATACATATGTATATTTCATACTTTAATCAATTCTTGTGTTAAAATCACGTTCCTAAAAGGGACTATACACATGATACCTTATCAAATGAACACGTAATTCAAAAATACATAATCCGTACTCCCGGATCTAAAATTTACCTCTTGCTCTGATCCCTACTCTCGGATCTAAAACTAATCTCTTGATCTGATCCATACTCTCGGATCTAAAACTAACATTTTGATCTGATCCATACATCCAGATCTAAAACAAGTTTATCTCTTTATTCTTTTATCTCATGGTCCAACCCATATTTTATCACTTACCAACAACCTCATCTACTCATGTTCTACCCAACATATTTTTAGATACAAAATACATATATAGTTTAACTCATTAAAACTTATATAATTCATCCACTCCACAACCATCTCGAATAAACAACGATATATTATACACATAGCACGTATTTCATAGCAAATACTTAATATTTATGTGTTTAGAAGAAAGTAACTACACACTCACTTGATTAGCAGATGATCGGACAGCACTACGGCTTGTAGAAGTAGTATTCTTCGGCAGATCTGGAAGATCTTCACAAAAACCGGACTCCTCGCGGGCAGAGCTTTGGCTCGGGAATTGCACTTCTCGGGATCTTCGAGGCCTCGGGACTTGCTTCGGGGCTCGGGAATGATACCGGGGTTCGGGGTAATTCTTGCACGAAAAACGATGCAAAAACGCACGAGAAAGGGAAGAAATGAGCAAAGAACTCGGCTGCCCTCGACACCCTTTTATATGGGACTGGAAACCCGAATTATGTTGGGCGTAATTCTAAATTACGCTGGGCGTAATGGGGATAAGACCGCTGACTCTCCCCTCCCCCCCCCCCTTCCGGATAATATCGAATTTATATTTAAATTAAATATCGAAAATATTTAATAAACTTAAAAAATTCATATCTTCCTCATACGAACTCCATTTTCGACGTTCTTTATATCCCCGCGTAGGTGAGACTACGCTCTACAACTTTCGTTTAGACTCCGTCGACTAATTTTGACTTTATTTTTATTATTTATTTTTAGTAGGCCGGGACAGGAAAACTCCGTTATAAAATCATAACTTCTTCATCCGACGTCCGTTTTCACCTATCTTTTTATTGTTTTACTACAATTAATGAGATCTTTAATTCTCATTTAGATTGTTTCGACTAAAAACCGTTCGGTCTCAAATCGAGCATTCGGGTTGCATACCGCTAAGTCGAAACTTCGAAAAATCATAACTTCCTCATACGAAGTCAGATTTGGGCGTTCTTTTTATGCACGCTCATGGTTTAATGTATTCTACGACTTTCATTCAGATTGATAAGGCTAAATATCGCTCTAACGTAAATTCACTTTTTACGTCGCGCAATGTAGTGCCGGTTCTGTCGTGAAACTTCGACAGGTCATAACTTCTTCGTTATAACTCGGATTTCGGCGTTCTTTATATGCACGAAAACCTTGTAACATATACTATAACTTAGTTAAGATTATTCATTCAAAAAAATCTTTCATCAAAAATTCATTATTGACTAGCCCTGATCTACGGGCGTTACATTATATCATGTGAAGAAAATACATTATTCATAATGATTTCAATTGTTGGAAATAATATTCACGTTTATAACATTTAGTGATAGTGTTATTAATATTATAACCGCTTTGGATTACATGTAATGACAAATTTAAGCAATTATTGATATGAGAGTTTATCGGGGATCTAATTTGTTAATTTATTTGTGATTAATAAATTAATAGAAGTACATGACACGTCTCCTTAATCCTCATGATAGAACCCTAAACGTTTTGGGGTTTTAGTATTTTTGTTATTCAAGGTGGTTGAGACAGATGAAACTTTTTTTCATAGGGTTATTTTGTCTTGGAAGTGCAAATTCGAGGTGATTGAGACACCTTATTCTTGGAGAAAACTGGGGCACTACATTATTTGACCAATACGTTAATTAGGTTACTGATATAAGCGAGAGACAAGCCACATATGAAAACATTTTATTAATGATTGTCTCACGCAAGATTTCATTTGAGCAAAACCTAAAGAAAACTGGTCATAAGGACTGAATGTGTACAAAAACAACAATGACTTATTTTTCAGCAAGAAAAACAGTAAAGACTAAATATGTACAAACTAAGAACTTAACATATAGTAGCTGATTATCAAGATTCAATGTGTACAAAACAACAAGTTAAATAACTTATTGTATAAAAAATATAAATAAATAAATAAATAAAAAATAAGGACTAAATATGTAGATAAAGAAAACTATGTTATAAGTAATTTTTTAATTTTTTTCAATTAATTGAGTAAGTTATACGAATGGTCCCTATGGTTTGAGGTAATTTACATGTTTGGTCCCTAACTTGTTTTTTTTAACTCGAAATGTCCTTGTTATTTGTTTTTGTTATGTGTTTGTCCTTGTCTTATCTAAAAAGACTATTTTGCCATTAATTTTTTTAATTTATTTAAATAAACGCATCTCCAACCCTACTTCCACGTCACATTACCTTACATTACCTATGCCACCTTATTTGAATAAATTAAAAAATCAATGGCAAAATAGTCTTTTTAGGTAATACATCGCACAACAAAATAAAACTGTATGGACCTTTCGAGTTAAAAAAATAAATTATGGACCAAACATGCAAATTATCCCAATCCATAGGGACCATCCGTGTAGTTTCCTCTAATTAATTTAATATCAGTTTCGGTTTGATCCCCCTACGACCCTGTACGGTTCGACGCAATGCATACTCCCTTTTCGACAGATTAGCCGAACACCGGTCTAACATTTCTATTGCGTTTTAGGTTTTTTCCCTTCTTTTTTCTTATTTTCATTTTCATTTTCAAAACCCTTATCAGCAATCCGGCAATGGCGAAGGACCGAGGAGATACCTCAGACGACGACAGAGTTCTCAAAGGAGCATCCTCCAAGAAAGAACATCACCATCATCACAAATCCAAGAGGAAATCGGAAGATTTACCCGACCCTGAATCCAACGTCTCATCCGGATCCGATCGCGGAAGCAAAGACAGTGGCCGCCGGAGCAGCAAAAGGAAGAGAAACCGCCGGTCCAGAACGAAACCACGACGGGAATACAGCGACGATGAGGATGACGATCGGTCGGATTCCGATACTGACTCTGAGTCGGAATCGGAATCGGAGTCGGGGAGTTCGGAGTATTCTTCGGAGGATGAAAGCGAAAGTGAGGAGGAGAGGCGGCGGAGGAAGAGGAAGGAGAGGAAGAGACGAGAGGAGAAAGAAAAGAGAAGGAGAAGAGAGAAAGAGAAGAAGAAGAGAAGGAAAGAGAGGGATGAAGATAAGTCGAAGAAGAAGAAGAAAAAGAAGGATAAGAAGAAAGAGAAGGTGAAAAAAGGAGCTGTTACAGATTCATGGGGAAAGTATGGAATTATTAGAGAAACTGATATGTGGTAAGTGTTTAGCTTTGCTTTCATTGATTCTTCTTTAATGTTTACTTGCCATTGTGTTCATTAAGCATTCTGCACTATATAACCTGCAAATCCTGAATAGGGTTTTAGAAATCATTGAAGCAAATCCATATTTCATAATTTGAATTCCTGATTCATAAAATTAGGATTATCAATTATTGATTCTGTTCACAAATTTTTCCATGATCATCATCTATCTATCTTTTGCAGGAACAAAAGACCAGAGTTCACTGCATGGCTTGCAGAAGTGAAACAGGTGTTCACTGCACACTTTCTTATTAACAATTCAATGTCTTTGATGATTTAGCATTTAGCAAATACAGTTTTTGACTATAATGCCCTTTTCATTTTCATATTTGCAATTGCAGGCGAATCTTGAAAGTCTTCCCACCTGGGAAGAGAAGCAAATGTTCAAACAGTATGTTTTTTTGCACTGATTCTTTATCCAATTCTTATAAATCCCAATTTTTTCTTTCCCTTTTCTATTAAATTCATCATTCTGACCTAAATACCCCTACAGGTTCATGGAAGACCATAACACTGCCACTTTTCCTCATAAAAAGTAAGTAAAGAATCTGTTCTTAACGTTATACAACGCATAAAGTGCTTAAATTACTTATAAAGTTTTTATTATTATATATCTTTTGGGTCACAGATACTATAGCCTTGATGCTTATCACCGAAGGAAAATCGAAAAAGCCATTAAAAAAGGGTCCACAAAAGCTACAAAATCAGAACGAGTTGTGTTTGATGATGAAGAGCAACGCCGGTTTGTTTTCATTTTTATGATAAGGGCATTTACGTCTTTTTGCACATCCATTGACACGATATTCTATTATTGTTTGTTTTCTCAGACTAGAATTGCAACGAGAGCGTGAGAAACAGAAGGAAGCTGAGGTTGAAGCTTTGAAGCGCTCAATGCAAAGTGGAATGGTATTTATCATATCACATGTATCTGTTATCTGTTAACTGTTATCTGTTATCTGTCATCTGTCATCTGACTGTGTATATGTTTGGATTGGTAGGCGCAAGCAATGAAAGAACAAGCTATACTAAGAGAAGAGATGAATTACTTGTTCAAAATCGGCAACGTTGAGGTGGGTGTATGCTACTATTTATATTTTTTTTATATTGAAAAAAATAATTTAAAATTTGTTTGCAATAATAATGTGTGTTTTGAATTGTAATGTTTTACAGGCAGCAAGTGCTATTCAAAGACGATTGGATCCTGATCTTCCTATGTGATTTAATCATTTGTTGAAAAGTTGAAAAAAATTTATCGATTTCAAAGTATGTAAGAATATTAGAGGTGTTTGGAATTTGATGTATGTTTTTTAACCCATGATTTGATTATTTACTATTCTAAGTTACAACTAACAAGATGCAACAAAATTGGTTAACCAACTAAAAGTAAAAATCAGACAATGTTATCATTTTTCTAAAAGTGTAAATTGGTGATAAATTATTCAAATGCTAATATATTAACATTATTTTTTATAAGAAATGGTTGGAATCATAGATGGGAAAGGCTTATATTTAAAAACACTATTTTTAGAATTCTAACCGATGGTTTTGTAATATCTTTTTTTTTTTTTTTTTAATTTTATATCCGAATTCTTTGAATAGCATTGTAATTTGCTGAAGACTGAGGTATGTTTGGATGATTCAATTCTAGTTTATAAAAATCCTCGATATATTCTAGTTTATTAAAATCCTAAATATTAATTTTTAGTTATAATAAAGTGTCATTAAAAAGATACTAGTTGCGTTTGGCGAAGCTTATAAAAATATTGTGTTATATATTAAACTGATATATGATACTATAAAACTTTATTAATGTTTTGAATCTTATTTAGAAAATTACATACTTTAAAATATTAAAACATAGGAACATATGTGTTATAAATATAATTTTATTAGGTTATAACCTATAAAAACCACGGTTGTAAAAATAATTAGATTTTTATAGTAAAAATTCATAATTATTAGTGAATTGTTTTAAATAAATTATTAATTAAAACGTTTATGTTTTTTTATTTTTGTAAAGTTATAATTATTGATTCAAATAAATATTTGAAATTATTTTTCAAGATGACAATAACATAAGCATGAATTAGGTTACCCATAACCTGTCACAGAGGAGGCGCCATTTATTTGAAAATGGGTATAAGATAGAGGATATTACATTTAATGATAAAAACAGTACAAATGTTGTTATTTCCAGCAATATGCCAAAAAAAATCATCCAATGTCTTTTTTTTTTTTTTTTTTTTTTTTTCCAATTATGCTTCTCTAACATTCAACCTACATTTAAATAAAAGTGTTAATTCAAAGTTTCGTATTAACCACTCAATGAACCTAAACATCTTCATAAAAAATCAATCAGTAGAAATTGATATATAAGCATTGGCTATTCCACCATGAGATACCATCATACCACCATGTCTAAAAACCATTGTTAGTATTTATTTGAAGAAATAACTTATAAAGGTTAAAATGAGATGAAAAAAAAATGTAATTTCTCCTTAAGAATTTGAGAACCAAAGAAGTAATAAACCAAGGTTATCTTGGTCTTTACTTGTCTAAAGCTGGTGGTGAAATGATATTTGAGTAATGAAAATGCGCCAAGCGAAATCTTCTTTTCAAACTACCAATGCTAATTTTAAAAGATGATTCCTTACAAGCTAGTGGATCAAATGACTTGTAAAATGCCAAATAAAAAAGAAACAAAAACATGAATTAATTTAGTAATTTGAAAAATGCATCGAGCTCAAAATTTGTTGAGTTGGGACTCAGTTTGACTCATTTATAACCGAAATTGCAACTATTAAAAATAAAAATGTATTAGTTGAAAAGATATTGCTTTCTATTGTTAAATATAGTACTATTTCCGTTAGGCCCCACATTTAATCTAGCTGAGTGGGATCATCTTGCCACCACTACCACCACAATCATTGCTACCTGAGCAGGAGCTGCAGTTGCTTCTACTGCTCTCAAGAACTAACACAGGACCGGTCGTCTAGAATTGGTGGTGTGCCATCATCGAATTGGTTACCCCTACCTAAATTAACTTTGATCTCCATAAACAAAAGATTAAGCATCAAGTATCTTGATGTTCCATAACATCAAGACAGGGTTTATGACTTAGATCTATAATATGCTCCTAGAGAAGAGGAATTGAACCTCGAAAGTAAATTCAAAAAGTAACCTCTCTAATACAGCATCTTCCATGTCTTTTTAAGAAATTGTATTCTATGCCTATTGAATCTAATATATACCTTGAATGAAGCTTTTAAGGAATGGTATTTCTCACCACTAAGAACAAATATAATGTTGTAACAAATATTTTCATTAGGTAGTATTTGCCGCATTTTGTCTCTGACTTCATTTGATAGAAGGATTTCTTTCAGACATGCCTTCTCTTGATACATGATCATAAATTATTCTTTAAATTTGATTTTTTAAATATTATGATGCTGGAGCTTAAATTACCTCAAGTGTCATCCAGTAGGGACTTCATTTTAAAGAAAGATAACCACATCCATTTAGAGATTCTCCATATACTATATTTTAATAGCTATGTAATTCCTATGATTTTGACATGGTAGATTGAATTGAAATCTTATGCAAACCTTTTTTTACCAGCTCGTTAGCATCTAAGGGAACTTTAACCTTTTGGGCTCAACATACCAAAAGGGTTCATTTACTTCGCTAGTAAGATCAAAGTTCACTAAACATAGTAATGAGAAAGATCACAATGCTATTCACAAAACCATTTAATAACTTACCTTAAGCTTAACCTTCTGATAGAAATTAATTTCACAGTTCACTGAACATAGTAATAAGAAAGTAGAGATGTAAGTCATTGAAAATAGAAATCATCTGTTAGAAATTAAGCACGATCTAAGAATAGGAAGTTGCCTGGATTTTTATGCTAAAAGCTTTCTTTGAGACATTTCATCGAACACCTGATATGCATACTTTTGGATTCTTCGATGATTTCACGGAGATTAAACCTCAATCATCAAGAATTCAATCGTGACAAGTTAGAGGTCTAAAAATTCACTAAATGTTTATAGTAAAAACTACATACGAAATCAACAAAAGATATTGCATAAATCATAGCCAAAAACTAAAGCTTACACATCCTCTTGAAGAATGCCCTCATGTAATTGATTTATGTCCGTCTTGAATCTTTTTCCGATGGTCATAGGTAACCAAGCAGGTAAAAATCTCATTTTCATCAATATTCATTATAATCTAATATATATTCTGTTATAAAGGATCGTGGAAATCAAAAAGAAAAGTGAGAGGAGTTCCGATTTTTTTGGCAAAAGAGATCCACGTCTAACACTCTAGAGATCTTCATAGCCAAAAGAAAACCAATCAAAAAATTAAATAGAAGCTTAAACATGCAATTGATTAGAAACATCAGATGACGAAAACCTGAAGACCAAGGTTTGAGAGGTTAGGCATTCTGCTTTTCATTACATAGTTACGGTGAAGGTGATGTGAAGACTATTTATGGAATAAAATCATAGCGAGGAAAAATAGGAATTTCAATTTTGAATTTCACAATGATTTAGCATCAAGACTTACGACTGTGCGCAAGAAAAGGGATACATGATCTTGAATTTTTCAATCTTCAATTCAAGGGATACTGACAAAATGCATATATGGGCGGGAATTTTTTTGTGAATTAGTTCTTATAATGCCACATGGCATAGTCTTAGTTTAAGAGTTGGACAAATGGATTTTAAGAGAGGTTATTAGGAGTAGATTATTATTATTATTATTATTATTATTATTATTATTATTTAACAAATGTCATTTTGAGAAAATAACATCAAATTTGAATTAATAATATAAAACTATAACTTTGTAGTAGTATGTTTTATAAAGTTTTTACACAAAATATAGTTTAAAAAGAAAATATAGTATAGGAATATACTTTTTTATGTAGAAAATGTATACTTGAGAATGAGATATTATTTGCATCATGTATGATGTAAGAGAATGGTGTAATATGTTATCTATTTTGAAAATAGAAAATGATATGTATGTAGATGAATAATCTCTATTCTGCTCTAATAAATGAATGTATTTTTGCCACTTGTCATACACTCATTCAATTTGTTAAATGTCATTTTGCAATTATTTTGAATTATTTTTTTCCACATGTCATTTTAGGAGATTTATTTTATTAAATTTCATATAATATTTTAATATAATAGTTGCAATAAATATAGTAATAAACGGATATTAATTTCTTTAATAAGCTTATCTTTTAATTTAAAAATTCTCAAAATTAAAGCTCATTAGTTTTTTTTTGTTTATTTATTTAAATTATTCATTTAAATTTAAAAGATAAAAAAATATTTCTATTATAATAATCCATTATTTTTTATTTTCTTAAAAATTCAAAGTTCTTAAATATTTTGATTTTTATATTTAACTTTTATTTTTTAAATTAATCCATGTAATACATGAGTCACACGACTAGTTCATTATTATAAGCCAAATGTGGGGATTTTTGTTGATCAAGTGATGCAGGGTAAAAATGGTATAATTTTGTTGTAATTTGACTTCATCATGTTTGTAATGAATTCCAATGTTGTTAATGATATAAATGATATTCAAGTGTGAAAATGTGCTCAAAATGTGTATCAATTGTCAAATATAAGCACATAAATAGAACCAAAATGTAACAAAAGTACATTACCAAAATACATGGCATAAATTGACCAAAATGCACATTCCATTAACCACATGAGTGGAACCGAAAACCATTACCAAGTTAAACATACAAGTATCTGTGCACCATACATAACCACATCATCAAACCATAACTAAAGTTTTCAAAAACAAACAGTTTTTAACAACAAGAAACTAAATAGTCATTGCACCACAACAAACAACCATAATCGCTTCTTAGATTGATTCCCTCCTTGCCCTTTACAGGTCCTAGAGTTGTGTCCCTTATTCTTGCATTTGCTACAAGTAACACTGATATGTTTCCTTGATAGCTTCTGCACTCCATCATTTGTTGGCCCTTGGGAATGTTCTCCTTGCATCTCATTGACTCCATCATCTTGACTTGCCTTCTGCCTTTTGCTTAACCTTTCACCCTCACTTTGTCTTCTTTTTTTCTTAGGCCTTCCCACCTGAGTGCGATGTGGATGAGGGATTAGCTTTGTTGGACAATTACTTTTAAGCCACATGAGTCTCCCTTTAATTGGTTCCACCTTAAATGAATAAGCTTTTTGCCATGTCTCTAGCCAATACACCTTGTGTACCCACTTGTAAATGTTAAGCTCGGCATTAGGGTCTTTGCTCATTTCATTCAGAGTTGCAATTGCATGTCTACAAGGTATTCCCATTAATTCCCGCTTTCTGCAAGTGCAGGTTTGGTTCCTAACATCCACCATATGTTGATCTTGCAATGCTCCAGTGACTTGATACTTGTTTGCCCCATTCCACCTAGCAATATATTATGAAACACCTTTTTTCCTTGCATCTAGGATGTCTGTTGCTGTAGGTGTTAGTGGACCTTTAGCCTTCTTTATTGCCTTCATGACATTGCATATCCTCTTCATTAGATACTCCCTAATGAACTCTAAACATGAAGTTACAGTTTTGTCCCTGCCTTTCTCTATCTTCCCATTAAACACTTCACACATGTTTAAAATCAACACATCAGAAACAACTCTTCCTGCACATTACAATAACATACAATTAATGTTGATAAATAACTGAAACACATAATCATTACCATATGCAAACATATACAATTACCTAAGAAATGACTCCTTGCCCAATGTACAGGAGGAATCTGCTTCAACCATTGACATGCCTCCTTATCATACTTACTAAACTCTTTCATCAAATGTTCAAACTCAGGAATGGTGGTTGCTGATGCACACCTCCATAAATGGTCCCTGTACTCAGTTTGCCCCCACTTCTTTCTCATATTGTCATGAATATGTCTAATACAATACCTATGCTCAGCATTGTGAAACAATTGATCAACTGCAATTTGTAATCCCTACATGACTCAACAGACAATAATTAGAATTAATTTCTTGGTAAAAAAAAACACAATCTAAATGATCAATTGATGAATTGTAATTTACTTTTTGCCTGTCACTTATGAAAGTATAGTTTGAGTTGCTCCCAAGCTCCAAGTCATCCCCAAGGTTTTCTAAAAACCACTTCCAGCTAGCTGTGTTTTCAGACTCAACAATTGCATAGGCCAAGGGATAAATTCCATTGTTGGAATCTAGACCAACTGTTGTAAGAACCTGACCAGGGAATGGGCCTTTCATGAAGGCACCATCCAAACCTACTAAGTCTCTAAGACATGCTTTGAAACCTTTTTTCAGTGGACCCAAGCATACATAAATCCTTCTAAACTGCCTTGTTGGGGATGCAGGGTTGCCATTAGGACGCACATCTATTTTGACTGTTGTGTCTGGGTTTGTAGCTTGAAGTTCAAGAGCATAGTCCCTCAACAATTCTAACTGTTTTGTGTAGTCCCCAGTTACATGCTTTCTTGCCATATCTTTTTCCCTAAACACCTTATCCATCGAAATACCCACCTGGTAGGTCTTTTGAAAGTGGTCTTGTATGGCTCTTAAAGGAATCTTCGGATCTGCCTCAACTTGATCTATGATTTTCTTGCATATTAAAGAAGCAGTACAAGCTCTGAGTTTTCTTGTTTGTAAGCATGTATGAGTTCGTTTTAAGGTCCTTATAAACCAGTCAGATTCGGGGTTTGACCTAGATGCATGTATATACCAACCACATGTTTCTTTTTGTGTCTTTACTTCTTTTCCCTTGCTTTTTGAAGTGGTAGGTTGAGTCCCCACTTGACCTTTATCGATGACAGGTACAACTCCTCTGCACTGTGCCCTAAGCCTTTGATTGTCATTTTTTAAGAATAGATTCCTTCTTGTTTCTAGTGCATGCACATCAATTAACTCCTTTAATTCTTTTTTACTTTTAAACTTTTGCCCCACTGAGAATGACTGCATATGTACTGACCCAAGGCTGCACCTTTTTTCTTTTCCCATATTTTTTATGAGAGCTCTTCTTTCTCTGTCTTGGTATGATCCTTCATCCAATGATTTGAACTCCTCATTGTTGATCACTTTCATATCTTCAGGTTCATGAAGATCATTAATACATGCTCCTTCAACATCACTTTCAACATTTAGAAAGAAGTCTGCCATGTCCACATCAACATCTTCTATATTGCTCTCCTCATCCATTATGCCATCCACTTTATCTACATTTTCTTATTGTTTCCCATCATGATCATCACCTTCATCCTTTTCATACTCATCATCACTCTCTTCAAATTCATCATCCCCTTCATACTCTTCAACATCCTCATCACTTCCAATTAAATTTTCCATAAGGTTATCAAAAAGCTCATTATATTGTTCATCATCATTAATAGGTGGGGTGTTGTAGCATCCATCAATATGGTCATTATCATGAACCCCAATCATCTCATCCCCTACATTAGCAATATTTGAAGTAAATGGATTGTAGCATCCTTCAACAACAGTTCCAGCCTCATGAACCTCCTTAACACCCTCATTAGTGTTTTCCTTCTCTTTTAAATCATCAATATCCTCTAAATTAAGCCTCTTGCTACAAGAACCTTCCTCTCTTTTTGGATTCCCAACTCTACCCCTTCTATACTCTGGAGAGAATGCATCACTTTTACTCCCAAAAAGAATCAAAGACATGTACTCACCAATTGGCTCATCATTGACATGGTTCATATTTCTCAATGGAGATTCTACATGAACTTCAGCCTCATATTCAGCCCCTTGATCATCATTTTCTGGAAATTCCTCAATGACAACTTTACCCTTTGCATTTGGAGACATGAAGTATGTGAGTAGATTTGTCTTCCCATGTTTTGTGTACACCTCAATCAACTTGTTATTTTGAATAAATTTAGAAAGATTGATAACATCCTGATCATTCCCTAAAGCTCTAAGACCAAATTAAAAGTCACCATTGGGTATCCTGAAATGGTAGTATATCACTGGGGATTCATCAGTCAATTCAATCATCCGCGGGTCTGGGTAACCTAGGTCAAGCATTATGGCATCAAGTTAATGTACAGAAAACTCATCTATGTCCACATAATCAACATAACGCACTTCACCTCCAGTATACTTTATGTTAGGTAACTTAGTAAACTTCCCACAATGATGAAGCTTAATACTAAACCATGTAGGTGCACCCGCTACAAGTCAAAACTGTACATGATAACAAAGTCAAAATTTGGCGGATTTTAGTATAAATCAAGGGTAAAATGAAAAATAGGAATGTTTAAGAAAACAGAGCAACCTACCATATAAGGATGATACGTCGACAACTTCATTTTTTGGACTGATCTGCCACATTACGTACACCATTTCGACTTTAACGTATGACCTTGTCTCCTTTTGCTTCGATTAGGTTCTTTGGATAACGAAGGATGTTTTTTTGCAGGTTTAATGGAGCAGAAGGAAGAAGGAGGGAGGTGGGGAGTTGACGGGTGTTTGGGGTTGTAAATGAGGGATAAAAGGTAGAAAGAAGCGTTGACATTAGGGGTGTCAATTTATGACACGACACGACAAAAATACACGACACGAAACGAAATTGGGACGAAATCAAAATTCGAATTTGTTTTCGTGTCGTGTTCGTGTCAAATATAAAAAACACGATGTCGTGTCGTGTCGTGTTCGTGTTTACAAATCCACACGAAATTGACACGATTGAGCATGTGTATGTCGTGTTTTTCGTTTTTATCGTGTTATATATGATTAAATATGAATTAAATAAAATAATAGTTATATAATATTATCTTTGTCGTGTCGTGTCGTGTTGTCGTTTTTTA
Organism: Lactuca serriola; assembly: GCF_051521515.1. NCBI lineage: Eukaryota > Viridiplantae > Streptophyta > Magnoliopsida > Asterales > Asteraceae > Lactuca > Lactuca serriola. Next base: position 171,294,185 of record NC_136416.1, on the reverse strand, counting down.
ATTGGTTCGTTTTCGTGTTAGTGAAATAAAACACGACATCGTGTCGTGTCGTGTTCGTGTTACAAAAAACATTGTCGTGTCGTGTCGTGTCAGACAAAAACACGACACGATGGCACGATTTGACAGGCCTAGTTGACATTTGTATGCAAAAATGGTCCATGTAAGTAAAAAGATAGAAATACCCTCACGTGCAAGGCACATGAAGGGGTTAACGGATTCTTTTTAACGGGTGTTAACTATATGGACCATTCTCACAAACAAACCAGTCCAAAATGACCACAAACCAAAAAACTCGTGATTTGGACCAAAACCTCAAAAAAAATGCATACCACAGGGACCATTTTTGCAATTTTGTCTATAATGAATACAAACATCACAAAATATTACAATATAGTGTAAAAACGTCACTTTATTTAACATAATTTTTTCTTTAATTTATCTAGATATAAATAATATTTTGAAGTGTCAATTTTAAATTCATGTTTTAACTAAAATATATATTCTTATAGAGGGGTTCAAGATAACTAAAAGGTTTGGAATTTGGTGAATGCGATACAACAATTTGTTATGTTTGGTGATAAAGTATAGAAACGATATATTTCATCTTGAATTATTATTATCTTTTTTTGAAAAATAACTTACAAACCTCATAAATATATTCAAATCCTATATTTGAAAGAAAAAAAAATCTTGAGTTTATTAAAGAGAAATTAAATAGTCTCATACTTTTTGTTCCTACTATCCTACTACCTATTTTAGACGGTGACAAGTATCATTAAATTTAATTTAAATTTGATTGACATTTTAAATTTCTATACTTATCACCATCTTAAATAGGTAGGAAGAAAAGTAGGAATAAAAGGTAAGAGTATATTTAATTTCTCAATTGAAACGTTAATTTAAGTACTTTTTGAATAGTAGTTTACAAATTAATTTTTAGTTTATCAAACATGATAATTTTAAAATAATTTGATGTAACATAACGTGCCAAAGATAGCTTAATCTCTTAAATATGATTGAAAAAACTATATATTATTACAAATAACACTTGTGAATAAAACGGGTTACGATGTTGTATGCTTGTATAATTGTATTTGATTTAATGCACTTTTAAGTGATTAGCAAGTAGCAACTAACTAACATGTTTGGCCCATTTGAACATTTTCTTTTTTTGCTCAACTATTTAAATTTTACAGATTTAACCGACAAAAATAAAAAATAAACCCAAATGCAATTCCCACGTCTATGTTTCATTTTTAACCCAATGTTGCAAAACTAATGATGTTTGAAAATTTTTAATATTTTTAAAAAATCTTTAATAAAGTCTTAAATTTTATTTTTTTAAAAGAAAACTCCCGACTTTTTAACTTTTTTTAACAGAAAACCCTAAAAAATGGCTAATTTTTTCATTTTACTTTTTTTTACCAGTTCAGCAGGTCATGAGACAAAACTGTTAATTTTTCAAAAATAATAGGAATTTTTTGCAGGTTTCGTCAATATTTGTATATAATATATAAACGTATTTTTTATGTATTTATATATATATTTTTACATATGTATGTAATTTTTAAAGTTTTTATCTGTATATGTTTACATATTTTTTTTATTTTAAATATATAAACACATTCTTTTACGTATTTTTATGTATTTTTAACCATTTAATATATTTTTTTTATGTATTTTTATGTGTTATTTTTATGTATTACGTATTTATATGTACTTTTACATATTTATATATTTCTAAGTTTTTTATATAGATGTTTATGTATTTTAAATATATAAATATATTTTTTACGTATTTATATGTATTTTAAAGTATTTTACATATATTTTAATGTATTTTTATATATTTTTTGTATTACGTATTTATATGTATTTTTACGTATTTATGAAGTTTTAAGTTTTTTATGCAGATGTTTATGTATTTTTATGTATTATATATATATATATATATATATATATATATATATATATATATATATATATATATATATATATATAAAAGTATTTTACATCTTTTTTTTATATTTTTATGTGTTTTTTTATGTATTACGTATTTATATGTATTTTTATGTATGTGTAATTTTTTAGTTTTTATATAAATCTTTATGTATTTCTATGTATTTTAAATGTATAACCGTATTATTTTCATATATTTATGTATTTTTTTACTTCAAGTCGTCTTCACCATTTCATCTCATTCGCACGGCTTCTTCGTGTATGTCTAGATAGTTTTCCTACATACCTACATATTTTAAGCTTTTCTCATTCGATGTTTAATTTCAAGATAAATGAATAGGAAAAGCTTAACATATATGAGCTTGTAGGAAAAATCATCTAGATATACTCAAAGAAGTTATACGAATCGGATAAAATGGTGAAGGCAACTTCAAGTAAGAAATACATAAATACGTAAAAGGATACAGTTATGTATTTAAAATACATAAAAATACATAAACACCTATATAAAAAAAAACTTTAAAAAATACATATAAATACGTAATAGAAAAACATATAAGAATGCATTAAAATATGTAAAATACATATAAATACGTAAAAAATATGTTTATACATTTAAAATACATAAACGTCTATATAAAAAACTTAATATATATATATATATATATATATATATATATATATATATATATATATATATATATATATATATATATATATACAAAACAACATAGTATGGTGACTTTGGATATCTAAGCTTATATACCCTTAAGGGTATATTCACTTTTCCCATATATATATATATATATATATATATATATATATATATATATATATATATATATATATATATATATATATATATATATACACACGTAATACATAAAAATATAACACATAAAAGTAAATAAAAAAATATGTAAAATACTTAAGAGTTATTATCACTGTAGCCCAACAATATTTCGTATATTTGTTTAAGTGGTCCCTCGTGACTTTTTTTGCCTTTAAATGGTACGAATTCATGTTTTTAGGGTTTAAAAAGTCCTTTTTAAAAAAAATGAAGGGGTCACTCGGTGAACCCCTTCCTAGTCACCAAGTTTAAAAGTTAAAAAAATGTACCACTGTTTTGGGTTCGACTGAAGGGGATGACGAGGTCGTTTTCCGGCGAGATTCTTCGAGGTTTCCTTCTCGTCTCTGGTAGCAATAATCAGGAAGGAATTCAGAGCAGCAGTAACAGCGATTGGGGTGGATTATTTGGTGTTCGATCGAGCAAATAGGAGGGGAAATCGGAGAATGAAGCATCTCCTGTGCTTGAACAAACTGAAGAGGAAGAGGGGAAACAGAAGGCAAATCATGGAAAGAAAGAATACAAAAGAAATCAGCAACTCGATGGGTCGGTGGTTCTTAATCTATCGTGAGGAGAGTGAGAAGGGAAAAAGAACCCGTTTTTCTGATGATCCACTTGGTCTTCCCTGACTCCATCGTCGGCAGCCACAATTACAGATGAAATCCAAGCAGTAAGAGCAGCTCACAGAGGAATGGTGTTCGATGATTGTTTGAGTTCACCAAGGGAGGAGCTGTCATGGTGGTCAGTAGCTCCTCATTTCTTTTTCTGGTTCGACAATGAAGCTGGAAGGGTTGGTGTTTGTTGTTATTGATCGAGACATTCAAGTGATGTTTTGGGTGATGCTTCTTCAACAATGGTGATTTGCAGTGAGAGAGGGACGAATCTTCCCAATGTACCATACGATCGGCCAAGGCATCCGAAGTAGCAGACTACGCACCTACGTGCTTCCTTCTTGCCAATCATCGATCGTTCCCCTTTGACTAATCGATTTCTAGACCCTGATTTCCCGCTTTTTCAATCGATCGCACATCTGTGATCGTTCTTTCCCCTTGGAGCGACGAGGATCAATCCTTTTCCTCCCTAGTCGATTTTACTTACGTGGCAACGATGAGTCGACTCACCAATGAGTCATTGTTGACTCACTTGCCTAGTTGGCAAGTGATAAAGGCAGTGTAACCTTCACAAATAGGTAAAGGTACAAAATTAACCGGTAAAACACAAGTTCGTACCCTTTAAACGCAAAAAAAAAATCACGAGGGACCATTTAAACCAATATACGAAACATTGTTTGGCTACAATGACAATAACCCAGTACTTAAAAATACATGTAAATACGTAAAAAAAATACATTTAAAATTTTAAAATACAAAAAATGTAAACATATAGATATAAAAACTTTAAAAAAAAAATACATAAATACGTAAAAATGGATATAAATATGTAATACATAAAAAACATGTAAAATACTTAAAAATACATATAAATAAGTAAAAGAATATGTTTATGAATTTAAAATACATAAATACATAAAAATAGTTATAAATACGTTTAAACGTTATATACAAGTTTTGACAAAATCTGCAAAAATATCTCATTATTTTGGAAAAATTAACGATTTGGTCTCATGACCTGTTGAAAATGTCAAAAATGGCTAACGTGAATAAATTAGTCGGTTTCTTGGGTTTTCCTATTCAAAAAGTTAAAAAGTTTGGACTTTTCGGTTCAAAAAATAAAATTTAAGACTTTATTAAAAAAAATCTAAAATATTAGAAATTTTCTAAAGATTTCCCAAAAATTAAATATGTAAGCGAATATCATAAAGTGATTAATTTAAGGGATAATAACCTAAAAGGGTAATATATTTTTCGCTTTGTACACATTAGATCACTGAGTTTTTTTTCGTCCACATTTACCTATTCATCTTGTTAAATTGTACACATTCAATCTTTATGACCGGCAACTTCGGGTTAGCCGGTAAAAATGACTTAATATGGTAATATATTTATCACTTTGTACACATTTAGTCCTTAATATTTTTTTACACATATAGTCCCAAATATTTTTTTTGCAAAATAAATCAATTTGTTTTTGTACTTACTCGGTACCTATGAATAATTTATTTCATTTTTTTACATCTTACGTGAGATAATCATTAATGAGGTATTTTGGGCTTTTAATGTTTATGTCTACCACGATCTCAACTACTTGGTTGCTTAGGTCATATGTTATGAACGTCATAACTTCTTCATACGATCTCAGATTTTAACGATTTTTATATCCATGCGTTCGTATTTTAGTCTGCTACAACTTTCGTTTAAACTACTCACGTTAAAAAGTAATATATTTTTTGTGATCTTTATATCCATACGTTTATCTATAAATACATGTATGGATGTATTTTTTTATAAAAGCGTAAGTAAAAATATATTACATTTTAAGGGGAATAATCTTAAAGAAAGTTGTAGCAGACTTAAAAAACGAACACATGGATATAAAGATCGTTAAAATCTGATATTGTATGAAGAAGTTACAACGTTCAGAACATAAGACCTCAGCCAAACCACAAGACCTACGCAACCAAACAGTCGAGATCACGATGGACATAAGCATCAATAGCCCTAAAAACCTCATCAATATTGTGAGAAAAAACTAAAGAAATCAATCATAAGTACTAAATAAGTACAAAAACAAAAACGATTTATTTTGAAACAAAAAAAATATTAAGGACAAAATGTTTACAAAAATATGAAGGACTAAATGTGTACAAAATGATAAATATACATTACCCTATTAAGTCATTTTCCCGGCTAACCTGGAGTAACTGGTCATAAGGACTGAATGTGTACAATTTAACAAGTTGAAGAGGTAAATGTGAACGGAAAAAAATTCAATAACCAAATGTGTACAAATCGAAAAAATATTACATTTTTAAGTCATTATCTCTTAATTCCTATTCTAATAAAAGAATAGTTTTAATCTCCTTTTGACATGTGTCATCATATTAGGTTTTCTAATTAATACACATTTTATTCTTTTTTTGTCATGTGTCACCCTATTAAACCTCTTAATTAATGCATGCCACTTGTCAACCTATTAATTATCTATTTCAAAATTTAAAATTTTCACTTTAATTACAATAAATTAATAACAATGCAATACAAATTAAAATTAAATTAATACAAATTATAAGGTGATATAATTTCATATATTTATTTAAATTAACGATTATAATTGATTAATAATTTTGTGTTCTAACTATTAAAGTTTAATTAATTTTGTAGCCGTGATTTCACGGGTTATAAACTAGTTTAATAACAAAATAGTATAAGATTAATTTCCTTACATAAAAACTATTAGTTTTCTTTCATTTCTACCCACTCAAGAACATAAATAAAATATAAGTTTTCTTTCTTTTCAAAAAACTCGGGAACATGTTAGGCAAAAAAAAATCATGGCAAGAAGTTTGGTTGCTCCAAAGAAACACAAAAATTTCATGACCACCATTTCCATCTAACAACCGGAAACTAGCATGGGCGCATGTCACATGTTTCACAGTCGCTTACGTATCTCTCTCTTTGACATTATATTTCCCATATATATAAGTTGTAGTCTTCATAGCCTAATGCAATAAATTATCATAGCATATTAAAATCAAATATGGCTTCACAAAAAGCCATTTCCCGTGTATTCTTCTTCTTGGTCCTATGCTTGGCCCATGGCTTAGCCCGTAAGATCATGCTTGAAGAGAGCAACGACCTTGCAAGACGACTTGCTGCTGAACCTGATCCTGATGAACATGTACTTGTACCTGCTACTGATGAACCTGTACTTGTATCTGTACCTGCTACTGATGAACATGCTCTTGTACCTGCAACTGAACCATTATCATCTAACCATGAACCCATGAGCGGTGCACCTATTGGCGATGAACTTAAGGGCTTGGATGCAGATCAAGTTGAGTGTGGGCGTCCGGCCGTAATTCCTGTTCCAATGTGGCGGCCCCCGCCAATTCCTATTCCAAATTGTCCTTCACCAGAATGTCAACCAGCATATGCTCCTCTACCCCAACCTGCCTACCCACCACAACCATTATACCTTCCTCAACCCTTGCCCCAACCAGCCTACCCTCCCCAACCTCTGCCCCAACCAGCATACCCTCCCCAGCCTGAACCAGGATGTAATCACCCAGCATGTCAGCCTCAGCCCCAACCCTTCTACCCACCACAACCCGAACCAGGATGTAACCACCCTGCATGTCAACCTCAACCCCAACCGGCCTACCCACCCCAGCCTGAACCCTTACCTTTCTACCCTCCCCAACCCGAACCTGGATGTAACCACCCAGCGTGTCAGCCTCAACCTCAACCGGCCTACCCACCACAACCCGAACCCTTACCCTTCTACCCTCCCCAACCCCAACCTGCTTACCCTCCTCAACCTGAACCGGGATGTAACCACCCAGCATGTCAACCTCAACCTTTACCCCAACCGGCTTACCCACCACAACCCGAACCGGCTTACCCACCCCAGCCTGAACCGAGATGTAACCATCCAGAGTGTCAGCCTGAACCGAGATGTAACCACCCAGAGTGTCAGCCTGAATCGAACTATCCTCCCCAACCCCAACCCTTCTACCCTCCCCAACCCCAACCAGCATACCCTCCCCAACCCGAACCAGGATGTAACCACCCCGCTTGTCAACCTCAACCTCTACCTCAACCAGCATACCCACCCCAACCTGAACCAGCATACCCACCACAGCCCGAACCGGGATGTAACCACCCAGCATGTCAGCCTCAACCTCTACCTCAACCAGCATACCCACCCCAGCCCGAACCGTTCTACCCTCCCCAGCCAGAACCAGGATGTAACCACCCAGCGTGCCAGGCTCAACCCCAACCAGCCTACCCACCTGAGCCTGAACCAGTATGTAACCACCCAGCATGTAACCCTCAACCCGCCCAACCAGAACCAGCCTACCCACCCCAGCCTGAACCACGATGTAACCAAGCGGAATGTAATTCTCAAACAGGAACGGACTGCTCGCAGTCCGACCTCGAATGTCAACCACAATATACTCGTCCGCCTACACCAGCACCAGCCTATGCTCCATGGCCACAATACCCTCCATGGCCGCAATATCCTCCACGTGCTGAAACTCTACCATCGAATGAGGTTCATAAAAAGGAAGACAATGAATCTATGACAGAACACTAGTTCCTCGGGCGGCGTTTCTAAACAACAACATTTCCGTTTCACCAAACCATAGAATTTAAGATATAGCGTCTTGCTTAAATGTAATTTCTCTATTAAATAAAAACTCATTTGTCTCATGTCTCAATCGTTCCCTATGAAATCAAAGTCAATTCCCTTCGTGTTTACTATAAAATGTTACAAATTAGCTATTAACAAAACCCTAATTTTACCATGAGTGGTTTCGGGAGGGCAAGGAATACGCTCTTGTGATGATCTCCGACAGAAAGCGTGGTGAAGCGGAGGAAGATACGGAAGCAGACTGGCGGAGGACCGGTGGTTGTAATTCGATTTCCAAACGGTGGTTACGCGTTGTAGCGACTCGAGGACTATGAAGCTCGCCGTGGTCGAATTCCTCGACGGATATCGCCGGTGAATCATCGCCGTACATGCTAAAGCTAAACTTTCTCCTCCTTCTCCTTCTCCTAGCTTCCTTTCTCCATTCATTCATCGTCTCTCTTATTCTCTCCGGAATTAATGCAGCTTTGTAGTTTGTCCCCATCTTCAAAACAATAGTGTCGATCATATATTACTAATTGAATAAAAAACATGAACAATTTCGTGAATATACCTGAGTAACCAAAGCATACAATGGTAATGTACTATAGCTACAGAAAAACTGTCCAGCAAACCCCAAAATCAGGCGTAAATACACGATCAAATGATGGTTTAGAAAGCAAGAATTATATCCAAATTGCCACTGTGAAAATCATAACACACATTTAATTAAAAAAAAACAATCAGAATCAAATTTAATTAAGAAAATAAAATCTTACCCAAAACCAAAAGAAAGAAGCCAGCTCGAATGCATTCTGAAACAAGCACTGAAAATTTAGTCCAATTTTCAACAAGAAAAAAAATAATGAATATTTCACCTGAAAAAGAATAAAATGGAGTAATGACAATAATAGCCCTGGCTTCTTAAACCAAAAAAGCTCATCTCTAGGGTTTAGCTTAGTTTTAGTAAAATATGCAGTAATTCCAGCACTTTCTAGAGCCAAAGTAGCGATAACATGTTGTAGTTTTGTCCCCATGATTAAAACAAGCTGAACATGAACTTAAATCATCAGAAAATAATTTATCTTTTTTGGGAAATTATAATATTATATACATAATGAAATAATGAATACTTACAGTAACAGGAAGTAAAGCAATCCAGAAATAACGATTAGATCCTGAAAGAAAAAAAAATGTACAAAATTTAATTATTTTTTTGACACAAGTGTGATGTATAATACACAGGGTCTTTTATTTCTAGATTGAATAAAAAGTCTTAACGAGGCTAAATGACCATTTTACCCTTACCTTTCACATTAAACAGCATAAAAGCCACAACAAATCCCCAAAGAGGGCCACTACAAGGAATAATAACATGAGTAATTTTTCACATGGTAATAATTAATATCCCTAAAATATTATCAATTTTATAAAAGAAATTTGTTTTATTTTAGTTTTACCTCAATCCAACTATCCTTTGAAATTCTTCTTCCATAGAGCGAATCATATAGCTGTGGAAATCAAATTTCGATGTGAGGTTGTGGTTCTGTTGAATAAGAAAAACAAAAATAAATAAATAAATAGTAATCATCAATATATATAATATGTGAGGACATTATATAAAAACAGAAAAATAATAATTAAAAAAATGTACAATGATGAAGGCTTTACGCAACATAAGGTAATCAGCACGAACAACCGAACTTCCAAATTGGCGAAAAAAACAAACCTACAAATTTAATGTAAAATAAAATGTGAAAAATATAATAAAGTTTGTTTTATTTAAATTATATAAAACATCTGTTATAATTTGTATTATACCATCCAACTCAAGAAGCCATTCCTAATCAATGGATTTGACATATGGAATTCAACAATTGCTGATTGCCTCTTTGTTGTCTCATATCTTGATAACTCTGCATAAGAAAATTTTAGGAGGGCAAATTGGTAAATTCACAAATGATATAATATATACATGTACCAGTTAGGACATCATGCTGATCCATTTGAGCATCATCTTCCCATATCCTCCATTGGTGAATCTAGCAAAAAATTACCATAGTGAAGATAAAAAAAATTATCAAGATTGTTTACATTCATAGTCATAGACTAATCGAAAGAGTAAAAGAAAAAGACATTTTTAACCTTCACTATTGCCAGAAGCATGGTTAAGCAGCTATATGATATGTGTGTAATTGCAATTATAAAAATAAAACGGTGTAGTTGCTCAAGTCCTTCATCAGATACAAATGGCTCATAATCCTGTACATTTAAAAGAACATTAAGAGGCTGTTTTTTTTTTTTTACTTAATGAGCTTAATGACTTAATGGGTTAAGCCAAAGAAAAAAAATAGCTTGATGTATTATGACACTAACCGTTTTACCTATTTGCCCTTCTTTTTCCTACCACGTTAATATTGTTAAAGATTTGACTTTTGGAATGTAAGGGTGAATTGGTCATTTAGTCTCATTCACTTTACCAATACAGGACTTAGTGAGGAAAAGAAAAAACAGCTCCTAAGGTTGAATTAAACTATGCAAATAACATAATTATAAGAGATATTTAACTCACCTTTTGACAGATTTTGTGATTTAATTTGTTCAAAAGTTGTTGTTTACTATGATCCTTGTTTTCTTGATTCTTATCAGGCTTGTTGCATGGAGAAAATGCAGTATCATAAAACTTTGAAGGGATACAAATATTTGATATACTACTGGAGGTAACTGCAAGAAGGAGTGATATGAAGCCAAGAAGCATCAACCCTGAAGACAACAATCACATCATGATGATGATGATGATGATGATGATGATGATGATGATGATGATGATAAAGATGTAGCAATTACCTTCTTTCATTTTCTCAACAGCTGCAAGCATTGGCTTGCGTTTCATTTTCTTCAACCACTGGAAGAACATTCATTATAATTTATAAGATCATGTTGATGTTCATATAATTTTGATTTTAGGGGAAAAGAGAAGGATGATGAAGCAACTTACATTGCTTAAGTAACGAATTGATTCCTCCACAAGTAAAGAGACAAGAACAAAGATAGTCATAACAATAGCAATAGAACATGTTGGAGTTAAAGCCAAAGATCTGGAGTCTTCTTTGGCATCATCAGAAGACATATTTTTTACCACTTTTAAGATGATAACTGATACGATATTAAGATCACCCTACAACTTATTCCAAAGCATGAAAGGAACAAGAAGAATTGATTAAACTAAAACCCTTGATCAACTCCTTAGACTTAATTAAACCCTGTTTTTCAATGCAAAAGTTTGTTTTTTTTTTCTCTCACAATCGTAACTTATAATGTAACCTCTCATAGGCATTTAGTCGAACAGGTTACGTGCTCTCAGGATTCATGAATGAACAGATGCCAAATTTGCTTTTTTGTTTGTTGAACCAGAAAGAAAACCGAAAAGTGGTTCTGCTGGCAAATACCCAGACAAAACTTGATGAGCTACATCTACTGTAATTCAGAAGTGATTCTGATTCCACAGGTTTTATAAGATTGAACTGACGAAAACTTAAGATACCCATTTCGCAATTTTCGCAAATGCCCAAGAAACTACACCCGCTATAATCCAAAGCGATTAAACAAAAGTATATATGGTTTTTGTAGAAATAAGTAGTCGCATTCCGTGATTCCCTCCACGTGGAATGTAGAACGTTCGTTCTTCTGATTCTCTTGCATGAACAGTGAACACAAAAATACTCCAAGCGGGCGGCTGTTGTTCCCATGCATTTAAAACTTGAAAGTGTAGTGTAGCTGTGTAGGTGTATATACATAAACAAAAATATTTTAGTCAACTCTATATAGTGCCAAAACGGTTGTAGTGTCGGGGTGCTTGGACCCATATGTTTTGAAAATGGGGGACGATTTATAAAAAAATAATGTATTTTTTGATTTGTACATATTTTTTTATTAAGTTTTTTCTGTCCATATTTACCCCTTAAACTTGTTTATATATATACATTTTTAGTCTTTACAACCGGCTACATTAAGTAAGCCGGAAAAAACGACTTAAAATTTTTTCATTTTATACACATTTAGTTCTTAATATTTTTTTTTTTTTGTATATTTAGTCTTTAATATTCTTTTGTTGCAAAATAAATTTTTATTGTTTTTGTACACATTTAGTATTTATGATCGGTTTTTTTGGATTTTTCTTACATGGGACAATCATTAATAAGGTGTTTGGGGTTGTTCATGTTTATGGCCACCACCACCCCCTCCTTGGCTGCATGGTTACTTAGTTATTGTGATTTGGTTTAGGTCTTGTGTTCTGGATGTCATGAATTCTTCATATGATCACGAATTTTAACGATCTTTATATTTACACGTTTGTATGACTCACTATAATTTTTGTTTAGATTACTCCCGTTAAAAAAAAAACAATATATTTTTAATTACGAATTATTAAAAAAAACGTTCATACATACATTCATAAAGAACATGTGGATATAAAAGATCCTAAGTAAAAATATATTATTTTTTAACATGAGTAATCTAAACGAAATATATAGTAGACTTAAATACTAACGCGTGGATATAAATATCGTTAAAATTTGTGATCGTATAAAAAAGTTACGACGTTCAGAACAGAATGACTAAATGATTGTGTTGCATAGCCATAAACATACATAGCCCCCGAACACTTTATTAATGATTGTGTTGTGTAGAATGACGTGAGAAACCCTAAAAAAATCAACCATCAGTACTGAACGTGTACAAAAACAACAAAAACTTATTTTGTAACAAAAAATATTAAGGACTAAATGTGTACAAAATGAGAAATATATACCCTTTTAAGTCATTTTTTTCGGATTATCTGGAGTAGGCGATAATACGTAATAAGGACTAAATGTGTACAGTTAAAGAAATTAAAGTGGTAAATATGGACGAAAAAAAAACTCAGTAAACAAATGTGTACAAATCTAAAAATATATTACCCTTTTAAGTCATTATCTATTTTAAATACATAAATTAGTATTTAATGTTTAATAAAGATAACATTTTTTATATTTATAGTGTTATTTAAGAATGAAATAACTAATTGTATGGTATTTGTTTACTAAATTGACAACATATATATGCTAACATTACTAGATGGTCTATTTTTTAAATTCAATCAACAAATGATAATCAACTTTGCAAAAATCACATTGGAGACTAGCTAAATAATTTTTTAGACCATGTTTCATTATTTTTCACGGATACCACATATACTTCGTAAAGTCACATAACATAAATATCTATTTAAATAGAGAAATTAAATATCCTCCTACCTTTTCTTCCTACCTATTTAAAATAATGACAAATATACAAATTTAAAATCTCAATCAAATTTAAATTAAATTTAATAACACTTGTCACCATCTAAAATAGGTAGGAGGATAGTAGGAACAAAAAGTATGAGACTATTTAATTTCTCATTTAAATATTAAATAACAACAATGCAGTGGTTAAGACATGTAATAAAACTTACAATATTGTAATAAAAGAAGTGTTTCGAAATCTATCTATGTTAAAATATTATGTTTATTTTATTTATCATGTTAATTCAGGTTTACTTACAATCCAAAATAAGCTATATTTTTTTGTTAACATTTAGTAGGGTGTTCATGAATTGTTAACTGAACCGAAAATATATTTTGGAAGGTTAACCGATACTATCGGTTTGTTCATTTCTTGAACTTAAACCTAAACTGAAAAATCAGGTTGCCAGTATTCGGTTAACCTATTTTCTCGGTTTGGTTATCCGGTTAACCAATTAACCATTACTAATTAATAAAAAATTGTTAAGATTACTAAACCCCATAACAAATTTCCTAAAAAAGAATGAATGTCAATGAATAATTTGTTTAATTATGTTGTTGCCGTTATCAATAATGGAATTAGGATGAATTATCAAATATCCATGGAATATAGAAAATACTATCGACTAATACAAACATATATTTTTTTAAATAATAGATGAAAAATAATCAAATATTTAGTTATTTATATGAAATGGTAATGAAATGATAATTTTAATCTATATCATCCTATGTATATTTATAACAAATGCTAATGATGACCATTATTGGTTTATAATGGAAAATATAAATAATAAGACCGATTACTAATTATAATTGGAAATTTCTAAGAAATAATTTGATGTTAACTTAAATGACAAAATATAAACAATATTTTAAAAAATAGAAAATAAAATTTCGATTTTTCGGTCAACTGTCCTAGCAAAAAAACATGAACCTTAACTGGACCGAAAAGCCAAAGATTTTACCGATTCGGTTAACCAAACCGAAAATTCAAAAATATCGGTTTGGTTAACCTGAAAATCAATACGGTTTTTAGGTTTTTCGGTTCGGTTTTCAGTCTTTGGATATTTTGAACTCCCTAACATTTAGTATTCTTTTTTGTCTATATAATAATTTTATATACTAAACTGGAAACCACAGGTTATAACTTAGTAAAATATATTCCCAACAAAGTCACTAAAACTGTAATAATCAGATAATCTCTTACAATTGAAAAAGTAAATAAAGATAGCTTTTTCTCTAAAACACTCAAAAGTCAAAACTGCCATTTTAACCAAAATGTATCTACGATCCCTCCTCCATTTCATTTGCATCCTCCCCTTTTAACTCATTATCAGTGAACAAATCCACTTGAACAGGCACATCCTTTAACTGCTGTGAGGAAACAATATTCTCAATGCTTTTTTTAGCAGCCAACTCTTTACTGTTTTCATCAGCTACCGCCACGTCATCTTTCTCCAAACCACTTTTCTTTTCACCTTCTGCTGACGTGTCATCTAGTTTTGGGGGTGGGACAAAAAAGGGTATTTTACCCCTTTGCCAATCATGAAGAACCATCTTTGCAGCAGTCGTCAGATCAGGTTCCCCTCCCTGTTAACACACACAATACAATATCTTTTTATATTTTACTAAAGATTTCTGATTCCATTCCAGAGTTAGACAAGTGGAATTGGAATAGAGAATTAATTACCCTCAGTAGTTTGCCTGATAACTTGCATAGCTGAAGCAGAAAGTCATACTCATCCACCCTGTTTGTTATACACAAAACACAATCTACTTACAAATTGAACTTTTAATTTATACATTTAAAATATTTATTGTTTAAAATTACTATAGTTCAAAAAAATAATAATAATAAGGCATACCATTCTTTTATCTTGTATGCTCTTTCAAGGTGCTCTTTCTTGACACGATTTAACACCTCCCCAATATGCTCTGTTGCATCATGCAAATTTGTAACTCTCACCTAAACAATAACAAAACTTATTTAAATTCAATCACAACAAAAAAAATGTGAAACCCTAAAACCCTAAATCCTAGGGTTTAGAGGGATGATAAATCTAATGAGAAAACTAACCACTCCTTTCAAAACAATATCAGTTTCAGTGTCACTGCTTCCATAAACAACACCAGGGCAATCAATCAAGAATATCTTCTTTGTAAGTGTTATGTATTGCCAAACTTTAGTCTCCCCAGGGATTGGAGCAACTTTGCAAACCTTTTTATTAAAAAGAAATAGTCAAATAATTTATAACAAAAAAACATCACATTGTGATTCTGAACACTAAAAAAATAGAACTTACATTTTTCGTACGCAAAGTGTTGATTACAGATGATTTTCCAACATTGGGATACCCCACAAATCCAACTGATATTGCTTGTTTGTCACTTTTTAGGCGAGAAAATTGTCTCAACACAGATAAAAGAGAGTTCTATAAGAAATAAAATTAAAAATCATTAACATAATTAGACAGGAATTATATAATGGAGAGTAGATAAATAATGAAATATGATATATTGATATCAATTATTACCTTTCCATAAGACTTGTTAATGCTTGCATGAAATGCTAGTGTAGGGTATTCCCTAGATAGGACCCTAAGCCATCCTTTTGTAACCCATGGAGGTGTCAAATCACACTGTAGAAAATACAAGGAAAGTTGATTATCAGTTAAATCATTTACTTTTTTGGGGAAACTTCCTAAAACGGATAATGGTTTATGATTATACCTTGTTTAATAATAAGATCATGTGCTTGTGTTTGCAATGCTCTTTCAGATGTTTCTCAAGATGATGGCATCTTGTACCTTGGGGATCCCTAGCATCGAGTACCTGTAATTGATGAAACAAGTATGATTCGATAATGTGAAGTGATATTGTGAATTATACAAAATTAGCAGAAGAAGACTAACCTGGATGACAACATCTGAAGAGTCTATGACTTTGTAAAGTTCACCCCAAATGCGTTTACTCTGACCCTTTTCAAACATTGTGTGGCGAACAAGATCCCTGAATCCATCTGCATTTGGATCCACTGGATCATCACCATGTTTTTCTTCAAAAGCATCTACAGAGTTGGAACACATGTTAGTGCAAGTTTTGATCAATTAGCAATTCGCTAGAAGAAGACAAGGAGTTGCATGAAATCAACTCCAAAATTGAAAAACAAAGGATAGATCTTCATGGGTAGATAAGGTTATTTTACCTTGAGAACCATCGGCCCTCTTAGCTAATGATTCATAATCAGAGACAGCTAGCTTTGGACGTTTTCTCTTCCCCTTTGGTCCAAATGCATCAGCAAATGGCTCGGTATCAAGAAGGTGAACTCTTGCTTGCTGTAAAATAGGTGAAAAAAACCAGTATTAGAAAGGGTAAATAAAGATCATAAGGTGAACTCTTGCTTGACTAATGGTTTACCTTCTGATGATCATTCAATAGGGACATTGGCAACTTTCTCTCCTTCATTATGACATTATAATTGCTGGAGAGTCGACTTTGTAGCTCTTCACGGAAGAATTCAAGCTCTTTCTGATTTACAACTCTAGTGTTACCTGAATGCCACAATTTTATGTTGTTAATACGTATAACTGGAAAACCGATATAGATTTTGTTACAAACCGAACACCAACAAGGTCAGTTATCAAATTCTTCTACAAAAATTTCATATCAATACCAAATTTCAAGTTGAAAACTCATTTTTTAACGTCCAACTAAAAGCGCCGCCCTAATTTTTCTGGAACAGATGCAGTAGCTCAAACTTGTTAATCGTGTGTTTTGGAATCATGCATCTGCCTTGAATGCCTTACTATGATACATATTGAACATCATGTTCTAACAGTATAAAGTACGAACAAAAATCGAAAATGTTACTTACCAAACCAGCGGCGATCAGGTTGTATGCGAGTAGATGGCAACTCCTTTGACTGCAATTCGTGTTTGAGAATTGTTCCTTTGCTGTCACGCTTCGGCCTCGTCTTGTACATCTTAAGACGACGAACGGTGGCGGCGGTACGGGCGGTGCCGCCACTTTTGTTCTTGTTGCCGGCATCTCTGTTGACATCGAGTGAATGCTTCGGCTTTCCCGAAACGTTCACTGACCTCTCTTTCTTCTTCACCATTTTTTCCGATCAAACTTGCTACGATAAGTTGATCGCCTACAAGTTCTGTGCCGCCCGCAAATCGAAGATGGTAAATATGAGGTCGAGACCGACACCAATGCGGCAGCCGGTTGTTTATAGGGTTTTGATGATGTTTAAGTGATTTACAAAATAGTTCCTTTACTATTTTTATATTGGCAGTTTCAGTCCATTAAACTATCTTTTTCAAAGAAAAAAATACATAATTTGATTTTCAACAATTACATGAGATCTATCCTTAATCAATACCAAATGATAATTTAATTTGATTTCAAATAGTCATTATTTGCTAAATAAATTGAAAGGTAATAAACCCTAGAGACATATGGTACAAAAACTTCGATCAAAATCCATTATGTATTTTTTGTGATTGGGATTAGACAAGTATCACAGGAGAATTTAAGTTAAGTTTGATTATGTGTTAAGAGAAGAGGATTACATACACTTACATGTTAGTTCATCTTCGTAGTTAGTAATGCACAAAGTGGTTCTTAGGGTCTATTTTTTAATATAACAAGTATATATGAAGAAAAAAAAAGACAAAATTACATGAATGGTCCTTATGGTTAGGGATGAAAGTGGGTCTAAACCTGGACCGGATGGACGTTGACCCAAAAAACTCAGAATCGAGTCCGGATAAGATAAGTCTGCAAAGTAAGTTACAGAGAACCATGTTCGATGTAGCATCCGACTTAAGCCAGAAGGCTAAATGAAAAAATAATTGAAACGGCCAATAAAAGTATCGCAATCGTCGTTAAGGGTAAAGTAGCATGTAGCTAGAAGAACTACGTGCTATAAAATGATTATATCACACTAGAACATGAAATGAGGTATATTCCATTCTAGAGTCTGACTCAAAAAGACCTGAGTCTAGTCATTGCATCGTACGATGAGAGGTCATTAGAACATGACTCATCAGTCTGTTATGATAATCAAAGTAGATGGAGCAGGAGTTTCCGATGAAGATCAAATTTAGACGTAGGAAATACAATTATTACCTAGGATGGAAAGGTAACGTGCAAAGTTATTATACAAACACTTCCTTTGATGATTTCGGGCGGTAATCATCATAAGGGAGGTAATTGTGACACCCGCATATTAGGGCTAGTCAATTTGAATGTTATGAGTGTTAAAGTTGACTTTTAATAGAAGGTTATTTGGGATAAATAATCCTAACCTAAATTATAGTATACGTCACAAGGATTCCACACATATAAATAACCCCTAAATCTGACTTCGTGAGAAGATGATTTTTCTAACATTTCAGCATAGCAATATATGTATCAAAAACCGAAATTGAAAACGGTCGATTGTTGTGACATCCCCAAATTTCACGGCCAGAAAAGACCGATTTGTTTATGCATTTTTTTTTTAAATCAGAGAAATATTTTAAAGAAAACGGTTGCGGAATTTGTTCCCAAAACAAGATATGATAATAACTTATCAAAACATTTCTCAAAGAGAATGTATTTTCATTTAATAATAAAACCTCAGAATGTCATGTTCCGATACAGACATATAATCATAAACAGAACTTACATTCAATTACACTAATGATTTATATCTCCTTTAAATATCTTTGTGAAATATGTCTTCGCATTAATACATGTGATACAAAGAAAACTGAGTGGGTCAAGCTTGGGAGCCTGGTGAGCATATAGGGTTTTCATCCCACAATGTTATATCATATATTTATAAATATAGAACATCAAAACTTGTACAATTTCACCATATAAAGGCAACTCTTATCCCACCACATCGATCCTCACAATGACATGATCTAAACTCTCGTATCTAAAATTTTCCTCTTTACATGATCCCTACTCACGGATCTAAAACTATCATCTTAACCCGATCCATACTCACGGATCTAAAACTAACATTTTCCCCTGATCCATACTCACGGATCTAAAACTAACCTCATGATCTGATCCATACTCCCGGATCAATACTTATACCCAATCCATACTCCCGGATCAATAATTGTACCCAATCCATACTCCCGGAATAGGGACAATTAACGATACCTTAATCTTGATCTGATCCATACTCCCAGATCAATAACTGTGCCCAATCCATACTCCCGGACTAGGGACAATTAACTTAGTCTTAATCCATACTCCCGGACTAATAATAAGTTTTATCATTTTACCTGATCCATACTCCCGGATCTAAAACTAACATCTTGGTCTAATCCATACTCACGAATCTAAAACTAACCTCTTGGTCTAATCCATACTCATCCTTTTATCACACACCAACTATCTCATCTACCTATGTTCTACCCAACATATTTGTAGATATAAAATACATATACAATTTAACTCATTTAAAAACTATATAAAACATCCATTCCACACTCATCTCAAATAAACAATAATATATAAACACATAGCACGCATTTCATAACAAATACTTCATATTTATGTGTTAGAAGAAAGTAATCACACACTCACTTGATTAGAAGATGATCGGACAGCACTACGGCTTGTAGAAGTAGTATTCTTCGGTAGATCTGGAAGATCTTCACAAAAATTGGCTTCTCGCGGGCAGAGCTTCGGCTCGAAAACTAATTTTCTCGGGATCTTCGGGAATCTCGGGAGCGTAAAACTTCTTTCCAAACTTGGATATGAAATCTGGGATGTCGGGATGGCTTCAGGGGTTTAAACGCAGAGCTTCGGCACGAGAAAGAGAAGAAATAAGCAAATATGCTCGGAACCCTCGCACCCCTTTTATAGGAGCCTGAACCGCCTCGATACATTGGGCGTACTCCATAAATCGTCACTGCATGCGTATGGGAGGCACTCGAGTCCGAGACTAGTCATGCTTCGTTGTACGTTGGGCGTACAACTCTACGCTGGGCGTAACCCGGATAAGTCCGGTGACTCCCCCTTCGGATAATATCGGGTTTAATAATTAAATTTATATTTTAATTATTTAATAAACTTCAAGAATTAATATCTTCTTCATACGAACTCCGTTTTCGACGTTCTTTATATCCACGCGTAGGTGAGACTACGCTCTTCAACTTTCGTTTAGACTCCGTCGACTAATTTTGACTTTATTTTTATTAATTATTCTTAGTAGGCCGGGACAGGAAAACTCCGTTATAAATTCATAACTTCTTCATCTGACGTCTGTTTTCGCCTGTCTTTTTATCGTTTCAATAGTATTAATGAGTTCTTCAGTTCTCGTTTAGATTGTTTAGGCTAAAAACCGTTCGATCTCAAATCGAGTATTCAGACTGCATACTGCTAAGCTAAAACTTAGAAAAACCATAACTTCCTCATACGAAGTCAGATTTGGACGTTCTTTTTATGCACGCTCATGGTTTAATGAACTTTATGACTGTCGTTTAGATTGCTAAGGCTAAATATCGCTCTAACGTAAATTCACTATTTACATCGCGTTGTGTCGTGTCGGTTCTGTCGCAAAACTTCGACAGGTCATAACTTCTTCGTTATAACTCGGATTTTGGTGTTCTTTATATGTACGGAATCCTTGTAACATATACTAAAACTTAGTTAAGATTATTCCTTCAAAATAATCTTCCATCAAAAAGTCATTTTTGACGCTTAATGTCTCTAAATTGACTAGCCCTGATCTACGGGCGTTACAATTGTTACGAAAAACAATCTAAACAAGAGTTGAAGATACCTTCAATACCTATCCATCGATAAAAAAGACAGCCAAGAACGGATATCATATGAGAGAGTTATGAATATAATTGGATAGTAAATGGTTGTGCGTAATAATAAAGGATAGGTTGTGATGAGGTTGTGTGAATTAGTGGCCTTAATAGGTTAATGAGAGGTGTGCGAAATAATAAGTTGTGAGTTGTCGCGCCTAATCAAAGTACTATTGTAATGTCGTGCTTGTTGTGTTGTCCAAAGTAATTTAGTATTGTCGTGCTTATCCAGGTACTATTGTATTGTCGTGCCTATCCAAGTACTTTTGTAGTGTCGTGCTTACCCAAAATGTTATCATGTTGTCGACAAAGTGTTGGGTTTTGAGCATTCTAACACTCCTAAGGTGTTCATGCAACCGTAAATACCTTGGATCTATGTTTTCTCTATTATACATGCAAATATGAACTTTCCAAGGTACTACCTATAACTAACATACCTTATTGTGGAGCTTGAAGTCTTGATGTATCTAGCCTTAAGAGCTTAGACCCAATAGTTTGGAAGCCTCAAGTGGAATCACAACACATCATGGACAAAGAATGGACTTGAGAGAGAATCTCCATGCACCCAAAAACTCCATGAACTCTAAGACTAGAGTAAATCACGATTTTTGGGCTAGAAGCATCTATTTATATGTGTGAGGAATCCAAGAGTCATGGGTATAACCCATAACCTAAATCCATACCTATGGGTTGAAGCCTTGGCTAGAACTAGATGGGTACAGACGATGTTCCGTATCTCATTATTAGCAGAGTATGTTTCTTAGGACAGGGATACAGTAGAGTATGTTTCTTTATGTGTTAGCATGTTATATGATCGTATATGTTTAGTGGGCGGGCCCCGGAGACAGGCGGGGTTTTAAGAGAGACAGATCTATATACCGAGCGAGGCTCGATGCCAGGCGGAGCCTGATGCCGGGCGGGGCCCGATGTCGGGGTATTAAAATAATGGTTTGACAATTATGGTTTTAGTATTAAATTAAAAATGAAATTTTTGGTCATGATTTTTGGGATGTTACACAGTTAAAACAAGTTAGTTGCTTTCTTATGTACAAAAAATAAGAAGTTGCAAATATATGAATACGGATAAGAGGTAGTTACCCTCTTAAGTCACTTTCCTTTTGAGTTACCGGTTAAAACAGGTATTAGCCGGTAATATTTGTGTAATTTAAACAGTTAAAACAAGTTTGTTGCTTTATTATGTTAAAAAAAAAAGTTTCGATATGTGAATACGGATAAAAGATACTTACCCTCTAAGTCATTTTCCCTGTTATTGTAAGAAAAATAGTATGATGGAAACCCTAGCGATAAATGTAAGAAAGTTGGAATCAAAAGACAAATGAACCTTTTACGAATTTTTACATTTTATATCGTGGTAAAAACATAAGTGATTTGGTGAGATTCAAATGAACGACTCAAGAGGCAAAATCAATGAATCTTCGATTCGATGTTCAGATAATCTGATCGTCTTACTCTGATGTTGTCAGCAGCGAAGTGATCCACACTACAGGAATAGATCAATGGAGCGAATGCTAAAAGCCGCCAGAGCCTCTGGCTCTCTCAATCTATCAAATCGCTCCCTCAAGTAATCATTTTTCGATCTCAATTTCTGTTGTACTGATATAATTCATTGATACGATTGTCTCTTCAGCTGAAGATACCTGTTTAAAAACATTCGGTTTTAATTAGACTATTTGAATCCGCATTTTGAAAACCACCTCATCAAGATCTATGAAATTCTTCTGAATTTTGAAAATGTCATCAGTTTGTGAACAAGTATTATCTTCGTAATCATGTTAGTGTTTTGTTGTGCTCTTGATGTTTGTATTATGTATCAGGGAAGTGCCCGATGATGTATACAAAAGCTTGGATGCAGTTGGTGAAGGTGAAAACTGGTGGGAGGTAATCTTCAACATACTTTCTTTCTTATATTATATATCATCTGTGTGAATTAAGTCCATTAAGTAAAAAATAAAAACAAAAACTCACCTGTTTCACTACTACAGGCAGTGGAGTTGCAGAAGCTGATATTAGCTCATAATGACATTGAATTGTTAAAGGAAGACATAAGAAACTTACCTATGTTGTCTGTGTTGAATATTAGCCACAACAAGCTTTCCCACCTTCCAGCTGCAATAGGAGAGTAAGAAGACACTTTAAACCTTCATGATCTAAACCATCTCCTTCTCTTTCTTGATTATTAATGATCTGTGTTTTTACCTTTTTATGATTTTATCCATTTACAGGCTCAAATCACTGAAGTCATTAGATGTCTCTTCTAATTTACTACATGAGATACCTGAAGAAATCGGATCAGTGACTTCTCTCATCAAGTAGGTTTCATTTCCCTTTCTATTGCATAGCTTATAAAGAGTTAATTAGAGATCTTGACCCTTTAATTTAGTAGATTCATTTAATACAAGTAATGCATAGCTGAATTTTTTCATCAATATATGGTTTTTATAGGTTTGATTGCTCCAACAACCAACTTAAAGAACTTCCTTCCTCCCTTGGTAACTGCCAAGATCTATCAGACCTCAAGGTGTGGCCTTAATCCTTATCATGCATTATGAGACTTGTACTTATGAATCATGATTATATAATTATTTATAACTTGCAGTATCATGTGGTAACAAATTTGTCACCCCTTTAAGCAAAAGTTTCTTAAGGGCTGTTTTTTTTATTGTTGATTTCTTAGTGCTTCCTTGTAGGCAACAAACAATGGCCTCATTAGCTTGCCAGAAGATATAAGCAACTGCTCAAAAATGTTGAAGTTGGATTTAGAGGTATCACTTCACTTATCACTTATCACTTATTCATAATATTCTTGTCTTTTTTCTTCCTTATTATTGTTCATATAATCGTTAATTGTGGGCATAAATCATTTTTCTTTTTGCATTAGGGTAACAAGCTCACAGTATTATCTGAGAAGTTAATTGGATCATGGACTTCACTTACTGAACTTAATGCAGGCATGTCATCTTCTTCCAAACATCTTTAGTTTTTAAGCCATTTTTACATGCTAATAATCTTATAAGTTGCATTTCTATCACTAATAATGCAGCAAAAAACACACTTAATGGAATCCCAGAGAATATCGGAGGCCTTTCACGTCTCATTCGCCTTGATTTACATCAAAACAGTGAGTATTTCACTGTTTCACTATTTCACTATTTCACTACTTGTTGTTCATTTTGCTTTTATTAAAATCACTTTTTATTGTTAAATATTATCCATGTCATTATGATACAGGAATTTCAGTGATTCCATCATCAATAATGGGATGCTCTTTGTTGGCTGAGTTTTATATTGGGTATTTCTATGTTCTTCTTGTAGATGGAAAAAAAAAGATTCGTTATATTAGTTTTTAAATTGTTTTTTTTTTGTTTTTGTATTTGATTCTGATGTTTATCTTCTTTTTTAATATGTAGGAATAACTTTCTTACATCAATACCAGCAGAGACAGGAAAACTTACGAATTTAGGGACACTTGATCTTCATTCAAATAAGGTAGAAACCAAAATATTAAAGCAAATTACAAAAATAGTCCCTGTGCTTTCTAATTTTTACCGGGTTTAGTCCAAAATCGAAACTTTTATCAGTTTTGATCTTTATTTCAAGGTTTCATGTTGATTTTGGCTCTTATTCCGTACCAAACACACTAAAATTCAGAAAGCAAAGGGACAATTTATGTAATTTACTCTAAAAATTAATATAATTTATAATTTACTAATGTTAATTCCTTGGATTTACTAATTCTCATACTTTGGATTCTCATTATTATAGTTGAAGGAATATCCAGTTGAAGCATGCAAATTGAAGCTTTCAGTATTGGATTTGTCTAATAATTCACTATCTAGCCTCCCCCCTGAGATTGGTAAGGTTAGCATTTTATTGTTATTTATTTAATTTTTTATTGGAAAAGATATACTTTTATGAATTAATAATATAATATTATTCTCTAATGTCTTTTAAGGTTTGATGACAACTTTGAGGAGGCTTGTACTCACTGGCAATCCTATAAGAACTCTAAGAAGGTTTAAAAAAACACCTCCATTTTATTTATTTGATCCAAATTTATATTCTTCAAGAATGTTACTTAACAATTTTCATCTTTTTTTTATTTTTTATTTAGCTCACTGGTGACGGGACCCACTCCTGCATTGTTAAGGTTTCTGCGAAGTAGACTTCCTGCTGAAGAAGGTACCCAATATTCATTTGCACCATATTTGGTATTGAACTTTATTTTTTGAGTAAATTACACGAATGGCCCCTATGGTTTGGGGTAATTTGCACGTTTGGTCCCTAACTTATTTTTTTAACTCGGAAGGTCCCTACTGTTTGTTTTTGTTGTGCGCTTGATCCCTGTCTTACCTAAAAAGACTATTTTGCCATTGATTTTTTAATTTATTTAAATAAATACACCCCAACCCCACTTCCACCTCACCTTACCTACCCCATTTTATTTAAATAAACTAAAAAATCAAGGGCAAAATAGTCTTTTTAGGTAAGATAGGGACCAAGCGTGCAACAAAAACAAACTGTAGTGACCTTCCGAGTTAAAAAAATAAGTTAGGGACCAAGCGTGCAAATTACCCCAAACCATAGGGACCATTCGTGCAATTTACTCTTATTTTTTTGATTTATAGATTTGGTCCTTTTATAAGTTTGAATGATATGTATATTTAGTTTTGTTGATTGTATATTGATATTTTAACTGTAGTATTTGTTACTTGTGATATTGTGTTATAAATCAAATGATATTAATTTATGATATAATAATTCATAAAGTTTTTGTCAAAAAATATTTAATATAACTAAAAATGATGCAGAAAGTGGAACAACATCTGAGAGCAAAGAAAAAGTTATTGTTATGGCTTCTCGTTTATCTCTTGCTTCAAAGGTTATATATTTTTCTTACTTTTTTCATCCAAATAGATTATTATTAAAGAACATGAATAATTTTTACAAAATGTGAAAATATAATTTAAAAAAAAAAATAAATCATTTTCAGGAACTTTCTTTAGGAGGGCATGGGTTGAGTGTTGTTCCACCACAAGTATGGGAAACAAGTGATATAACAAAAGTTGATCTTTCAAGAAACACAATTGAAGATCTACCTGTTGAACTTTCTTCATGTGCTTCTCTTGAGGTTAAAATCGTCCACTTTTTAATCCAAATATGAAAAATACCAGTGGCATTTTGGTAATTAATTGTTAAATGATTGTTTGTTCTTGCAGACTTTGATTTTATCAAGGAACAAGATTAAAATGTGGCCAAGTGCAATCTTGAAGTCACTTCAACATCTGGTGTGTTTAAAGCTTGACATTAATCCACTTAAACAGGTAAATTGAACTTTTTTAAAGGGTATATTGGTCATTTTTCGTATGTTGTTATCTCATTCTTTTTCATTTGTAGATTCCATCAGATGGGTTTGAAGCTGCTTCCAATCTTCAGATATTGGATCTAAATGGTAATGCAGGTTGTTTACCTGAATACCCTGCATTTTCTTCATTGATGCAGTTACAGGAGCTATATCTTAGGTGACTTTTTTTTTTTTTTTTTTTTTTTTTTTTTTTTTTTTATAAAAAAAAAGTATTATTTTAATTAAAATGACTTTTTGTTTTATTAAGTTTAACTTTCTGTTGAACAGGAGGATGCAAATTCCAGAAGTGAGAGTGGATATAATAAGTTTACCTAAATTAAGGATTCTTGATATGAGTCAAAATTCCATTCAATCGATTCCAGAGGTAATATTTTTCATTTTCATCAACTACTTATTTATCTATTGTAATATTACTTTCTACCACCTCATGTTAATAAAATTTTCATTTTACCCCCCTTAATGTTTTTTGTAGGGTTTTAAAAATGCAACATGTCTTCAGGAGCTTCGGTTTTCAGACAATAACATTAGTGCACTTCCTGCTGAACTGGTTTGTCACACTCTCCCCCATTCTTATTCTTAACAACAATGATGCATAAAAAATGTTTTATTTTAAATTTATATATTAATAATAATTTTAATATATTTTATGATAATTGGAATATGGTTTTTGCAGGGTTTACTGGAGCCCACTCTTCAAGTGCTACAGCTTGATGGAAACCCTTTGAGAAGGTATGTATGATGTGAAATCACTGGATAGAAACACTCATAATATATATATATATATATATATATATATATATATATATATATATATATATATATTGACATTTTATTGTTTTTGTAGTATACGAAGAACAATTCTTGATCGAGGAACCAAAGCAATATTGAGCTACCTCAAAGACAGATTGCCCAATCAGTAAAACATGTTTTAATAAAAAATCTATTATTCTAAAACAAATATTTGTGAGAAGATGTGTGTTGTATGTGTTTCTATTTGTTTTCCTTTGATTTTGAAGTTAATGTTATATTCTAAACTTGGTTGTTGATATGTACTTGTACGAGAAAATGCTAGAATGGAGGAGGGAATGGAATGGAGGATTCCATTCCGGTCCAAAAAAGTTGTTTGGTTGTCTTTATGGAAAGGAATAATACATTGTATGAGAATGAGATTCCTTTTAAATCCCGTGTTTTCTTTTTTATTCCAACAATCCTTAATATATATAGTATATTTTTTTCGTTTGTTTCCTCCATCAATAATTGACTAATATATATATATATATATATATATATATATATATATATATATATATATATATATATATATATATATATATATATATATATATGGGAAAAGTGAATATACCCTTAAGGGTATATAAGGTTAGGTACCCAAACTCACCATACTACGTCGTTTTATATCATATAATACATTCTAATTGTACAATGTTCTTGTAATTTAACTTTTAAATTGATTTACGTCCATGATTTTTATAAATTACATATTTATCTTCCTCTACATAATTTTCATTTTCAACTACAATATATAAAGCGCAGTAGGTGTTCGACAAAAAGATGTGGTGTAGGAGAAAGATAATAATGAAATTTCGAAAATCTTGAAAGTAAATCAAGTTAGAGGTTGAAGTTTAAGAACATTATAATGAATATATCAAACAAAACGATGTATTATGGTGTGTTTGGGTACCTAAATTTATATACCCTTAAGGGTATATTCACTTTACCCTATATATATATATATATATATAAAATTGTTTTTGTCATTTATCTCTGGGAGACGCTGATATATTTAATAAAACAATTTAGTAAGGTGTGTTATTAATTATCATGTAAATTTACCTTCACATAGTTTGTTTTTGTATGAAATTAATATATATATATATATATATATATATATATATATATATATATATATATATATATATATATATATATATATATACTTTTTAGTAGATAATATTGTAAAAAAAATATAAATTATATGCACTTTTTGTTATGAAGTATTTTGGTGCTTTTTTAAATGAATTCCACGTGGTTCCAATTAATTTTGTTGTTATCAATAACTATTACATTAAAGCTTCGATATAAGAAAAAAAAATAGTAAATATAGCTAATTTCCTTATTGCCAAAAAATAGTATTGAAAAAATGGCAAATCGTAAGAAAGTCATTATATATCATAATATTTTGATTTTAACATCATTTTTTATGTCATTATATTTACAATTCTGTTGCAATATCAACCAAATGATCAGTTCTTTCTGTTTTTCTGGTAGCCATTTTTCCTAAATTGCAATAAAGTTACTAAGTTTATCAAAATTTCGATTGTGACATCGAGTTTCATATTGCAAGAAAGTCATTATATTACCATAAAATTTCGATTTTGGAACCAATTTTTTTTTTCTCAATTATGTCATTACATTTACAATTTTGTTGCAATGTCAACCAATTGACTAATTCTGGAGATGTTATTGTGGTCTACAAGCTCGATTTGTACAACAAATAAAAAAAACCCGGTTTAATGGTTCAAACTCATTTATAAGTAAACGAAAATGACATAGTGACCATTTCAAAAGATGTTATTGTGGTTTAGAAGTTCGATTTATACAACAAATAAATGAAGACCCCTACAAAGTTGATTTAATGGTTCAAACTCACTAAGCATCTCCTCGATCGACCTTGTAGGGGTCCTCATTAATTGTTGTAAAACTCGAGCTGCTAAACCACAATAACATTTCTTGAAAGGATGAGTACACCCTTTTCACCAACTTTTAAGTGAGTTTGAACCACTAGATTGACATTCAGACCCCATTTGTGAAGAAATACTTTGATGAGAATTAAACATTAAACATTATAATAAAAAGTGCCACCTAAAAGGGTGATTATGCTATTTTCGTTGACTTTTAAGTGAATTTGAACATTGGATCGACCTAAAAAGATACGTGAAACTTGGTTCGATGCAAACCCTATTTTGAAACTCAATTCTATCACATAAGATCTAACGTGACTTCCACGTCATAATATTCTCATGTCATTTATTTGATAAGTTGCTAGATTGATGCTAATCGGTCAATTGGTTGACATTGCAACAATTTTAGCTGCCACATCACTATATTGTCATGTCATTTATTTAAAAGGTCGATTTGTACAACAAGTAAATAAAGACCTCCATAAGGTCAATTCAGGAGATGCTTAGTGAATTTGAACCACTAAATCGAGCTTGTAAGGGTATTTGTTGTACAAATTGAGTTTCTAAACCACAATAACATCTCCTGAAAGGGTGACTATGCACTTTTCGCGGACTTGTAAGTGAGTTTGAACCATTTGACCGACCTTCATTTATTTGTTGTACATATCGAGCTTCTAAACTACAATAACATCTCATGAATCGATCGATTGGTTGAAATTGCAACAAAATTAAGTGAGAAAAAAAAACTCGGTATCAAAATCGAAATTTTATGGTAATATAATGACTTTATTATAATTTGAAACTTGACGTTAAAATCGAAATTTTATAGTAACATAATGAATTACTTGTAATTTGAAACTCGACGTTAAAATCAAAATTTTGATAAACTTAGTGACTTTATTGCAATTAAAAAAAAGTGGTTACCAAGAGAACATGTAGAATCGATTATTTGATTGATACTACAACAAAATTGTAAATATAATGATATAAATGAAAAAAAACAAAGTAAAGAATCAAAATCGTAATTTTATAATAACTAACAACTCTTTTACATTTTGGAATACAACTAATTCTTCGGATAACTTTCGCTTCAATCTAAGAAGTTGACAACTCTGACACTCTTCAATTGAATCCTTACTGATAAATCAAAATGATTTTGACACTTCACATGGTTTTTTCTTATTAATTTTTTTTCCACATGTCATTTTATAGTTTTTTCATTTATTAAATTCCAAATAGTATTTAAATGTAATAATAAATATGGGTGAGCAAAACCCAAACCGATAAATGAAAAACTGCTAAATCCGCAATAAACCGCCACTGAAAAACTGAAACCGATGCAAAAACCGTTGGTGGATTTTATTTTTTTTGAGAAACCGAATTTATTGGTGCGATGCGGTTTTTATCTAGAAACCGGACCACAAAACCAAACGGCACCGCAAGCTTATTAACAATAAAATAAATCACTAATTTATATTATACAATTATACATATTATTTAAAAATCTAATAAATTCTAATTTATACATATATTATAATAATTATATACTGAACTTGACAATAATTAGTAATTAGGTATTAGGTTTAATATGTGAGTTTGTCACTTAATGATAATGTGTAAAGTGTAAACACTATGTGAGTTACAACTTGCAAGCTTGTAATTTTCTAAGCACAAACTAAATAAAAAAATGAGTTTACGAATATGAGTTGCAAATGAAGGGATCAAGTAAAACAACATAAAAAACTCAAAATTACAACTTCTAAATATGAGGAAACGAAATGACACCATGTCATACAATCATAAATCTTCACATGAACACCATGATAAAAAAAAATCGTATCGGTGAACATAAAAAACCGCACCATATGTTTGACACGGTTTAAAACCGACACTGAACCGGTACAAACCGAAACCATACTAAAAAACCGTAAAACCGAACCATTAAAAAACCGCACCCAACGGTTTCTAGAATTCAAAAACCGCATATTGCGGTTTGCGGTTCGGTTTAGCTCTAAAACCGCACCATGCTCACCCTTATAATAAATACACATCAATTTCATTAATTAACTTTTCTTTTAATTTCAAAATTATTAAATTAAAACATCATTAGTATTCTTGATTTATTTATCTAAATTATTTGTTTAAATTTAAAAGAAAAAAAAACATTTTAATTTTAATAATTTAATATATATATATATATATATATATATATATATTTTTTTTTTTTTTTTCTTATAAATTTAATTTTTTCAAATGTTTAAAATTTCAAAATTTTTTTAACATGGGTCTCAAAAAAAAAAAAGAAAAAAACTTCATCCTATCCTAACCACCAATCCAGTAGTAAATTGCAGTGAAAAATCTCAATAAAGAATGCTGACAAATTACACGTGGACAACAACAGTCTTTCTTTTCAATTATCATACAACGATTACTATTACAAAATCCAACACCGCTTGTTGTTACCCGAAGCCGCCGCCGTTACCTTCTCCTCGCCGTCACCCGACGTCGCCGTTACCATTTCCTCAACCGGTCCACTCGGAACCGGAATATCTTCTTCATCAGGTGGTTCCAAAACCCAATCTCCATTTCCATCCAGAATCATACCTTTATTCTTCTCGATCCACCATGACCCCGGAACCAGAAACTCATCTTTCAAAAACTCACTCGATTTATTCACCAAAGACAAGCTCCGATTCACCTTCAATTCAAACTCACCATCCTCCCCATTCCACCCAGCTACAACGTGCAACATCCCCTGCAAATTATGCCAGTCTCCAGTGTTCGTCGACTCCTTCAAGCTCGAAGACTTTCGTGTATCGATCACGAAATCTACACCGGTGTTCACGTACCCGAGTAACCCACTTGGGTATAGCGGAATGAGATCGATCTTGTTTTTAATGTGAAGGATTTTGACATTTGAGAATTGGTTTAGACGATCGTTGAATGCTTGGTTGCCGACTTGAGGAGAACCGAAGACGAAGGCGGCAATTGGGACGTCTGTGATTCCGTTTTCTGCTAGATCGAAGGCGGATAAGATCGATAAACTTGCACCCAGGGAGTGTCCGGTGATAATGATGCTAGTTTCTTCGTTTTTGTAGATGCCCACCAAGTGTTTGATAGTTGTCAACACTTGTGTTCTTACGCTTTGTTTTGTGAAAGACGAATTCGGATCATCTGAGGTGTAAATCGTTAGCCAACCCTGCATTACCCTCGGAATTTCATCGTTGTCACTATCACTGCTGCTGCTGCTGCTAGTCTCGCCTGAATCTGCCGTCGTCGGAGTAGCACCAAATGTTTTCTGGCGTAACAGAGGTTCAGCAGACTCGCTTTTCGCGCCAAAAACATTAAGCCACTCGAAATCCCGACTTGTGCCTCGCCACACGATGTAGATCTCACGCCGGCCGAGTGTTCGACTCACCTCATCGGTGGTCGTCGCGATGTATCCGATCCAATTTGACTCTCGATCCCAAGACTCGCGAGACAGGGAGTGAACGAAGATGGCTTCAGGGATGGAGACTTTGGCGGTGGCGTAGAGGAAGGCGGCGATTTGGTAGTCGGAAGGAGATGGTCGGAGCATGACTTTCTCGAAGAAGGATTTCTTGCCATAGCGACTGCTGCCGGCGTACTTTGAGTTCTTGTCGTTGTTGAAGGCGTCGTAGGTGGCTTGACAGAAGTCGCCGCATCGGAGGATGAGTAACCGGAGAGTGATGTCGAATGGGTCGAGAAGACCTTCCCAGTTGTTGCTTCCGAGGACTTCCGTCCATGGCGCTTTGGATTCGGTTGTGGTGGATTCCATGGCAGTGGTTGCAGTTGCAGTTGCAGGTATAAAATGAATGGTCGTATTGTATGCATGTTTGGCATATAAGATAGGGGATAGGGATTTCTCATCACGTGACAAATTAATAATTACTCAAATTTCACATAATTAGTTGGTCCCACTTGATTTTTGTACAAAAAAAAAAAATCGACATAAGAATAGTTACATAAATGATAAAAATGACACAATGATTCGGTCATTTAAAGCCTACTTTAACAAAATAAATGGGAGTTGATAGAGAGTAAGCGTCAATCTATCTTGAAGAATAATAATCTTGTAACAATAACAAAACTCATACATAAGCAATCATACAAACCCCCTAACTTGATCACGAAAAGGGTATGTAGAAAACTCAAAGCATGAAACACAATTGGTTTTTCCTATGAAATGGAAGTTCTGAAATATTTTCGGTTCTTTTCGTGTACAATTGTAATGGAGAAATGAAAACACACTCTTTCTAATGCGGCTCTCTTACATTTTCTCCTTATTTCCTGTCGACTAATGCATTTGCATTTGGAGAAGATCGAAAGAGTTTAAGATGGAAAAGAATTAAATATAAGGTTAAAAAGATGAAGAAGAAGAGATATGTGTGAGTAAGGGAAAGATGAGAGGACTTTTGACTGAAATCAAGACGAATAATTTTTTTTGATGTGGGGAAGATAAGAATAATATTTACTAAATGGACCATTCTAAATAAAGCCTTCACATTATCATAATCATGAAAATCTTTCATCCCAATTGCTTATGATTTTGAATTCCATCGAGAAGTTTTTGTTTCAAGAAAACGAAAACTCTAATGAGCAAAATAAAATGTACTGATATCTAAACATAACCTTCAAGATTAGGGGGGTGTCGAGGTGGGTCCATTGTTGGTGAGATAAATAATTAGGTATCGGTTATACTTTAAAATACATAATTAAAAAGGACTATGATTGAACAAGGAGGATGCAGTTTCTTGGGTGGTTTAATAACTCATCAAAAACTATATATTAATATAATATAATATATGATAATTACATAAAACCATTAATATTGCAAGTTTTTGTCGTTTTACACAATTGTATTTTAGGTCCATATCAATGCCTCAAATTTACATTTTTTTTTTCAATTTTGCCCTTATGTTTGGCAAAAATATTTGATTTTATATTTTTTGGTTTATAATTATCCTTAAGTTTGGTCAAAAATTTTATTTTTACCGGATAAAAATACAAAAAGGAAAAACTAAAAAAAAGTTGTAAAATTTCGGCACTAATGAACCTAAAATACAACTTTGGGTAAATTCAATAAAAACCTATAAATTTAAGATTTTTATAACATTTGCCGTATAATAGAATACAATCTAATATAATATAATTAGACTAAGGGTATCCACAATGCATTGAACCCCATAGAGTTCAACGGATTGTCATATTATCTTTCTACAATCCATACAACTCTATCATTTTTTCCTACAATGCATTGAGCCCTACAAAGTTCAATAAAATGTTTTAAAATGTAATTTATAATAAATATTTAAGAATTAAAAACTTTCATTGTTCCCATTAAAGAGTTCAATGGTCATTGAACTCCAAATCCATTGAATGCCAACGTGGTATCTCATAATGGTGGAGTTTCTCATTCAATTCTCCCACTAAACTCACCATTATGAATGCTCTAAATTTTAGACAATAATTATATGGTTTAGTCTGTAATTTTAGTCCAACTTTTAATAAGTTGATATGTTGAGTTATTATAGTTTTATTTTTTGTAATTTTGGTCCCTGGTCCATATGAAATACCTATTTTCCTTTCCAATATTATTTTCTTTTATTTATTATAATTGTTATAACTTATAATAATAAAAAAAAAACTACAAAATATTCTATGTAAGATTAGAGTTGTAAAAATTAAAATTTTGTTTTGATAAGGACACATTGACACCATGCTGATTTTCCTTTTAACCATGATGATGGTAAAGTTAGTGATGAAAAAGTGATTTAGCCAAAAAAAAATTATTATTGTTTACTAATATAAAATTTTGCTTTCTTATTATAACATTTAATTTGTATTTTTTTAATTGTTAACATTTGGTGTGGAGATGCAAAAAGAAAACTAATATCACGTGTCCACTTCTTTTCTTTTTGTAACATCACATGTTCACTTGTTTTGGTTACCTCTTATTTAACTTTTTCCATGTTTTTTTCCCTCCAAACCCATAACATCCATAGTCACTTGGTTTTGTTTTGTAACAGAATGATTTTTGTTTTATATTTGACATCATATCTAAGTATTATATTATGTTGGAAGTCGAAGTTTTGTAGCACTAAAATTAAAATAAAGGGCAAAAATGGAAGAAGATAAAAAAGCTAGGAGCAAAAAGGTCATTTTAACAACTTTAACAACTATAAAGATACAACAAAATTTCATTCATATAGCATCTCAACAATTAAAAACTAGTCGTTCTTCATGGTACTATGTTCGATTGTTGGAACATCAACAACATTGTTGGTTTGATCATCTTGTAACTTGAACCTAAGAACCTTTTGGAGTTGACAAATAGGTTTGACTTGCTTTCTTGTAACCTCATTCGGATTAATTATACATTTTCCTGAAAAAAGGTTTACTTCGGATGATCCCGTTTCTTCATGAACCACAGGCGAAGCATCTACAATACAAACTTTATCAGCTAACACTTAATCGCCAAAAGTTTACACACAATTTAAAATCTTACATAAGTTTTTCTTTCTTTATTTATTTTTAAAATTTTTATAATCTTCAACTTAACTTACTGTGTTCACTAAAAACAAGACATGTTCCAACAGTTTCCTCGTATTCGCCAATCTGCAAAATCCAAAAGCCCACAAAATGCAACAAACATCACATAAGTTGTTTCTATTTAACTTGATG
This sequence comes from Lactuca serriola, assembly GCF_051521515.1. Taxonomy (NCBI): domain Eukaryota; kingdom Viridiplantae; phylum Streptophyta; class Magnoliopsida; order Asterales; family Asteraceae; genus Lactuca; species Lactuca serriola. The sequence continues at coordinate 171,258,188 of NC_136416.1, read as the reverse complement.
CAAAAAAAAAAAAAAAGAGTTATTACCAGCTTTATTTTGTCATCAATAATTAGGATTGGGTTCAATGTATCAAGGCCCTGCATTTTCAACCAAATGGGTTATTTAAAAAAAAAAAAGAAAAAAAGTAGGGTTTTCATAATACTGAAAGTGTAAATTTTATAGTCTAAAGTACATACAGAGAGAACATAGGGAGCATTAGGTGGAATGTGAAGTTGCCCAGAAACTGAATCCAAGTCAAGCAGCACAAATTCTTCTTCTTCACGAGAGGTTGCCATAAACTTAAAAAATCTGCATAAATATATCACAATTTCACAAATCACAACCACTATATCTATATGGTAGCTGAATTCTATAAAGGTAATGCATCTAACTAGATATAATTCCCACACTAATTGAAAGAATATATTTCCCTAGACCAAATGCTATAATTTCTATTGGCAATCCTAGACCAAATGATATAATTCTCAGATGCTATATTACAGCTATTTATGAGAGCTGTTCAATTCAGAGTCAAGATGAAACATCTGAGAATAGACTTAATACCTAATCGGTTTACAGATTCATAACTAACTCAGCCTGAAAGAATGACTTTATCTCCTAATCGATTCAGAACCGAGATCAAACCTTTGAGACTTTATCTACTAACTTGAAACTTTGAGCTTTTGATCAGAACCAATAACGAGAAATAAACAAAAACAGGAAACAAAACAGAATTAAATTAAAAGTCGGATGCTTTCATAACGGATTCAAGAATCATATTCAGAATACTTTGCAAGAGAACGAGAAGCAGAGAATAGGAAGCCGAGATGGAGATGGGGAGAACTCAGAATGATACCAATGAAGCGAGAGAGATGATAGATGAATGAGTCTTCTGATATTAATTCACCAAGCGACCAAGTATGATGTCGTATTATCGATTCACGATAGGTCGATTCAGTTCCCGCCTGGTCTGAAATTAAGGCACTCTAATTCATGTTGCTTACGCTTTCTTCGTAACCACTTCCCTGAGACACCGATAGCATATGCACTCTCTGTTTCTCTTAATTGCTGCGTCTTTGGTAAATTTTCAGTACGGATACGAGGGTATCGGGGATAAATCTTGTGCCGTACAGGGACGAGCGGGGAAGGCGTCAGGATGGTTTTTATGTCGCCGTTTCCGGTGATGAAGAGAGAGGTGGGGGGGCCTCGTTTTCCGGCGATGAAGCTGGTGGTGGGAAGGGTTTTGTGCGAGAGGAAAAGAGAAGGGGGGATTATTGTTGAAAAAAAAGGGTTTTGATTAAGCCTGTTTTTTCATTTAACGTTTGTTTCTTTGAGGATATTGATATTAAAAAAATTAAAAAAACCGACTGTTATTTCATTTTTGACATAATAAATCGATATATTTTGACGAATTATAAAAATATTACCAATTTTGTAAATTGATTAATTAATCTTTTTTTTGGAAATACATTCTCTAATCACAACACAAAATCAACAACACCCTCGAACTCATCACAACACAAAATCAAAACCTTAAATTACTTCAACTCAAAATTCAAATGAAGAGTTGTTGCTTCCCCATGAACTCAGCTTCAAACAGTTGTGAAATTGTGTTGTTCGAATGAACAAGTAAATCCGAATCCAACCAATTCCCAAATTCATTGAACGACAATAAAGTTTGCTGAACTTTCTTATTCAATGAAATCCAATCAGTAAGTGCATATCAAACTTCTTATTCAATGAAACGTACGTATCATTTTAGTATTATCAAGAAAATAGATAAATGTAATTCTTAGGATTCCATATGGCAGGTTCTTATTGGATGAATATATTTCCTGTTAGAAAAACTTTAGTTAGTGCGATCTTTGTAGAAAAACTGATTTTGATAAACAATAATGAGGAGTTCCTTTTTTGGCAGAATAGTAATATGTCAAAAGATTCCCTCGTTTTGGTATGAAAATGAAATCACCCACTATTCCTCTCTGCTTCTTCTTTCTTTTTTCTGTTTCTGCTCCACTTTTTGAAGCCTTTAACAATGGCGATGGAGAATTCATATCCGAAGAAAAAGAAGAACCCCACATCAAAAGATCCGATTTCCCACCCGGGTTTCTTTTTGGAGTTGCCACTTCTGCTTACCAAGTCGATAATCTCCTCATTCTACCCCTTTCTTGCTCATTATCATACCCACATTTAATTCATGAATTTTTTTTAGGTTGAAGGAGCTTATCTCGAAGATGCTAAGTCCTTAAGCAATTGGGATGTATATTGTCATTCTATAGGTTAACACCATAGAATCCCTGATTTCTATTGTTTATATGATGAATTCATTATTGAATTTGTAGTGATGAATCCATTATTGATTATCCATCCTCGTTTTTATTAGGCTGTGGAGAAAATTCAGAGAATGGAGATATTGCAGATGATCATTATCATCTGTTCTTGGTATATTTCCAGCTTCAATTGACTTTTCGTATCAAAAACAAAAAACAGTTTCTATATTTTTTTTGTTTGAATTTTTTGAATACAGAAAGACATAGAGATGATGCATTCCCTTGGTCTAAAAGCATACAAATTTTCGATTTCATGGGCTAGAATTCTTCCAAGAGGAAGATTTGGTGAAGTTAATCCTGCAGGAATCATGTTCTACAACAAGATTATAGACAACCTGATCCTCAAAGGTGTAAAAAGATTAAAACTTGATTAAAATTAACGACTTGTGATGTTAGTTGTAAAACGATTAAAGCTTGATTAAAATCATACAGGAATCGAGCCATTTGTGACACTTTTCCATAACGATTATCCACATGAACTTGAAGAGATATACGGGTCCGGGTCTTGGCTAAACCCCGAAATGCAGTATGACTAAAAATTAATGTCATTTTCATCTTTACATAAATTTTCATTTTGCTTATTGGATGCATTATGGTGTCAGGAAAGACTTTGTACATTTGGCAGAAATTTGTTTCAAGTTTTTTGGAGATCGAGTGAAGTATTGGATCACGATTAATGAACCTAATGTGTTCATAGAATTGTCTTATGAATTTGGGTTATTTCCACCTTCTCGTTGTTCAAAGCCTTTTGGAAATTGCAATGTTGGAAATTCTGATGTGGAACCTCTTATTGCCATGCATAATATGTTGTTGGCTCATGGAAAGGTAGCCAAGCTATATCATGAAACTTTCAAGGTAATCGAACTAATTTTAAGACTTTGTGAAATTACATAAAAATCATTACATTATCAATGTTTTACCTAAAAAGTTGTTTTTTTTAACCATTTCAGCCATTATTGAATTACAAAAAGTGGCTTACATATAATGTGAATGTGACATAACTCATAAGAAATATCTAGATAAAGTATGTGCTAAACCGATGGACATTTTTCTGACACCTCAACACCTTTACATGGACATTTATTTGCCTTGCAACATATTTAAAAGGGTCCCCATTTAAAATATTTCCATGTAATGAAATCAAACACGGTTACCGGTTTTTGTAGGTTAATATACGTCGGAATGGACAATTTGTTTTATATCATTCTCTTTTATGGAAAAAAAATCATAGTACTTTGTTAGGTAAAATGATGATAATGTAATGGCAATTGTGTAATTCTCCTTTAATGTTTAAATGATTGCATGAAGTTATCCAACATTCATGTGGATCTTTAAGGAAATGACATTTGTTCGTTTGACCTTAATTGTCAACTTCACCTCTTGGATTTTTATTGCAGCCTAAACAAGGTGGATCGATAGGCCTCGTTGTGCACTGTTACATGTACAAACCACTAACAGACAGTGAGCTCGATCATGAAGCTGCCAAAAGGGTGTTTGCTTTCAATGTTGGCTGGTAATGCTCTTAAAAGTATATTGGTGACAAAAAAAAAAAAAAAAAAACATGATTCAACTTCTAATCGTTAAACAGGACACTTGATCCTTCAATATATGGAGACTACCCCGAAGAAATGCACAAATACCTTGGAAGTAAATTACCAAGTTTCTCCCTTGAGGAAAAGAAGTTTATGAAAAACAGTATTGATTTCATTGGCATCAACCATTACTCCACTATATATGCTAAGGATTGTATCAACGCTAGTTGCACTCCATTTGCAAATCGTGCAATCCGGGGTTTTGTGGACATTGTTGGAGAGCGTGATGGCATGTTGATTGGTGAACCTGTAGGAAAAAAAACGATTTTTGGCTTAATTTTATGCAACCCTATTATTCCTTTTAGTTAATAATTATGGTGTCTATTTTGTTGCACAAATAGACAGGTGTAGAAGGGATATTTGTTGTTCCTAAAGGCATGGAGGAGATTGTTAACCATATGAAGATTCGGTACAATAATAAACCTATGTTTATTACTGAAAATGGTAAGGGTTGTATTCTTTTGTTCGAATAAATTACAAATATGTTGTTATATGTGCCCATAAATTTGTATTTTTTGGCAGGATATTCTTCACCCTATGTGCATGAGGAACGAATTAATGAGATTTTCAATGATGTCAAACGAATTGAATTTCACTCAAAATACCTTGCTTCATTAGCCAAGTCCATAAGGTTTGCTTCTTTAGCCGAGTCCGTAGTTGAGGGGCATAAATGGAACTTTTTTATGCTTAAGGGGGCATTTCTTTTATCTAACAACAATGCAAAACTCGCTAAGCCTAGTAAAGTTGGTCCAGTAGGGACTAATGAGTAGGGAGTTAGATGGAGACTAGTGAAAATCCAATATGAAGAATATCCATCACATGACAAGATTTGATACGTATTTTTAAAACATAATTTTTTTCATCGAAAGATACATCATGAATATGGTAAACACATTTTTAGTTACAAAATTATAAAATATAATAATAGAAAAAACATAAATTGAGATATCTATAAAAAACCATGTGAGACCGTGAGACGCAATCTAAAAATAAATTTAAAATGTAAAATAAAAGGAAAAATCTGAAAATTCTTTTTTTAATTATTATTTTCGTCATTTTATTTACCTAAAAAATATAAAAAAAATAAAATATAAATAAAAATTACCGCCTTTTAAAAAAAATAAGTGAAATATTTTAATAAAATTTTACACTGTGAATATTCTAATGTGATTTTTAAAATGTTAGAATATTCTAGTATTCTACTAGATTTATCAGATTTATAAAATATTCTAATATTCTATTAGAATATTTCATAGATATTTTTTTATATTTTTTTTGGATAAAAATGACGAAAATAATATTTTATTTTTTTTTTTCAAAATTTTTCAACTATTTTGTATTTTAAAAATAATTTTTTTATCTACAAAATGAGTGGCTACGATTTCGTCTCCCGATCTCACAAAATATAGTGGTCTCACATAAATCTAACTCTCTCTCTCTCTCTCTCTCTATATATATATATATATATATATATATATATATATATATATATATATAGGTTCAAATGTTTTCACTATCTATTGTGTGCATGTATGATTGATTATGGACCAATCATTTTAGTTATTTTAAGAAAGTAATTAATGCATATTACATGTTGAAGATATAATGAATATTAATTACATCTTCAACATTTAATATGCATTAATTATTTTTTTAAAATAACTAAACTGATTGGTCCAGAATCAACCATATATTCACACAATAGATAGTGAAAACAAGATTACTAGTTGTGAGACCCGTGTATTACACGGGTTTTTTAAAAATAAAAATTTAATATCAATATTTAAAAATTAAATATTTTATATAATAATATTTTTACATATCATAATGTAATCTTTTGAAACATTTATAAAAAAAATCAAATCTTCTTTAGAGCATTTATGAGACTTTATTATCAAACTAATAGAATGATTCTCTTTCCTTATATGAAATTTTATTTTAAAAAAATAAAATTCTCAAAAAATGACAAGTGAAAAATAATAATTTTAAAATTCCCACAAAATTACATGTGGCAAAATTCTTGAGAATTTGACAAGTGGCAAAAAAAATCTTTATTTATTAGAGAGGATATATATATATATATATATATATATATATATATATATATATATATATATATATATATATATATATATATATATATATATATATATATATATAAAACTTATTATTCTTGTATTTTGGACAAATATCTTAAAAGTTTATAGGTCTTAGCTAGTTGGGTGGTTAATTGGGGACTTGCGTCTAGTTCAACGTCTAGGCTGATTTTTACAAAGTTATATATCAACATTATTCGGTACAATTTAACCCAAATCAAACCAAAAATTCCATTTTTTTATTTTGGAAAACCAAAACCCTGTTTCTTTCTCCTATTTGTAAGTTTTGTTTATTTATTTATTTTTTATTCTTGAACCATGTTGCTAATTTTTTTTTTCTTTAACAAAAATAAGTAATTTATTTAAAAAATAATAACATACAACATAAACATTTTTTACTATTTTAAATTTTAAACCTAACCTAACCGTAAATGAATTGTAATGATTTTAATATTGGGAAAATGACTTAGGAGGGTAACTACCTTTTATCCGTATTCACATATTGACAACTTTTTCTTTTTTGTACATAATAAAACAACTAACTTGTTTTAACTGTTTAAATTACACTAATATTACCGGCTAATACCTGTTTTAACCGGTAACTCAAAGGGAAAATGACTTAGGAGGGTAACTACCTCTTATCCGTGTTCACATATTGACAACTTCTTATTTTTTGTGCCTAAGAAAGCAACTAACTTGTTTTAACTGTGTAACATCCCAAAAATCATGACAAAAAATTTCGTTTTTAAATAATACTAAAACCATAATTGTCAAACAATTAATTTAATACTTCGGCATCAGGCCCCACCTGGCATCGAGCCCCGCTCGGTATACAAATCTGTCTCTCTTAGGCCCCGCCCGCTAAACACATACAATCATATAACATGCTAACACATAAAAAAACATACCCTACTGTATCCCTGTCCTAAGAAACATACTCTGCTAATAATGAGATACGAAACATCGTCTGTACTCAGCTAGTAATGAGATACGGGACCTCACCCACACTCACCTCTCTACCAGGCACATACAAGTATCACACATACAATAAGTATAACCTAACATGCAAACATTCCTCGGGCACCCGCCCGACATCAGACCTTGGTCTGGAATAACATACTAGCATACAATGTCTAGGGTTAACCCCCGGGTCTTACTACTCATAGACTACATGGGCTGAGATTGTGGCCTTAGACCCATTCACACAGTGAGGAGACTCACCTTGTACTCCTGAAGCCCTGACTGGAACTAGCTGAGTACGGACGAAGTTCCATATCTCATTATTAGCAGAGTATGTTTATTAGGATAGGGATACAGTAGAGTATGTTTCTTTATGTGTTAGCATGTTATATGATTGTATGTGTTTAGCGGGCGGGGCCCGGAGACAGGCGGGGCCTAAGAGAGACATATATGTATACTGAGCGGGGCTCGATACCAGGCGACGCTCGATGCCAGGCGGGGCCTGATACCGGACGAGGCCCGACGCCGGAGTATTAAATTAATGGTTTGACAATTATGGTTTTAGTATTAAATTAAAAACGAAATTTTTGGTCATGATTTTTGGGATGCTAGATAGTTAAAACAAGTTAGTTGCTTTCTTATGTACAAAAAATAAGAAGTTGCCAATATGTGAACACGATAAGAGGTAGTTACCCTCTTAAGTCATTTTCTTTTTGAGTTACCGGTTAAAATAGGTATTAGCCGGTAATATTGGTGTAATATAAACAATTAAAACAAGTTAGTTGCTTTATTATGTATAAAAAAGAAGAAGTTGTCAATATGTGAACACGGATAAGAGGTAGTTACCCTCCTAAGTTATTTTCCCTTTTAATATTTAACATACTTAAGCCAATTAAACATATACATAACATTATACCATTTTGACTATTTCAGTTTGGTTTTTAGGTTTCTACATATAAACACGCCAAACATAACAAAAAAAAATCGGTTTGTATAGATATTTTGGTACTTGGACTTTGTATGTTCATATATTTTGAATGTAGCCATTTCATGTCTAAATTCTAAGTGTAACGTTCTTAAAATAAGCCCATTTTTTTGTTTTGAATGATAGAAGGGGAGCTGACGTACGTGGATATTTCCTATGGTCGTTAATGGATAGTTTTGAATGGATGCAAGGTTACAGTTTGAGGTTTGGGTTGTATTATGTGGATCGTCAAACACTAACACGAATACCAAAACTTTCTACAAGATGGTATAAAAATTTCTTAACAAACAATAGTGATCTTATCGATATGGAAGCATCAAGATACAAAATATCAGTTTAAAAAGATGTCATGATTGTATTAAAAGCAAATATGTAAAAATAATTCGAGAATCTTGTATGTAACTATTCCAACAATATATTATTGGTGCATTGTCCACTGACTAAGCAATAAGTATAAAAAATGTACTTAAAACTAATCGTAAACTTCTTATCACTTGCTTGTATTATTGTAAAAGAATAAAGGAATTTAAATGGGATGATTACTATTACATAGTTATATTTGGTTAGAAAAATGTGTCATGTCGGGTTTGTGTTGAGTTGAAACATTAAATGGATTGAGAGTGTGTGACCCTACTTGAATCGTTTAATTATTGTGTTGTGTCATGTCAACTTGTTTATTTTCTTGTCGGATTTATGTCAGAGTTAGAGTTTAGATCTTGTAAATGCATTCACATTTTACATATTGAAAGAGAATGCGTTAGATAGGTGAAAAAAATTAAAAAAAACCAAAAAGAATAAGAGTCGGGAGGTGGAATGACGAAATGATGAAATCATAGTAAATTTATAGGACAAAGTGGAAAGAGTTGGACTTTGAGAGGTAGAGGGGAAATGTCACGAGGATTCATGACGGAATGGCCGAACAGGAGTGTGGAGTATGGGAGAGAAAGAAAAAATTGAAAATAAAGTCTTAACTTATGCTAAGTCGTTTTCACATCACAAAGCGACTCAACGAAAAGTTTTCTCTTGTATATTTGGTTTTGGGTATATACAATTTATCTAAACAATTAAAAATATTGTATTTAAACAAACGAGTCATTTTCAAGTTAAAACCAAGCCTAACCCATTCAAATTTTCGATTGTGTTGTTTACATGCAGTGTCAATTTTTGTCATCTTTGTTTGATAGACCGTAAATGATATAAGAATAGAATCAAATTAGTTGATAGTTGATAGTACTAACAATACTTGTGTGCATATTAGATAATGAATTTTAATTTCTAAAAATAAAAACTAAATATAATGAAAAATCATCAAAATCAAATAATATTCTTCTTTAAACTGGTTTTGTAACTGTCATCGTTACTTTTATTGTTAAAGGTTTCGAGGTTGCAACAAGAGAGCCACATGATTAGGCCTAACAATGAAGCGGATTTTGACATTGATCCACTCTGTAGCAGAGCTTGAATATATATATATATATATATATATATATATATATATATATATATATATATATATATATATATATATATATATATATATATATTATTGTGGATCACAAATATTGTATGGTTGTAGGAACGATTATGGATCGTTGGATAAAAATTATGAATGAAAGTGATTTAGGGTGCTTGCTATTAAAATAAGAGAGCATAAAATAAGAGAGCATGTATAGTATAATAACACTAAAATCATTGTAAAGGGTATTTAAGTCATTTAAGGTACATTTAATTATAGAAAATTCTGAATTTTAAGGGATAATTAATTCTTTTAATTTAAAAAATATGGTTTTTAAACACTAATTATTTTTCAAATGTTTGTATATATTAGTTCCAAAATTATAATTTTTTTTCCTTTTTTTAAATTCACATTCATTGAATTCTTTTAGAATATTATTAATTTATTCTTTAAGAATTTGAGAATTTCACAAATTTTTACTATTTATTTAATTTTTGTTTATTGATTCATACGGATTTTAGTATTTCATTGGTTTTTAATTTTTTTTTGTATAATTCTGATTTCATAATTATAATCTCGTATGCATATAATTCTTTAAGAATAAATGGATATAATCTAATATGTTACATTCTTTCAGAATCGGTATACATTTTAACTAATATATAAATGATAAGCTCATACTTACGTCTTATCAAAATGAAAAAAAAAAAATTGATATTTTCTTTAGAATGTAAACCATCTACATTTTTTAAGAAAAAAAATATAGTACCGAAATATATTCTTTCAGAATATATGGAGATAAATAATAGATCAATGGAATAGATCGATATTTTTCTTGAATAGGGCATTATTCTTTAAAAATGGATCAACATTTTTATTCTTGATAGAATGTTGTGATGAATGGATTCCATTTTTTTCTTTGTTCTTGCTTTTTTAATTTTGACATGCATTGTTGATCTCTCACCTCATGAACCTGTCAGTATTGCAATCAAAAAATTGAAAAAAAAAAATCAAATTAATAATTGTGAATCGGAACTAAAAAGAGTTTAATTTCATGGGTAAATGTCACTGTAGCTCTATGAAGTTTCACCTTTTGGTTTAAATGGTCCTTTTTTTTGTTTTTTTGGTTTTGCATTTAAGGGGTATAAAGTCTAGTTTTATCGATTTTTAAAGCCATTATATAGAAAGCCAAGGGGTCAGCCGGTTAAACTAATCCTAGTCAGGAGGTAAGAAGCCACACGTCATTTAAAAGATTGCCAACTCGCTATTTCCGTTGCCATGTCAATAAATGACCTTTTGACCTACTTAACCCTTTTGTAAATGACATATTGACTCGTTGCTATCTTCTTTTCCTTTCTTCTTATTTTACTGTTTCTCTCTAAATCGCTGCTATGACGGTGTTTATGAAGGTCGATCTTCATTTTGCTGGCTTTTTTTTTTCTAGGTACCCCACAATAAGTTACTCAGATGGAGCGGAGCAACGCTTTGAAGATGTCGATTTTGCAGGAATGGATTTGAAGGAATTTCTACTGTTTATTATGTGTGAATGTGTACTTTTTCATGCCCGGTATAGAATTTCCTGATGGATTGAGGATAATAGCCATCGAGAAAGACTACCAGGATTTTATTGAAGTAGGGTACGACAGTGGATGTGTAATCCAAGTATACATGGATCATCTTGGTGTCAATGTTCATCAATGGATAGTGGATGACCAAGCGGAAGTATGCAGTCGTGAAGACAAGCAGTCGAGTGTAGGGGGAATAATGAGGAGTTACATAGCATAGGAGCTTTTCAGAACGACATTGAGGACTTGCAAGGTAATGTACATGATGACTGTGACAACCCGATATTTCGAATCTATGTAATGACCTGAAAGGCAAGTATTGTAACCTCTTTTGATGTAATGAAATTAACTTCGAAAATAAAATGTTCAAAAGTCTCTATTGGGTTACCTACTATGCTAGTTATTGAGTCAAGGTTTACAGAAATACTAATAACACTAAAATCCGAGTTATAACGAAGAAGTTATGACCATTCTAAGATTTCCGACAAAACCGACAATACAGATAAACGTAAAAACGCGAAGTTTCAATACGATAGTTTTTAGCCTTAAGTATCTAAATGAAAGTTGTAGATATCATTAAACCATAAACGTACATAAAAAGAGCGACTAAATTTGACTTCGTATGAGGAAGTTATGATTTTTCCAAAATATGGAGATAGCAGTAGACAGCTAAAAATTCGAAATAGAGATCGAGAGGTTTTTAGTCAAAACAACCTAAATAACAATCAAAGGCATCAACAATAGTAGTGTAACGGTGAAAAGTCTGGCGAAAACGGACATCGGATGAAGAAGTTATGGATTTTTAACGGACTTTTCGTGTCCCGGCCTGTTAAAAATATAATAACTAAAAATAAATTCAAAATTTGCCAATGAAGTCTAAACGAGAGTTGTGGAGCATATTTTCACCTACGCGTGCATATAAAGAACGTCAAAAACGGAGCTCGTATGCGAAAATTACGGATTTTACCAGTTCGGAGTACACGCACCAAGAGGATTTACGCCCAGCGTACCCTCATACGCCAAGCGTAATGGAGTGCTAGGCCTCGGTTTGTCCACGTCACCCCTACTCTTCTAGCCCATCACATCAGATGCTTCGTCCGAAGAAGCGGTAAGCAATGACGCACACGTATGTCCAGCGTAATTCCGGAGTACGCCTCGCGTACCGAAGGATTCAACCCTCCTATAAAAGGGATGCGAGGGTGCTGGCCAAATTTTCTCATTCTCTCTCATTCTCTCACGATTTTACCTCGTTTTTTGTGCAAGAAATATCCCGAAGCCCTGGTTTTCATATCTAAGATCCAAAGGAAGGTTTTGTGTAACAGTTCGGATTCCCAGGTATTATTCATTTATTTATTTTTGGTAAATTGTGAGGAGACTTGGCGAGTTGGAGCCTAGACTCGCCGAGTAGGATCGCGGATTTGGACGTGGGTTCGCGTCCGGACTCGGCGAGTCCAAGAGTGGACTCGGTGAGTCCACACTGTTTAATGAAACCCTAATTTCCCGGCCCTAAGCCCTATTTAAAGGGCCTTATAACCCTTCATTGCGACTACCTTCGACCTTGAGAGCACCAGAGCACCTGTGAACCCTTGTAAGTGAGATAAGAGGCCATTATTCACCATTTTTCTGTGTATTTTCAAGAAAGGAAGAGGAAGGCCAAGCTAGGAGAGTTGGGGAGCTTGGATCAACTTCCATTTCGGCAGAGGAAGCTATTTGAGGTAACATTCAGAGCTTATTCTCATATTTTTCTTGATATGGTCAAATCTAGGGTTTCTTCATGCCTTGTTTGCCTTGTATTTTGAGTGTGAGAGGTCCCATGGGGAAATGGTACCTAGATCTGGACCTTAGTAGGTCCAGAGAGTCCCAAATGCTCTGCTTTATGCCTTTCCTTTTGAGTTGGGGGCTTAGGTTGCCATTTTAGATGTCATTTCACCAAAAGAAGCCTTGTAGGCGTTGCATGGTAGCCAAGATTGTGACTTTACGTGATGAATGTGCTTGGGAGGGCTGGATCTATGAGTTATTGGAGCGGATCTGGCCTCAGGAGTGAGTTTGAGTTCATGCATGGCTTAGACTCGCCGAGTCCGAAGAACAGACTCGGCGAGCAGCATGAAGATTGCCTTTAATCACTCAGCGAGTGGTCTTACCGAGTTATGGGTTAACTCAGTGAGTCAGGGAGAGTCAGAGAGGGTTGACAGGTGGACTGAGTCAAGCTGGAACTCGCCGAGTTGTTCTTGAGACTCGGCGAGTTGAGTCGTGGTGGCCCCACGATTCGTGCCAGGTGGAACTCGTCGAGTTAGGGATGTACTCGACGTGTCAAGAGAGGATCCTAGGGAGTCAGTGAACACGTATAGACTCGCCGAGTCGCTCTAGTGCACTCGCCGAGTCCGGTCAAAGTTGACCGTTGACCGTTGACCAGAGTTGACTTGATAGGGGTAGTCAACCTTAGTTGTAAAAGTGTTAATTAGAGATATATGATGTTATAGGAGGATTATAGCTCGGAGGATCAAGCACGAGTGATTTCCGGGATTCGCGAGTTATCGAGATACACGAGGTGAGTCTTCTCACTATACTTTACCTTGAGTAGGTACTCAGAGTTATGTGACAGAGTATTTGTATGCTATATGTATGTTATATGTTGTACTGCATTATTTCTATGTGATTTATGCTGTGCATGCTTATAGAGTTGGAACCGGAAGGTTCCCAGAGTTAGAACCAGAGGGTTCACAGAGTAGGGTCTACGGACCCACAGAGTTACAGCCTCGAGTGGCTAATATGTGTTATGTGTGGTATTTTGGGGAACTAACTAAGCTTTGTGCTTACAGTGTTAGTGTTGTTTGTTTCAGGTACTAGTGATGACCGTGGGAAGGCGCCAGCTTGATCAGTACACACACATGGGATTTTTATGATATGTGATCTTGGGATTTATTGTATGGCATTGATTGGAGTTTCAAATACTGATGTTTTATGAAAAATTAAATGAATATGTTTTTATATTATACGAAAAATTATTTTGAAAATTTGGGTGTTACAAGTTGGTATCCGAGCCTTGGTTTGAGGGATTCGAGTACACCTTCGGGCGTATTTGAACTCAAACTGAGGATTTGAGAAGTATTTCAAAAAGAATAAAAGATTTTTGGATGAACGCAGAGCAGAGTTGTGTGTACGACCAGTCCGCGCCCGAACGGTGATTTCCCAAAATACCCTCATGTTATGTGATATTGATATTGATATGATGTATTCTCATGCTAGAGTAGGCTAGGTACTCCTATTAGGACTAGAGTGGCCTGATTTGTGATGCATTAGCCTAGGGAGAGGTGAGCTGCTATGAGATGCTTGAGAGTGAGTAGGTAGCAGCGAGGGGCTCATGAGAGATTTGTTAGAGAGTGAATTGTGCATGATAGAGTACTTGGAATTTGGGATCCGAAGAGGAGGACTTGGGGTGTATTCTGATACGGTGCGGACAGTAGTATTGGGCCCGTACTACTGAAAGCACCGGAGCAGTGTACAACCCAAGTAAGAATCTTTGGAATACCAAGGATCAAGGAGGGATGAGTTGTCGAGTGTGAGTATGCTCGAATGGATTCTAATTTATCGTATGTTGTATTTCAGAGGTAGATCATGGTGAGGACACGTCTGATGCCTGAGAGCAGTGAGACCAGTGATGAGGAGATCCGCCAGATCATCCATGAGGAGGTGGTTGCGGCCATCAGGGCAGAGATACCAGAGATGTTCGGGTCTATTAAGACCACGCTGATTGAGACCTTTGACGAGCGTAATGCCGCTCTTTCTGAGGCTGCTGTTGCAGCGACCACCACAGCTATTGCTGCCGCGAGACCGCAGGGTGGTGATGCGTTGCTGTTCCGAGAGTTCAGCAACACAAAACCACCAGAGTTTGATGGGACCCAGGACCCGGTGGCGGCTATGAGATGGATTTCTGACATGGAGGGGTGTTTCTTCACTTGCTCAACTCCTGAGCATTTGAAGGTTCGGTTCGCGCTGAACCAGCATCGCTTGGGAGCGAAGGACTGGTGGAAGTTTGTGACGGCGCACTTTACGCTTGCTGAGCTTGCGGCAGTGACCTGGGAGAGGTTCACTGCCATGTTCCGAGATGAGTACGTTCCCCAGGTGGAGAGGGAGCGTTTGGCCCAGGATTTTCTGACCCTTAAGCAGGGTACTGAGTCTGTTACGACGATTACCAGGATGTTCCATGAGAGGGCGATATTCTGCCCTGAGCACGTGTCCACCGAGCAGGCACATATGAGCCGATATCTGAGTATTTTGAGGAGAGACATTCGGGAGTTCGCGGCGAACTCCTCGTACCGGACATTTGCCGAGCTTTAGGCAAATGCCCGGAAGAGGGAGATTGAGCTAGAGACTCAGGCCAGGGAGGAGGTGGAGTCTCAGGGGAGGGATCGGCGACCGGCAGAGTCTCAGCCGGCAGCCAAGCGGGCCAAGCCCGCTGATCCCAAACCAGGGAGCCAGAAGGGCCGCACTTATGGGAAGTGTGGCAAGGGTCATGATGGAGTCTGTAGAGCGGGATCTTGCTACAAGTGTGGCAATGAGGGGCACATGGCCAAGGACTACCCCAAGGGGTTTGCGGTGTGTTTTCACTGCAATCAGACCGGACACCGGAAGGCAGAGTGTCGGCAGTTGCGAGGATCATCTCAGGGAGCACCTCAGGGATCTGCCCCTGCCGCCTTCAGAGCTACCGGGAGTCGGCCAGTGAAGGTCGAGGCGCCGAGGGCACGAGGGAGAGCTTTTCAGCTGACTGCGGAAGAGGTCCGCGCAGAGCCCGATGTCGTGGCTGGTATGTATTCTTTCGTCTATTTATTTTGATGTTGAAATATTATGCTTATATTATGTTATGCGTAGGTACTTTTCTTGTGAATTCTGTACCTGCCTTGGTGTTATTTGACTCGGGTGCGAGTCGGTCTTTTGTATCTTTGGCTTTTAGTCAGCATATCAGTGTTAGTCGTGAGACGTTGAGTCGGCCTCTGAGAGTTTCTATAGCTGACGAGAGGGTGATATATGCCACGGAGGTTCTCCGAGGGTGCGTAGTCGAGATTTTCGGTGTTGAGTTCCCGATTGATCTGGTTCCTATTGCGATGGGTGATGTCTGTGTCATTGTGGGCATGGACTGGTTGAGCAGATTCGGTGCGGTTATTGACTGCGAGCGACAACTGGTGACCATACGAGACCCTAGTGGGGGATTTCTTTCGGTGTACGGCGAGGGCATACGTTCAGGATCGGCCTTTTGTTCGGCCGTTAGGGCGAGTCAGTGTCTACAATAGGGCTGTAAGGGTTTTGTGGCGTATGTGATGGATACGCGGGTGGATTCCGAGAGACCGAGGTCAGTTGAGGAGGTTCCGGTAGTGCGTGAGTTCCCGGATGTATTTCCCGAGGAGTTGCCGGGTGTGCCTCCTGTGAGGCAAGTGGAGTTCAATATCGATTTGGTTCCGGGGGCCGCGCCTATCGCTAAGGTGCCTTATCGCCTTGCACCTCCAGAGATGCAAGAGTTATCCTCACAGCTTCAGGAGCTGCTGGGGAAAGGGTTTATTCGGCCGAGCAGCTCGCCGTGGGGAGCACCTATACTGTTCGTCAAGAAGAAGGATGGTTCACATTGGATGTGCATTGATTACCGGGAGTTGAACAAGCTGACGGTCAAGAACCGTTACCCGTTGCCGAGGATCGATGATTTATTCGATCAGTTGCAGGGAGCATCTTAGTTCTCCAAGATCGATTTGAGGTCTGGATATCATCAGGTGAGGGTGCGAGATGAGGACGTCCAGAAGACAGCGTTTAGGACGCGTTATGGGAATTATGAGTTTGTGGTGATGCCTTTCGGGCTCACCAATGCCCCGACAATGTTCATGGATCTCATGAACCGAGTGTGTAGGCCGATGTTGGATCGGTCGGTGATTGTATTTATCGACGACATTTTGGTATATTCGAGATCTAGAGAGCAGCATGAGGAGCATTTGAGAGAGGTTCTTGGAGTTCTGAGATCGGAGAGGCTTTATGCCAAATTCTCCAAGTGTGATTTCTGGTTGCGGGAGGTCCAGTTCTTAGGACATCTCGTTAACCAGGAAGGGATATTGGTCGATCCGGCCAAGGTTGAGGCGGTGATGAGTTGGGAGGTGCCGAGGTCACCCTCCGAGATCAGGAGTTTCCTAGGGTTGGCAGGGTATTATCGGAGATTTATCAAGGACTTCTCTAAGATCGCAGTGCCACTCACCAGGTTGACCCGGAAGGGTGTTGCTTTTTCATGGGGCCCTGAGCAGCAGGCCTCCTTTGAGACACTTCACCAAAGGTTATGCGAAGCCCCGATGTTAGCCCTCCCAAAAGGGATGGAGGACTTTGTGGTATACTGTGACGCATCGATTCTGGGATTGGGGGCGGTGTTGATGCAGAGGGGGCATGTGATAGCATATGCATCGAGGCAGCTGAAGCCTCATGAGATGAGATACCCCACCCATGATCTTGAGTTGGGGGCAGTGGTGTTCGCCCTCAAGATTTGGCGTCACTACCTGTATGGGGTTCGGTGTACGATATACACGGACCATAAGAGTTTGAAATATTTGATGGATCAGCCCAACCTAAATATGCGACAGAGAAGGCGGTTGGATGTGGTCAAGGATTATGATTGTGAGATCCTGTACCACCCGGGCAAGGCTAATGTTGTAGCCGATGCACTGAGCCGTAGGGCGGAGAGCACCCCGCTGCGGGACGTATGTTTGAGATTGACCGTGGTAGCTCCAGTGTTGGACGCCATTCGTGGGGCACAGGCCGAGGCTGTGCGACCTGAGATGCAGAAGAAAGAGCGGGTTGTTGGTTTGGTTTCAGAGTTCGTTACCGATGGTCGGGGGCTTATGACATTTCAGGGGCGTATCTGGGTGCCGTTTGTGGGAGGAACGCGTACCGTTTTGATGGAAGAGGCTCATCGGTCGAAATTTTCGATCCATCCTGGGGCCACTAAGATGTATTTGGACCCGAGGAAGGAGTATTGGTGGCCCTGTATGAAGAGGGATGTTGCGTGGTTTGTTGAGAGGTGCTTGACTTGCCATAGGGTTAAGGCCGAGCACCAGAGGATGCATGGTAAGTTGCAGCCGTTGGAGGTTCCCGAATGGAAGTGGGAACAGATCACCATGGATTTTATCACCAATTGCCAAGGACTGCCAGGGGAGTTGATGCAATTTGGTTGATTGTGGACAGGTTGATGAAGAGCGCTCACTTTCTTGCTATCAGCGAGAGTTCTTTAGCAGAAAAATTGGCAGAGGTGTACGTGAGGGAAGTGGTATCTCGGCATGGGGTGCCGATCTCGATTGTTTCAGACCAAGATGTGCGTTTCACTTCCAGGTTCTGGAAGAAGTTTCATGAGGAGTTGGGTACTAGGCTGCATTTTAGTACCGCATATCATCCCCAGACAGACGGTCAGAGTGAGCGGACGATTCAGACGCTCGAGGACATGCTCCGGGCATGTGTATTGGATTTCGGGGGTAGTTGGGATGCGTACTTGCCCTTGGCAGAGTTTTCCTACAACAACAGCCATCATTCGAGCATTGGTATGCCGCCCTTTGAGCTGTTGTATGGGAGGAGGTGTCGGACCCCCATTTGTTGTGGAAAGATCGTGCTTCATACGACAGAACAGATCCAGCAGGTCAGACACAGGTTGTTGACCGCTCAGAGTCGTCAGAAGAGCTATGCAGACAGACGCCGATCCGAGCTTGAGTTTCAGGTCGGCAACCTTGTGCTCCTGAAGGTCTCTCCTTGGAAAGGAGTGATTCGATTCAGGAAGAGGGGCAAGTTGGGGCCCCGATATATTGGTCCTTTCCGAGTGATCGTGAGGGTAGGCCGGGTAGCCTATCGTTTGGATTTGCCAGCCGAGTTGGGGCAGATTCACAACACTTTTCATGTGTCGCAGCTGAGGGAGTGTATAGCCGATGAGTCAGCAGTGGTTCCATTGGAGGATATTCAGGTGGACGCGAGCCTGAATTATGCTGAGAGACCAGTGGTAATCAGAGATCGGAAAATCAAGGTTCTGAGGAACAAGGAGGTACCCCTGGTTTTGGTTCAATGGCAGCATCGGAAGGGGTCCGAGATGACTTGGGAACCGGAGCATGAGATGCGTGAGCAGCATCCAGAGTTATTTGCAGAGCGAGACTTCGAGGGCGAAGTCTAGTTCTAGTGGGGGAGAATTGTAACAACCCGGATTCCCAGGTATTATTCATTTATTTATTTTTGGTAAATTGTGAGGAGACTCGGCGAGTTGGAGCCTAGACTTGCCGAGTAGGATCGCGGATTTGGACGCGGGTTCGCATCCGGACTCGGCGAGTCCACGCTGTTTAATGAAACCCTAATTTCCCGGCCCTGAGCCCTATTTAAAGGGCCTTATAACCCTTCATTGCGGCTACCTTCGACCTTGAGAGCACCAGAGCACATGTGAACCCTTGTGAGTGAGATAAGAGGCCATTATTCACCATTTTTGTGTGTATTTGCAAGAAAGGAAGAGGAAGGCCAAGCTAGGAGAGTTGGGGAGCTTGGATCAACTTCCATTTCGGCAGAGGAAGCTATTTGAGGTAACATTCAGAGCTTATTCTCATATTTTTCTTGATATGGTCAAATCTAGGGTTTCTTCATGCCTTGTTTGCCTTGTATTTGGAGTGTGAGAGGTCCCATGGGGAAATGGTACCTAGATCTGGACCTTAGTAGGTCCAGAGAGTCCCAAATGCTCTGCTTTATGCCTTTCCTTTTGAGTTGGGGGCTTAGGTTGCCATTTTAGATGTCATTTCACCAAAAGAAGCCTTGTAGGCGTTGCATGGTAGCCAAGATTGTGACTTTACGTGATGAATGTGCTTGGGAGGGCTGGATCTATGAGTTATTGGAGCGGATCTGGCCTCAGGAGTGAGTTTGAGTTCATGCATGGCTTAGACTCGCCGAGTCCGAAGAACAGACTCGGCGAGCAGCATGAAGATTGCCTTTAATCACTCAGCGAGTGGTCTTACCGAGTTATGGGTTAACTCAGTGAGTCAGGGAGAGTCAGAGAGGGTTGACAGGTGGACTGAGTCAAGCTGGAACTCGCCGAGTTGTTCTTGAGACTCGGCGAGTTGAGTCGTGGTGGCCCCACGATTCGTGCCAGGTGGAACTCGTCGAGTTAGGGATGTACTCGACGTGTCAAGAGAGGATCCTAGGGAGTCAGTGAACACGTATAGACTCGCCGAGTCGCTCTAGTGCACTCGCCGAGTCCGGTCAAAGTTGACCGTTGACCGTTGACCAGAGTTGACTTGATAGGGGTAGTCAACCTTAGTTGTAAAAGTGTTAATTAGAGATATATGATGTTATAGGAGGATTATAGCTCGGAGGATCAAGCACGAGTGATTTCCGAGATTCGCGAGTTATCGAGATACACGAGGTGAGTCTTCTCACTATACTTTACCTTGAGTAGGTACTCAGAGTTATGTGACAGAGTATTTGTATGCTATATGTATGTTATATGTTGTACTGCATTATTTCTATGTGATTTATGCTGTGCATGCTTATAGAGTTGGAACCGGAAGGTTCCCAGAGTTAGAACCAGAGGGTTCACAGAGTAGGGTCTACGGACCCACAGAGTTACAGCCTCGAGTGGCTAATATGTGTTGTGTGTGGTATTTTGGGGAACTAACTAAGCTTTGTGCTTACAGTGTTAGTGTTGTTTGTTTCAGGTACTAGTGATGACCGTGGGAAGGCGCCGGCTTGATCAGTACACACACATGGGATTTTTATGATATGTGATCTTGGGATTTATTGTATGGCATTGATTCGAGTTTCAAATACTGATGTTTTATGAAAAATTAAATGAATATGTTTTTATATTATGCGAAAAATTATTTTGAAAATTTGGGTGTTACATTTTGCACTCCCGAGAATCCCGAGATTCTCGGGATTTCCGCGAGAAAAATCAACAATCTAAATTCGAAGCTCTGGTCGATTGTTGTTTCGCTTTTTCAAACAATCAAGTGAGTTCATACCCCTGTAATCTACACTTTTAAATGTTTTATAAATGCTTTTATATGCTTTTAAAGGGGGGGGGGGGGGGAGGAATACAAGTAAACACACGTTTATTATCGTATGTTACATAAAGTTTCATTATACACTTTTTATCAAGTGAATCATATGTGATTTATAACTACTATATGGAAACTTTCGTATATAAAATATATCACGATAACATCTCGTCTTTTGAAATGAAATATGTTGTTATATATATATATATATATATATATATATATATATACACACACACACACACAAATCAAACACTTTGTTTATACTTTATGTATATTTGTCCATCTTTGACACTACAAAAGTTATACTTTTCATAACAAGTGAGCATTACACTAGAGTTACTATACAAACGAAACACACTTTTGGAAAACTATAATAGCTATAGTTTTACGAGAACATCATGAACTTTTACATACTAAAAATTCTATTTCAAGGAGATACTTTCATATACAAGAACAAACGAACATTTTCATACGTAAATCTATTTTATACTAAGTTTTGTGAGACATTAAACTTCACGTACGTTCGAGTATGCATTTCAAGTCCTATATTATATACTAGAATCCCTTGGAGGGGGAGCATGATGTTTGTGTATAGATCTATACGGGACTGAAAACCCCGCGCCCTGACTGTTAGCTACAATACACCATTTGGGGTGACAAACGTCAGAACTTTCCAACGCCTGAAGAACGTTGTTTATAGGCCGTCCTAGTTAATAGCATGGTTATAAAACTCACATGTAGTATTAAAAACACATTGATTTACGGGGTTTTCAGACGTCTTGGCAACTTTATACGTACATAAATTGACTAGTCTAGGCATGAAAAACATTATTGTGTTACAGTTTTGGAACTTCTAAACTGCCACCCACATACGGAAAAACATCGAATTTCTAGAAAATAGCATTGGTCTTGGTAGAAGGCTACATTTATACCAGTAGAAAATATGAGATTTTCTAGGAACAAACAAACAAAAACAAACCATTTCATTTTAGTTCATACAAACATTGTCATTAAATACTTATGAAACTCACCAGCTTAAATGCTGATCTACTCTTTCAAAACTACTTGTATGTCCCAGGGATTCAGTAATTACAGGTAACAAACAGCTTTTGAAGAAGGGACGCTGCGGATCCAACTTAAATTCATATTTTGACATCATATTGTAATTGGTTTTGAACATGTACCTTTCAACAATGTAAACTTTCAATTATATATATGATGGTTATATTGCTTTCTTTACTATGTATTCAATTGTTATGGCACTACATGAAGTCATCTGCCCTCGAACGTTTCCGCCGTTCCGGTTTGGGGGCGTGACAGATTGGTATCAGAGCATTGTTTATAGCGAACTAAGTATATCGAACCACATAAGATATACAAACTATAAATGCTTAAGGGACTAATACTCTCTGACAAAACATTTTTACGCCTAAGCCGTGTTTCGTTAACTTAAATTGTTAGTTCATTTAAGTTCAAATACATGCATACAACAAATTATTTTCATGGTTATAACTATACAAGAAGTATTTAGACAAGTTGGACACTACGATTAAACCTTGAAATATGCAGTCATATTTGGGACGAATATAGCATGATCAACTATATTTATCCGAGATTGGACTAATGTATGTCGAGGAATGATCATAGTGAGCAACAAGTCGAAACTTACCAAAACATCACAAGGATCAAACACACGAATTTAAATACTATAGGAGTATTTGGTACATAAAATAGTTTAACCTACATGTTTAGTCTTACATGTTCCAAATTTTGTTCAATTCTTATAACCCTATTATGTATAGTCAAATGGCTGGATTTCATCCACACGGAGACCCCTACTATCCCATCCAAGGCAACGGGGGATGGGTCGAAGAGGACCCCAAGGAAGACGAAGAACCCATAGAATTGGATGAAGAGGAGGACTCCGGTACTGACTCAGAGCCGGAAATAATCAACCCACCGCCCGCACAACCTCCCGTCTTCGTGAGAAACTTTCAAGGAGAAAATCTCATGTGGGGGAGCCATCTTCACCATTGGAGCCAACAATAAGGTCTACGCCCTCCCTACGACATGTGTAGAGACTTCTACGATGTCAGAGGCGGAAGTTTAGCCGATCGAGCACTCCCAGTTATGATTGGAAAACTAGCCAACCAGAGTTATCAATACGGAGGGCAAGCGGCCCGGATCCGCGAGGTCAATGTGGAAGTTCAGGTACACACTTCCGACATCCGCCGTCTAGAAAAATTGCAAGGGGATGACCAAGACCGCATCAACACCCTTCAAGCACAACTAAATACAACCATCACAGAAATGCTAGAAATGAGAGAACAACAGGCCGCTTTTGATAGGCGCCTTATGGGGTTGAAACAGTCGGACACAGAGTCAAGCTCCAAACGCAACTTACGCCGCAAGTAGAACTTGCCCGGCTCCCAAATTTTGTTATAAGTTAGGACCTCGGCTAAAAGTTTTATTTTTCTTTTAAACTTTCTAACCGGAGACCCTTAAAGGGGTCAAATTTTCTTGATCGTTGTATCAACTATTATATTAATATAATTGGCACGCTATTATTACTACATTAAGTATTTCGTTCAATTCTTAAAATGTTAAGGAGAAACCATACGCTTGTTTCATATATTCGGATTTACGAATAACTTTCATTCTTCTATCATTAAGACTCATACTATCATCTGTTGTTGAACTATGGCGATTTAGTTCATGAGACACATTCATTTTCTATGTTATGTAATTCTTATCTTTATCTTTTCAACCTATAGTTGAAGGATGCCTCTGCGTAGAAATCTGAGACGTAACAACGGTGGGGAAGAACCGATACCACCACCGCCTCCACCTCCTCAGTTCGATGCTATTATGTTTCAAGCAGCAGTCACAACGGCTGTGGCGACTGCCATGTCACATATCAATACTCCTGTTACTACTGGTTCAGGAATTGGCACACTTCCTTGCAACCACGGCGAGAGTCATGGGCAATACCGAGAGTGCACCTATAAAGACTTTACGAATGCCAAACCGCAGATGTTTAATGGAACTGGTGGTGTGATGATTTTGAGGCAGTCGATCGAAAGGACAGAACCGGTCTTTGAAATCTGCTCCTGTCCCGAGCACAACAAAGTCATATTTGCCACTTACACACTTACTGATAGAGCTTTAACTTGGTGGAATGGCCACGTTAAGGCACTTACTCTAATAGTGGCGAATTCAATAAGAACTTAAAAATCATGCTGATGAGAGAGTACTGTCCACGAGGGGAGGTTCAAAAACTCGAGCACGACCTCTGGACTCTTGGAATGATTGGTACCGATATATCAACTTATACCAACAGATTCTGCGATCTGGCAATCCTTTGCCCAGATATGATTGCTCCTGAGAGCAAGAAAATAGAGAGATACAGTTGGGGATTGTCGCCCCAAATTCATTCAAGCGTGTTAGCTTCAAAACCTGACACTTTTGAAAGTGCCAAGGAGCTGACACAATCTCTTATTGATCACGGAAGTCATCAGATCTCAACGATTTTTGCACCAAAACCACAAAGGGGAAACAACAACAACAATAACAGGAAGAGAGGATGGAATAAGGGGAAGGGTGGGTCTTCCCAAGAGTCCTCAAAGAAATAGCAACTAGTTACAGTGAATGCTGCTACTGCACCTACTACCATTTCTACAAATCTCTACCCAACAAACCCTTATGTGGGTAACCTTCCAAAGTGAACCAAATGCACTTACCACCACAATGGACCTTGTCGGGAAATGCAGTGCTCCAACTGAAATAAAAAGGGACACATTGCCCATTTCTGCAAAGCCCCCGTAAAGCCGATCACTCAAGTTCCCAATGCTGGTGTGGGCCAAGCTTGCTACGGTTGTGGCGAGGTGGGCCACTACAAAAGAAACTGCCCGAAGGCAGCGATTACCGGCAGAGTGGGACGAGTTTTGGCTATAGTCGACGAAGAAGCCGTAGTTGATCCTACAGTAGTTGCTCGTACGTTTCTTCTCGATAATTCATATGCATGCATACTATTCGATAGTGGAGCAGAGAGAAGCTTCGTGAGCCAGAATTTTATTCACTTAGTAAAACATAAACCTCGCACGTTAGAAAAATCATTCACTGTAGAAATGACAAACGGGAAAACGGAAAACACTAACTGCATATACATGGGTTGTACATTAACTTTAGACGGTCATTCTTTCCCAATCAACCTCATGCCGGTCCAAATTAAAAGTTTCGACGTCATAGTCGGCATGGATTGGTTAAGTCTTCTTCGCGCTGACATCATGTGCTTTGAGAAAGAAGTTCGTCTTAATCTCCCTAACAATGAAACACTAGTGATTTACGGCGACAAATCAAGTACAAACCTTCGCATCATTTCGTGCATCCAAGCTCGGAAGTGTTTGCGGAAGGATTATCATGCTTTTCTTGCACACATCGTCGATACGAGTCAGGAATTGAAAGACATTAAGAGCATTCCAGAAGTACACGACTTTCCCGATATCTTTCCAGAAGAACTACCGGGACTACCACCACAGCGTCAAGTCGAGTTTAGAATCGACTTAGTTCCAGGGGCTACCCCAGTAGCCAAATCGCCTTATCGTCTGGCACCAGCAAAGATGCAAGAACTTTCCAGTCAGCTTAACGAACTCCACCAAAAAGGATTCATTAGACCAAGCTTCTCACCTTGGGGAGCACCGGTCTTGTTTGTAAAGAAGAAAGACGGATCGTTCCGTATGTGCATTGACTACAGAGAATTAAACAAACTTACTGTCAAAAATCGTTACCCTCTGCCCCGCATTGACGACCTATTTGATCAACTTCAAGGAGCAAACTACTTCTCGAAGATAGATCTAAGATCCGATTATCACCAATTACGAGTATTAGAGGAGGATATTCCCAAGACAGCCTTCCGAACTCGTTATGGGCACTACGGATTTGTAGTGATGCCGTTCGGATTAACCAACGCACCAGCAGTATTCATGGACCTAATGAATAAGGTGTGCCATCCTTACTTGGATCAGTTCGTCATCGTCTTCATTGATGATGTACTTATCTACTCCCGAAGTAAGGAAGAACATAGTCAGCACCTACGAAATGTCTTAGAAACATTACGATCGGAGAAGCTCTATGCGAAGTTCTCTAAATGCGAATTTTGGATTCAAAGAGTCGAATTTTGGGCCACGTTGTTAGCGAAAAGGGGATAGACGTGGACCCCTCCAAAATTAAGGCCATTGAGAACTGGTTGGCACCGAAGACACCTACGGAGATTCATCAATTTCTAGGTCTCACTGGCTACTATCGCAGATTCATAAAGAACTTCTCTAGCATTGCGAAACCTCTTACTACATTAACCCAGAAAGGGGTGATCTTTGACTGGGAAGCGAAACAAGAGAAGGCGTTCCAAACACTGAAACAAGCCTTGTGCACCGCACTGATACTATCCCTCCCCGAAGGGATAGAAGATTTCGTAGTGTATTGCGATGCATCAAATCAAGGACTTGGTTGTGTTCTTATGCAAAGAGGTAAGGTTATTGCCTATGCCTCCTGTCAGCTTAAGATACACGAAGTAAACTATACAACACACGATCTTGAGTTAGGAGCAGTGGTATTTGCTTTGAAGTTCTGGAGACACTACCTGTACGGAACAAAGAGTACTATTTTCACCGACCACAAGAGCCTTCAACACATTTTCGATCAGAAGGAGCTCAACATGCGACAACAACGATGGGTCGAGCTACTTAATGACTACGAATGCGAAATTCGTTATCACCCTGGCAAGGCCAATGTAGTAGCTGACGCCCTCCGTCGAAAAGAATACACTGGTCGGAGAGTCAAATCTCTGACTATGACTATCCATTCACACTTGTCCACACAAATTAAGGAGGCTCAACTGGAAGCTTTGAAACCTGAAAATGTGGCGGGTGAATCCCTGAGAGGGATGGAGAAGAATATAGAAATCAAGGGTAGCGGAGCATATTATCTCATGGACCGTATCTGGACACCGAGACATGGTGGCTTCAGAGACTTGGTCATGACTGAAGCACACAACACGAGATATTCCGTTCACCCAGGTTCAGATAAGATGTACCTGGATCTTAAGAAACTGTACTGGTGGCCTAACATGAAAGCAGAAATTGCTACCTTCGTAAGTAAATGCTTACTTGTGCTAAGGTTAAGGTCGAGTACCAGAAACCTTCAGGATTACTACAACAACCGGAGATACCGGAATGGAAATGGGAACGGATTACTATGGACTTCATAACCAAGTTGCCCAAGACAATGGGTGGACTCGATACCATATGGGTTATCATCGACAGATTGACCAAATCCGCGCATTTTCTACCAATCAAGGAGACTGACAAGATGGAAAGGCTTACAAGAACTTACATAAGGGAAATAGTATGAGTGCATGATGTTCTAATATCCATTATCTCCGATAGAGATAGTAGATTCACTTCAAGGTTCTGGCAGTCACTACAAAGTTCCCTGGGGACTAGGCTGGACATGAGTACCGCCTACCATCCACAAACAGACGGGCAAAGTGAGAGAATGATACAAACTTTGGAAGATATGCTGAGAGCCTGTGTGATTGACTTTGGAAAGGCATGTGATATCCATTTACCTCTTGTCGAATTTTCATACAACAATAGTTATCATACGAGCATAACGGCTACTCCATTTGAAGCCCTCTATGGCCGTAAGTGCAGATCACCTCTATGCTGGGCTGAAGTTGGTGACACACAGTTAGCTAAAGGACGAATTCCTGAAAGCACTCTCACCAGTAGCAGTGTTCGTTTGGATGGATCGGTTTGATCCGATCCAATTAAGTAAATCCAAATTGATTTCGGTTTTCAAAATAGGGATCCGAATTATCCAAACTAGATCAAATCCGATCCGATCCAATCCAATTACAATTCGGTTGGATCGGTTTTTGTACTTCGGTTTTCAAAAGTCGGAACAATTTAAAACAACATATAATTATAATATTATCCTATTTTTAATGAAGAAGTAAAAATAAATTATTTAGTTGTGATTTAAAATTTATAAACAACTAGTAAGAAGGTATATTATAATATAGTATTAAATATATAAAAAAACTTTTGAGAGAAAATGCATATTAAATTGTTTACTATGTGAAACTTTTTGAACTTTTTTGAAAAAAATTAATTATAAAATTAATAAATAATTATAGATATATTAAAAATAAATAAATAATAAACTATTATTCGGTTTTTTTGGAGTCTTCGGTTCTTATTTCATAAACCAAAACCAATCCGAAATCCAAAATAATAATTTCGGTTTTGGTGAAATCCAATCCAAAAATCCGAATATCCGAACCAAATAGTCCAATCCAAATTGTCCAATTGGACAATTCGGTTTTATCCAAATAGTGAACAGCCCTACTCACCAGTCCGGAAATCATACGAGAAACAACAGAGAAGATCGTTCAGATTCATGAACGATTGAAAGCCATTAGAGACCGACAGAAAAGCTACACTGACAAAAGGAGGAAACCTTTGGAATTCCAGGTAGGAGACCGCGTTCTATTGAAGGTCTCACCTTGGAAAGGCTTGATACGCTTTGGAAAGCGTGGAAAGCTAAATC
This sequence comes from Lactuca serriola, assembly GCF_051521515.1. Classification (NCBI taxonomy): domain Eukaryota; kingdom Viridiplantae; phylum Streptophyta; class Magnoliopsida; order Asterales; family Asteraceae; genus Lactuca; species Lactuca serriola. The sequence goes on along the minus strand of NC_136416.1, from coordinate 171,229,574 downwards.
CAAGATACGTAGGGCCTTTCGAGATTCTCGCCAGAATCGGCCCTGTAGCTTACAAACTCAATCTACCACGTGAACTTAGTAATGTACATCCAACTTTCCACGTCTCGAACTTGAAAAAGTGTCTGTCCGATGAGACTCTTGTTATCCCACTCGACGAGATCGAGATCAACGAGAGCCTCAACTTCGTGGAACAACCGCTAGAAATCATGGACCGAGAGGTCAAACAAACGAAACAAAGTCGCATACCCATCGTGAATGTTCGCTGGAATGCCAAGCGAGGACCTGAATTCACATAGGAGCGCGAAGATCAGATGAAACAAAAGTACCCACATCTTTTTCCATGATTTACAAGTGTGTTTCTTACATTAAATTTCAGGACGAAATTCCCTCTAACGGGGGGATGATGTGACAACCCGATATTTCGAATCTATGTAATGACCTGAAAGGCAAGTATTGTAACCTCTTTTGATGTAATGAATTTAACTTCGAAAATAAAATGTTCAAAAGTATCTATTGGGTTACCTACTATGCTAGATATTGAGTCAAGGTTTACAGAAATACTAAGAACACTAAAATCCGAGTTATAACGAAGAAGTTATGACCATTCTAAGATTTACGACAAAACCGACAATACAGATAAACGTAAAAACACGAAGTTTCAATACGATAGTTTTTAGCCTTAAGTATCTAAATGAAAGTTGTAGATATCATTAAACCATAAACGTACATAAAAAGAGCGACCAAATCTGACTTCGTATGAGGAAGTTATGATTTTTCCAAAATACGGAGATAACAGTAGACAGCTAAAAACTCGAAATAGAGATTGAGAGGTTTTTGGTCAAAACAACCTAAATAAGAATCAAAGGCATCAACAATAGTAGTGTAACGGTGAAAAGTCTGGCGAAAACGGACATCGGATGAAGAAGTTATGAATTTTTAACGGACTTTTCGTGTCCCGGCCTGTTAAAAATATAATAAATAAAAATAAGTTCAAAATTTGCGAATGAAGTCTAAACGAGAGTTGTAGAGCATATTTTCACCTACGCGTGCATATAAAGAACGTCAAAAACGAAGCTCGTATGAGAAAGTTATGGATTTTACAAGTTCGGAGTACACGCACCGAGAGGATTTACGCCCAGCGTACCCTCGTATGCCAAGCGTAATGGAGTGCTAGGCCTCGGTTCGTCCACGTCACCCCTACTCTTCTTGCCGATCACATCCGATGCTTCATCCGAAGAAGCGGTAAGCAATGATGCACACGTATGCCCAACGTAATTCCGGAGTACGCCTCGCGTACCGAAGGATTCAGCCCTCCTATAAAAGGGATGCGAGGGTGCCGGCCAAATTTTCTCATTCTCTCTCTTTCTCTCACGATTTTACCTCTTTTTGCATGCAAGAAATATCCCGAAGCCCTGGTTTTCATATATAAGCCCTGAAGGAAGGTTTTGCACTCCCGAGAATCCCGAGATTTCCGCGAGAAAAATCAACAATCTAAAGTTGAAGCTCTACTCGATTGTCGTTTCGCTTTTTCAAACAATCAAGTGAGTTCATACCCCTATAATATACACTTTTAAATGTTTTATAAATGCTTTTAAAGGGGGGGGGGGGGGGGGAATACAAGTAAACACACGTTTATTATCGTATGTTACATAAAGTTTCATTATACACTTTTTATCAAGTGAATCGTATGTGATTTATAACTACTATATGGAAACTTTCGTATATAAAATATATCACGATAACATCTCATCTTTTGAAATGAAATATGTTGTTATATATATATATATATATATATATATATATATATATATATATATATATATATATATATATACACACACACACACACACACAAATCAAACACTTTGTTTATACTTTATGTGTATGTGTCCATCTTTGACACTACAAAAGTTATACTTTTCATAACAAGTGAGCATTACACTAGGGTTTACTATACAAACGAAACACACTTTTGGAAAACTATAATAGCTATAGTTTTACGAGAACATCATGAACTTTTACATACTAAAAATTCTATTTCAAGGAGATACTTTCATATACAAGAACAAACGAACATTTTCATACGTAAATCTATTTTATACTAAGTTTTGTGAGACATTAAACTTCACGTACGTTCGAGTATGCATTTCAAGTCCTATATTATATACTAGAATCCCTTGGAGGGGGAGCATGATGTTTGTGTATAGATCTATACGGGACTGAAAACCCCGCGCCCTGACTGTTAGCTACAATACACCATTTGGGGTGACAAACGTCAGAACTTTCCAACGCCTGAAGAACGTTGTTTATAGGCCGTCCTAGTTAATAGCATGGTTATAAAACTCACATGTAGTATTAAAAACACATTGATTTACGGGGTTTTCAGACGTCTTGGCAACTTTATACGTACATAAATTGACTAGTCTAGGCATGAAAAACATTATTGTGTTACAGTTTTGGAACTTCTAAACTGCCACCCACATACGGAAAAACATCGAATTTCTAGAAAATAGCATTGGTCTTGGTAGAAGGCTACATTTATACCAGTAGAAAATATGAGATTTTCTAGGAACAAACAAACAAAAACAAACCATTTCATTTTAGTTCATACAAACATTGTCATTAAATACTTATGAAACTCACCAGCTTAAATGCTGATCTACTCTTTCAAAACTACTTGTATGTCCCAGGGATTCAGTAATTACAGGTAACAAACAGCTTTTGAAGAAGGGACGCTGCGACGCCAATTTAAATTCATATTTTGACATCATATTGTAATTGGTTTTGAACATGTACCTTTCAACAATGTAAACTTTCAATTATATATATGATGGTTATATTGCTTTCTGTACTATGTATTCAATTGTTACGGTACTACATGAAGTCATCCGCCCTCGAACGTTTTCGCCGTTCTGGTTTGGGGGTGTGACAATGACCATGGACATGTTGATTCCATTCCTATGAATAAGACCATACATGATGTTTTTTTGAGCAAGCTATTCCCCAAGGTGCAGTCAATCCCATCAAGTCCTCATGAGGACGATAATTTTCGTATAGACGACAATGAAACAATTGTTGAGGAAGTAATAACTTATAATGAGAATGTTAACCGGAAAAAACAAAAACTTGTCCTAGGTATGAGATTTGAAAGTCCAGAACAGTTAAAACATATGTTATGTAATTATGCTATTGCTAATGGCTATCAGTTGTGCTACTAGAAAAATGATAGTAGGAGCCTTTTAGTGAAATGTTGTTCTGACAGTGTAAGTTTAGACTTTGGGCCTCATGGATGAGTGAAGAACTATCTTTCCAGATTAAGTCACTCATAGATGAGCACAATTATGCAAGAAATTTCAAATTGGGATCAATTGTTAGCTATGCTTGGATTGGCAACCACTTTACAACTGACTTCTTAAATAGGAAAAAAATGAGTGTTAGGATGCTTAAGGAAGAGGTGAAACAAACTTTTGAAATAGATGCGAGTATGGGACAGTGTAGGAGAGCAAAGAAACATGCCATTGAGCTAATTGAAGGCAAACTTGGTGAGCATTATTCAAAGCTTTGGTCTTATGGTGAAGAGATAAGAAGATCAAACCTTGGATCAACTGTGAAGATTGGTGTGAATAGTATGCCTGATGGGAAGACTTATTTTAGTAACTTTTACGTATGTTTTGAGGGAATAAAGCAAGGATGGAGAGGTAGTTGCAGAAGAGTAATAAATCTGGATGGGTGTTTCTTGAAAGGCTTATGTACTGGTGAGTTAATATGTGCAGTTGGAAGGGATGCTAATAATCATATATTTCTAATTGCATGGGCAGTTGTTTGTGTGGAAAACAAAGAGAATTGGAAATGGTTTTTGGTGAATTTAAGGGATGATCTAGGAATGGAAAATGGTTTTGGTATTACTTTGATGTCAGATCAACATAAGGTATGTTTAGTACCATATCCTATCATTTTAATCTAAATGTAATTGTTTGTTTTAATAATTTCCCTTTTTGGTGTAGGGTTTGTTGGAGGCTGTTAAAGACGTTTTGCCTACTGCAGAACATAGGCAGTGGGCAAGGCATATTGTAGCCAACTTTCGGTAAAGATTCAGTGGAGTACATTATGAGCGGATGTTTTGGAGGGCATGCAAAGCATCTACTGAGCCTTTGTTTAATGCAGCAATGAAAGAAATCTAACTCCTAAACCCTGCAGCCTTTGAATATCTTATGGAGAAGAACCCTAAATCAGGGTGCAGAGCTTTCTTTCATGAAGGTAGGATGTGTGATGCAGTAGAAAATGGATTGTCTGAAAGTTTTAACAATGTCACTAGAGATGCAAGGAAAAAACCAATCATCACAATGTTAGAGGAAATTAGATTGTATGTTATGGAAAGGCAGTTTAATTTGAGTAGCAAAGGTAGTTCATGGCCTGATTTTAAACCATGTCCAACAATTACAACCTTACTTAATCAACTGAAAAAAGCTCAAAGGTAAATATAATGTAATAAGTTTACTTTGATTACTATAAACATACATTAACTTCCAACCAATGTTTGTAGATACTGGCAGGTTCTACCAACTGGTTTAAACCAGTTTGAGATAAGAAACTTGGCTGAGGCTTACGTGGTGGATTTAGACAAGAAGACATGCTCCTGTAGAGTGTGGCAACTAAATGGCTATGGTTGTGCACATTCAGTTGCAACCATTTCCTTCTTAATAGGGATGTTGGATGTTATGTGGATACAATGTACTTTGGAGCAGTTTACAAGAACACGTACAAGTATCCAATGCATGGGATGATTGGAAGAAATATGTGGCCATGTACTAACTATAGTCCACCACTACCACCATTGAGGAGAAAAATGCCAGGAAGACCAAAAGTGAATAGAAGAAAGGAACCAACTGAAAAGACTACAAGGCACATGGTCTCAAAGGATGGCAATTTTTTTTTATGCAATGTGTGTAAGGAAGTTGGACATAACAAAGCTACATGTCCTAAAGTTGACAAGCCCATAAAAATTAAGGTCAAAAGGAGAAAGAAAGAAAATGGAGGTGAAGGAGGCAGTGGAACAAACACAAACGTAGGTGGTAATGGAGGTGAAGGATGTACTGGAACAAACACAAACGGAGGTGGTAATGGAGGTGAAGGAGGCAGTGGAACACAACCAAAAGGAAAAGAGACTACACGGAAAAGGAAATGTTCTGAAAGGATTATAAAAAAGAAATTGGCAAAAAGGGTTGAAGGAAAAAATGGAGAAGGCAATACAAGTGCTAATCCATTAGTTTTTGATTAAGGATAATGTGTTTATTTTATGATTAAGTAGTTGGATGTCGTTGGATTTACGTATGGATGTTTGTATGGATGTGTGTTGCATGTTTTTTTTACCAAATTTGTTTGTGTCTAGTTATGTTATTTGAGATACGATGTTTGCAATCTTATGGTTATGTAATGGACGTGCATGGTTATTCTAACAACTTCATGTATTATTATATATCTATGTGGTCCATTTTGTGGTCCACTGCACTAATTTTCAATTAAAAAACGAGTATGCAAAATAGTGATAATGTGGATGTTGTGATAATGAGCATTTTCATTAATTTCCAAGAGGAGTACACAACCACGTTGGTAAATTATTACAAAGCATCAGAAAAAATATTAACAACCCATTACAACTTATACACTATTATGACAAAGAAAATAGCCCAACTAAGAAATACACAAATTTTCATCTTCCTAACATCGGACTTAAGCTTCTTATTCGACCTAAGCAAAGTTGCAATCATGAAAGCCTCTCCACTTGTGCTATCAACTTCATCAACCCAACAAATAAACCATTTTCGTGGATCCTGGAATTAGATATTTGTTAGTAACAAACGGATTGTGCAGAAACCCATTTAAAATCTAGGGCTAAAGTTAAAGGAAACTTGCAATCATTTTTTACCTTTTTGGGGCAAGCATAAAAGGGTCGTACTGGGTTGCTTTGAGTGGTTGAGGTTCGTATTATAGCCTCATACCCACAACAACATTCCACTGATTTCATGGTTCGTTCCATCTTCATACCTCCAATTTCCAACAACAGAAGAAGCAAGCAAAAACAATGATAAATGGTAACGGATCTATCTATGTGAGTGGTATATATTGGAGACTACAATGTGAAAGGACAAAAATACCCCCAAGGTCCTCATTAACTAAGGTGATGATTTCCATTATAATAATCACGATTACATAGTGATTTATACAAAATTCTTGCTAACACAGGACTTCTTCCTCCACTACCAAAAGATTACACTAAAAAACGATTTCAGGAGTTACACAGCGATCCACATTAACCCTTATAGACAACATTGCACATCAACACATAAAACACATATAATCTAAATAAACACATCGAGAACAAACATCACCGCACTCACTATCAGATTAGCATGTGTATTTTCTCCACGAGAAAACCAATCGTCACCACCACAAGTGCCACCACCACAACAGTCATAGCCTGCAACTTCTTCTCGTTACGGTCTAATCGGCGCTGCATAACAAGCATTTCGAACCTTGATATCATAGAATCACGCCCCATTTCCTTCTTAATGCGATCCATCTCCACCTGTGTTTCCGCCATTCTCTCCCCACAATCACAGAATATTGTGTGAAGGTCACTGAAGTTCATCCGGACTTGAGAATTTAAGGAAATCGAATCTGGTTTGATTGAATTTTCGTGTTCCTTTTCCTGTCAAATGAATTAAACCCAAACACTCATTTGGGTTCTACCGATCATTGTCAAACATCTAAAAAAAACTGAGATACATTCTGCGTTTGACCTCTAATCACCGAACAATCTATCCTCCAACCTTTCTTTTCCTTCCATCGATCCTTGCTGCCAAATCGTTCCCACTTGATGTTGCTGAAGTCCTGATTTGATTGAAACGATTCATCAAAAATGGAAGCTAGCAAGTAAAGATTAGCAAAAAGTGAGAAAAATTATATAATGTACCTTTTCCCAGTTCTTATTCAAAATTACATCCATGGAGATTGTACCTTCCAGGATTAAAATCAAGAAGATGAAAATAAGGTGGAGGCGTGAGGACCTTTGATAGAGCAGCGATGGTGGGGATCGTATTCATAAACTGAGATACCTTCTGCGTTTGACCTCTAATCATCTGACAATCTATCCTCCAACCTCTATTTTCCTTCCGTCGATCCATGCTACCAAATCGTTCCCACCTGATGTCGCTGAAGTCCTGATTTGATTGAAACGATTCATCAAAAATGGAAGCTAGCAAGTAAATATTGTGGAGGGGGAGGAGCTATTTCGATTGGAGAAAGGATGCAAAGAGGAACACAAGCCCGAGGTTGAAACAGATTGGTCGTTCGATGCAGACGATCGTCGTTGGAGGAGGCGTATGTGATATGCTGTATAAGGTTATTAGGTCAAATATATTTACTTTATTTCCATAATTGTAGGATTTCAATTAAATGATTTCCTTAACTAAAAATACAAAAGGTCCAAAATACCCTTTATTGATTTATTTAATTATTTATTATTTCTTGAATTCTCATTGGTGCATTTAGGTACACAATATTTGTTGAAAACATTTGAACCTAACTCTCTCTCTCTCTCTCTCTCTCTATATATATATATATATATATATATATATATATATATATATATATATATATATATATATATATATATATATATATATATATATATATATATATATATATATATATATATATATATATAGGTGTCCAATTCAAAATAGAAAATCTAGGATTCAATGTTATAGGTGTCCAATTCAAATAGAAAATCAAAATAGTCGGGTCAATATTTGTTTTTATCGGGTTATAATATTATCTAACAATATATATATATATATATATATATATATATATATATATATATATATATATATAGGTGTCCAATTCAAATAGAAAATCTAGGATTCAATGTTATAGGTGTCCAATTCAAATAGAAAATCAAAATAGCCGGGTCAATATTTGTTTTTATCGGGTTATAATATTATCTAACAAGATATAATGTTAATTTTTTATACCAAATATCAAAGTAGTAGTAAATAAATGTCTAACACATCTTTAAATAATCTTTCATAAATTAATCAAATCATATTATTAGGTAAAACAAATATAAACCAAATTATTGATATTAAATACAAGATAGAAATACAAAATATATATAATCAATAGAAAATAAACAACTGAGATTATTCTTGATTGTTCATCACTAATTATAAATAAAACTATAAACCAATCTAATATAAAAAAACTAAAAGGGGAAACCAATATACTGATTACTATAACTTATTTGTGAAAGTTCAAACTATGTGCTAGAGTGGTTTTGTTGGGAACACAACAAAACAAGTTAAAAACTTCAAACAAAACGATTAACGACTTTGGTAACACTCATGCAATAAAACTACTGAAAAATTGCAAACAAAACTAAACACGATATTTAACGTGGTTCGGTCTAATCTGACCTACATCTATGGGCGAACAAGAGAGATGAAATTTTATTAACACCAAAAAAAATTACAATTATACAAGGATAAACTGCACTTATATTTTGATCACTCACTGTAAGGTATCACTCGTATTTTTGGCTACAAAAAATAAGGCTTTGCGCCAAAATAGAAACTACCTCACTTTTCTTATATGTGTAACTATGCTCTTTGTGTTACACACATTCTACTTATGAAGAGTACATATTTATATGCATTAGATCCATAAGTTTGATTTTCATTCACATACATGTGAAAATGATGAAGCCACCATTTCACCTTTGTGAATAGCCTACCAACAAAAAAAAACCTCCTTCACATTCTTCATTGCATAGTGCCAGATTTTAGCTTACAAGAAACAAAAAAGTGTCTCAACTTTTGAGCACGCATTTAGTGCACTGTAAGATCAAATGCATACATTTCCATTTTATTTGACTTTTGATTGCAAGGCTTGAAATTTACTGCAAGAGTAACATATATTCTGCAGCTTTGACTTTGAAGCCATTTCCTAGTCCACCAAACATGCCAAGTTACATTTATGGTCTTTGAACTACGGAAAACTTGTCATGACTCCACAAATCTTAACAATCTCCCACTTGGAGGCTTGGACAACTTAGTCTTTCTCTGCCATCCAACCATTGTAACATTCCTTAATCTCTCTCATTCTCTCTCTCTCTCTCTCTCTCTCTCTCTCCCTCTCTCTCGTTTTATGACATGCTCCTTTCCTCAAACCTATGAAAGGCCAGTTGAAGCCATACAAAGATTCAGTTTCTCAGTAGTAACCACCTTGGTGAACATAACTATTGGATTCTTTGTTCCAAGGATTTTCTTCCGATTCAGAGTTCCATCATTAATTAACTCTCGAATGAACTGGTACCTCATCTGAATGTGTTTCGTTCTACTACGAAACACAAGATTCTTTGCTAGTTAAATTGAACTATGTTTGTCACAATGCAATACACAATCCTCATGTTGCATTCCAAGTTCTGAGAGGAAGTTCTTCAACCATATAAGCTCTTTGGTTGCTTCTGCAATAGCCATATACTATGCTTCTGTGGTTGACAAGGCAACACTCTTTTGTAACTAATACATCCAACAGATTGTCGTACCTCTGATCGTGAACATATACCCCATTGTTCTTTTACCCGAATCCATACATCCACACAAATCTACATCGGCGAACCCTTCTAAGACCACCCCTTTCTTCTGAAACGTAGGGAAACCTCATATGTTACTTTTAAGTAGTGTAACAACCACTTTACTCCCTCCTAATGCCATCTTCCTGGATTTTACATAAACATGCTCACAACACCCACTGCATGAGCAATGTCTAGTCTGGTGCATACCATAGCATACATCAAGCTACCAACTGCAGATACATAAGGATCTTTAGTCACATGTTCCTTATCTTCTTCCGTCTTTAGGGATTGCTTCTTTGAGAGTCTCAACAAACTTCCCAAAGGTGTACTTCTGGCTTTAGCATCTGCCATGCTGAACCTTTCTAAAAATTTCTTGAGGTACTTAGCTTATGAAAGTTTTAGTGTACCAGTAACTCTGTTCCTAGCTATGCTCATGCCTAATATCTACTTAGCAATCCCTAGGTCCTTCATCTCAAACTCTTTAGACAACATCTTCTTAAGCCTGTTGAACTCCTTCATGTCGGACCCAATGATCAACATGTCATCAACATACAATACCAAGATGATATATGCAGAATTGTATTTCTTCAAGTAACAACAATGATCCATCTCACATTGGTTGTACCCACTCATTTGCATGAAACTATCAAACTTCAAGTACTATTTTCTTTGAGCTTGATTCAATCCATACAGACTTTTCTTCAGTTTGCACACTAGAATTTTCTTACCAACTGTAGGAAACCCTATCGTTGTTCCATGTAGATGTCTTCTTTTAGGTCACCATGGAGAAAGGCTGTCTTCCCATCTAGCTACTATAGATGGAGATCTTTAAACGCTACAATACCCAAGACCATTCTAATTATAGTTATCTTTACAATTAGAGATAAGATCTCATTATAATCAACTCCTCTCTTCTATTGAAACCCTTTAACCATTAACCATGCCTTGTATCGTTTAGTGCCATCAATCTCATATTTTGACTCGAAACACCCATTTGTTTTGCAGTTATTTCTTTCCTGGTAGGAGCTTGACCAAGGACCAAGTATGGTTCTTGTCAAGTGAGCTCAACTCGTCTTCCATAGCCTTCTTCCACTGTATGGAATCTTTCATCCTTAAGGTCTCTAGATAAGACTCAGGTTCACCGTTATTATTTAACAACAAGTAATTAGCTGAAGGAGAATATTTGATTGAAGGTCTTCGTTCTCTAGTGGATCTACGAATAATAGGAGTTTCGGTTTCTACATTATCTGTAACCTCATCCTCTGAACTACTATCCACTATGCTCCTATTATCTGTAGATACATCGGAGCTCCCACTGCTTCCTGAACTTTCACCTATCTCTGGAGTACTGACAGGTTTTATGATGTCGTCCTCTAGGATTTCTTCTAACTCAACTTGATCTTTCTTTTCAGGTTGCTTGTCACTATTGAATCTCTTTGCAAGTTCATCCTTATATAGAGCACTTTCGCTGAACACCACATCCTGACTTCTGATAACCTTCTTATTTTCGTTATCCTACAAATGGTAACCATGTCATCCAATCCGTAACATATAAAGGTGCACTTTCTTGAATTTTCCTCTAGCTTGTCTCTCTCCGATTCTTTAACTTTGACATATGAGAAACAACCAAATACCTTCAAGTGTTTGAGTGAAATCTCTCGATCTTGTCGTTCCTCTTCTTGGAATCTTGAACCATATGGGGACTGAGGATTTTTTTGATTAAATATGCAACTGTGTTGACCAAATCTGCCCAAAACATCTTAGATAAATCTGCATGAAATCTCATACTTTTATCCCTCTTGTTCAGTGTTCAGTTCATTCTCTCAACTACCCTATTCTACCGAGGCATCTTTGGAACCATCTTCTATATTCTGATTCCTTGGTCAGCACAATAATAAATAAATTCTTCGCTACTGTATTTGTTCCCATTATCTAATTTGAAACACTTTATTTTCAAGTTCGTTTCATTCTCTATAATAGCTTTCCATTTCTTGAATGTGCTAAAAACTTCAGGCTTATGCTTTGATGTGCATGAAAGTACTCACTAATTTTAATATTTATAACCTAACAAACTTAAACTAACTATGCACTTATAGGCAACGTACCTTGTCAGATTACAGTATAGCTGTAACACCCAGGATTTTGAAAGCCAAGAAAGTAAAGGAAACCCTAAATTTAAGAGGGACTCGACGAGTCAAAGGAAGGACTCGGCGAGTCGGAGCGGGATCCGGGTCGATAAGAAAGTGACCAACTCGACGAGTCGGCCAAGTGGACTCGGCGAGTCTGGTCTGTGCGAGGAAAACCCTAAATCCGGGGCTTGGAGCCTATTTAAGCATCTTAATCTTCTTCCTAGGGCTCCTTTACAGCCTCTTGCACCCAGAACGCCGCACCTTAAGCCCCCATTGTGTTCATTCAAGCTTTTAGCCATTTTTGAGTGGGTTTAAGGAAGAAGAAGGAGTGGGAATCCTTGAAGCATCAGGGAGTGGCTTTGGATCTGAAGTTTGGGAAGCATTTCAGAGCATTAGAAGGTATCAATTCGTTTATCTCCTCCAGATTTTTCCCTTGGTTATGAGTTTTGGGGCTTTTAAGCCATGTTTAAGACCAATCTTGAGCTTGAGGTCCAGATCTGAGGTTGCTACCTCAGATCCATGTTTATTTTGGTTTGTAATCCCAGAAAGTATCAGCCATTGGGTGGAAATTGGAGTCTCTTGGTCCTAAACCCTAGCTATGGGTGTATTTTGCCTAGATCTCACTCTCTACACGTAAAGTTTGCAACTTTACGTGGGAAATAGGCTTGGGGAGGGTAGATCTATAGTTTGGAGCTCATGCATGACTCGGAAGTCCTCTGCATGTAAGTGGATCTAAGTGGACTCGACGAGTCCTTCGAGTGGACTCGGCGAGTAGCTTGAAGATGAGGAGGAACTCAACGAGTGGGATGAACAGCTCGTCGAGTCGGATGAAGATGGGTATGAACTCGGCGAGTTGGATGAACAGCTCGTCGAGTTGGATGAAGTTTGTCGTGTGCTCGGCGAGTCTGTTCTTAGACTCGGCGAGTCAGGTCGAGTGGTCCCAAACCCTTCGAGTTAAGACTCGAGTCAGCGAGTCGAGCCAGGACTCAGTGAGTTGGTCAGGACAGGAATCGGGAATCAGTAGACTCGGCGAGTCAGGGGCTGACTCGGCGAGTAGAGTCGCGAGTGGAAGGACTCTGGAATTATGAACTCGGCGAGTCAGTAGGGTGACTCGACGAGTAGGGTTGACCTGGAAGGTTGACTTTGACCAGGACGTTGACTTTGACCAGAGTTGACTTGGTTGACCTTTGAAGGTCAGTTAGACTAAGTGTTATGTTGATATTGGTAGCTCGGGGAGCTAGCGGAGCAGCAGTTCGGAGTCAGTGGTCAGGTAGCGGTCAAAGGGGTTAGCAGCAGCAGTTCAGCAATATCAGGTGAGTTTCCCTTTGTATGAATGGGTCTACGGCCACAATGCCGGCCCATGTAGTTATGAGTAGAAGACCCGGGGGTTAGCCCTAGGCACAGTATGCTAGTATGATTTTTGGACGAGGTCCAATGACAGAGGGCGGGTGCCCAAGGAGCGGTTTATGTGATAGTCTATACTTGTTGTCTGTGTGATACTTGTATGTGCCTGGTAGGGAGGTGAGAGAGGGCGAGGTCCCGTATCTCACCAATAGCAGAGTGTGGATGGTGTTCCACATCTCAGTAGCAGCAGAGCAGGGGCGAGGCCCAAGTTAGGAAAGGAGTGAGGGTGGGCTGGGCCCGAACCTCACTATCAGCAGGAGTATGGACGAGGTTCCATGACTCATCAGTAGCAGAACTCGGGCGGGGCCCAGAGATAGGCGAGGCCTTAGAGCAAGAGTTGTTAGTATATGTTTAGTTTATGTAATGTTATGTGATATGTTTATGTGCTATTATATGTTAGAGGGCGAGGCCCTGTGACAGGCGAGGCCTAAGTGAAACAGATCTGTATCCGAGCGGGGCTCGAAGCCAGGCGGGGCCTGGAGCGGCGGGGCCGTTGTAGCGGGCGAGGCCCGAAGCAGGGGGCGAGGCCCCGGATAGCGGGCGTGGCCCAGTATGTGCAGTATGTGGTTTTGCATGGTATGTGGTAAGGTGGGGAACTCACTAAGCTTCGTGCTTACGGTTTTCAGTTTTGTTTTCAGGTACTTCCGGTAGCGGAGGGAGGAGCTCGGGGTGATCGCATGGCACACACCATAGATTAGTCAACCTGGGAATGTTTACTCTGATAATAAACATGTGTTTTGAAAACTTATACTCAGATTATGTTTTGGAATGATGTCTTTGGTTAAAGTAATGTTTTATTAAAAAGAAATTTTTGGTCTTAATTTTGGGATGTTACAAGTTGGTATCAGAGCCTTGGTTTGAGGGATTCGGGCATACTCTCGGGTGTGCCTGAACTCAAACTGAGGGGTCGGATAAAAAGTTTTCAAAAGTGAAAAGGCAGTTTTGTAAAAAGAATTTTGAGAACGAAAAACAGTTTTAGAAAAGCAAAAAGAATTTAGAAAGAAAAGAACTTTGAAAAGAGAAAAGAGGTGTGGTGCATGCAATCAACCGAGCTCAAGTAAGTACCCCAAAATACCCATACAAGTTTATGTTATGATTATCAGTTGATAGAACAGCATGCTAGAATAGGACTAAGGATCTAGGAATGATGCCTTATGTGCCTGTTATTTGTGCTTTTGAGTTGCATGATAGTGCTGATTAGACAGTAGTAGGATAGCCTGTTTAGGTTATGCCTGAGTTTATGAGTTTGTGTTGCATGCTAGTTCAGATTCTTGCTATGTGGATATGATTGTTGAGTATGTTGTGGTTAGATTTTCCCCTTGTCCGAATGCTGCTTGCTTTGTGCATTATGGGATTTTAAGTGATGGGAGTTAGCCATTAGGTGGATACGTCACGTCACATGTGATCAGGGTTGAATAATCTCAGAGTGCTGGATTTGGCCCTATTGCGCAGCTCTCGTTTGAGTCCAACCGTTGTAGGGACGAGTCTTTCACTTGAAGGATTATCTGAGCCTCGTCACATGTGATGGTATCCAGGTGAGGTCTAATTGGCATCACAAGGAGACCTTCAGCAGCTGAGGACTGGTTTGAGTTGAGTTAGAGGTTTCCCTAGGGTAAGCCTAGGATGAGATAGAGTTGGGAGCAGTATGAGTGGTTAAAGGACCTGGTGGAGTCAAAGCAATTCCTGAGGAAAGTGCGGATAGATGTGGAAGGTAGTATGGGCCCGTACTATTGAAAGCAGAGGATCCGTACTCGATTCAGGAAGGGCAGAGGCAAGACCGGGAACCTGGTAGGGCATGTTTGATCTTGTATCAATGATGGGTATTCTGATTGTGGTTGTGGTATATTTTCAGCATGGTGACATTGCGAGAGAGACCAGCGGGCGGATCAGGCGCCGGAGAGGGATCAGCCTCGGGTTCAGGGACCGAGCAGCTCGAGGAGCGGATGAGGGAGTTGATATCAGCTGAGGTTACGCGCAGTATTCTAGCTCAGACTCCTGTGATCTTTGGCACAGTCAAGGAGGGCATACTGGAGATCTTGGAGGAGAGGCTGGGAGCCTTCCGTACTGAGATGATGGCATTGATGGGAGCGCGTACCTTGACATTTCGAGAGTTCAGAGCCTGCGGGGCACCAGACTATCATGGGGCTAGGGACCCCATTGCTAGCAGCAGATGGTTGGCTGATGTTGCCAACGCTTTTCGTACGAGCAAGTGTCCCGAGGGGGACAAGGTTAGACTCGCCTCCTGTCTTCTGAAGGACAGAGCGAGGGATTGGTGGGAGGAGATTGGTCATGCTTTGGGGGATGATGCCGCGTTGGACGCGATGACTTGGAGCGATTTCTCGGCCAGGTTCAGGGCGGAGTTTTCGCCGACTATTGAGGTGCAGCAGCTGGCACGAGAGTTTCAGGATTTGACGCAGACTACTGAGACTGTGGCGGAGATCACCGCCAAGTTCAGGGAAAGGGCTCTTCTTGTACCGCAATATGTAGCGGATGAGGAGATGAAGAAGGCTCGGTACCATGAGATGTTGAGGGACGACATCAGGGAGTTCGTGAGCAGGTCCAGCTGTAAGACGCTGGAAGATATGATTTCTCGGGCTAGGGAAAGGGAAATTGATTTGGAGCAGATCCGGAAGAGGAAGCCGGATGAGGTTCAGGTATCAGTGGGTTCGGGCAAAAGGCCCAAGGGATCGGATTCGAGATCGAGGGATCGTCAGGACCGCAGTCGATGCGGAAAGTGTGGCAGGGCGCACGGGGGCGCGTGCAGGAGTGGTAGCGGTGGTGAGTCTGGCTGCTTCAAGTGCGGTCGGACTGGTCATTTTAGCAGGGATTGTACTGTTACCGCCGCACAGGGACCAGACATGATATGTTTTCATTGCAACCAGCGGGGCCACAAGAAGGCCCAGTGCCCCAGTTTGTCTTCAGCAGGACGGGTGATGGCACCCGCCCCTGCAACCTTGAGGATCGCAGATGGCCGTCAGGGCCGGGTAGAGGCACCTGCAGCAGGGAGCAGGGCTTTTCAGATGACGACCTTGGAGGCGCGAGCATCGCCGGACGTTGCAGGTATGCAATTTCCATTCTCAGTTCTTTTATTTTGAGCATGATTTCATTGTTATGGTTCTGCGTCATTATCGGTATGAGTGTTTTATTTTGATTGGTTGATTGTGATCGAGTTATATGCCATTTGCATACCTTGGATATTTGTATGGGAGTTAAGGGGGGGATGTGCTCTATTGAAGAAGGTTTCGAAGGATGCAGTAACTGTAGCATGCTTGGGAGGGATTTGGTTCGTTTCGTTAGTTCGGAGTGGTGCAGTGGTTGTGATGGATTGGCTAAAGCCCTAGCTATGGCGGGCTTGGGTTCCTCAGTGGATGGGTTATGGAATGGTAGCAAGGATCGGGATTTCTTTGAATATTGAGCAGCAAGGGGTAAGCAGGATCGAAGTGGGGGAGAATCCTCCGGATGTGCCCAGAGAGGAGCACGCAGACCCAGAACGAGTACGTGACCTCCGGGAGGGAAGAGAAATAGTTCAACGTTTGATGGATTGAGGATTCCAGAGTTGGGAGTTTGAGAAACTCCATATCAGCTAGCGCGTGGGATGGTATGGTTGGTTATGATTGAGAATTCAGATTGTGGATCGCCTGAAGGACTCGCGGAAGTCGGAATAAGGATCTTGAGAAGTCGATGGCACGTGGGTGCCTTCGTATTAGCAGTCAGTGGTAGGGAGTGTTGTAAGACTACGGGGCAGCCGTAGCATTCGCTAGCAGTCGACAATGGTTGGTGATGTAAGACTACGGGTAAGCCGTAGCATTCCTTAGTAGTTTCGTTAGCGGAGTCGGGGCGAGGCCCTTATCTCCTAGTGGTCAGGTAGGGATCAGGAATGGGTAGTGGATGAGAGTAGTAGGGAGTTGCCTGTATAGCTCTAGAGAGGTGAGACCTTGGGAGAGGCCGCTCCAGTATATAGTTGGGTGAGACCCGTGGGCGAGGCCCGTATGAGATTAGCGGTGCAGGTGAGACCTGGGAGCAGGGTTGCTCAGTAGTACGGTTGGGTGAGACCCGTGGGCAAGGCCCGTGAGTTTTTAGCAGCGCAGGTGGGACCTGGTCGGGATTTTAGTGTCAGGTTAAGGGATCGGGGATCCCAGGTTTGTAGTGCCTGGATGGCAGGACTGATTGAGCAGTTATAGATGGTCGAGGTATCCTTGGAAGTCGCTGAGAGCGACCAGGGATGGTGTTGGGACTAGCTATCGGTGGGAACTGGTAATCCAGTCATTGATAGGTTGGTAGGGACCAGGGCGGTCCCGGTTTATCAGGAGGTCAGTCGGGGAATAGTTAAATTGCCAGTCGGTGGCAGTGCGAGTATGCAGCGTATGGTGGACTTCAGTTAGTTGAGTCGAGGGGTGCTCGACACCAAGTGTTGGCAGGAAGGAGTGTCAGTGAGTGCTGACGGTGGTGACCCATTCTGGGAATAGCAGGGAGGTGATGGAGTTAGTGAAGGATAGGACCTTCACAGTGTCAAAGGAAAAGTCAGTTATGAGGCTTTGCCTTGGGAATGCAAGGGATTTGCGCAAGGAAAGAAGTGGAGAACCTCTGCGGGTTCAGTGCAGTATTCGGTGGAAGACCAGCGCAGGTTAGCGGCTGGTGTTGGGTATAGGAGGCAGATCGCAGGCGGTGGGCCATGGTAAACTTCGAGGACGAAGTTCAGTTTAAGTGGGGGAGAGTTGTAACACCCAGGATTTTGAAAGCCAAGAAAGTAAAGGAAACCCTAAATTTAAGAGGGACTCGACGAGTCAAAGGAAGGACTCGGCGAGTCGGAGCGGGATCCGGGTCGATAAGAAAGTGACCAACTCGACGAGTCGGCCAAGTGGACTCGGCGAGTCTGGTCTGTGCGAGGAAAACCCTAAATCCGGGGCTTGGAGCCTATTTAAGCATCTTAATCTTCTTCCTAGGGCTCCTTTACAGCCTCTTGCACCCAGAACGCCGCACCTTAAGCCCCCATTGTGTTCATTCAAGCTTTTAGCCATTTTTGAGTGGGTTTAAGGAAGAAGAAGGAGTGGGAATCCTTGAAGCATCAGGGAGTGGCTTTGGATCTGAAGTTTGGGAAGCATTTCAGAGCATTAGAAGGTATCAATTCGTTTATCTCCTCCAGATTTTTCCCTTGGTTATGAGTTTTGGGGCTTTTAAGCCATGTTTAAGACCAATCTTGAGCTTGAGGTCCAGATCTGAGGTTGCTACCTCAGATCCATGTTTATTTTGGTTTGTAATCCCAGAAAGTATCAGCCATTGGGTGGAAATTGGAGTCTCTTGGTCCTAAACCCTAGCTATGGGTGTATTTTGCCTAGATCTCACTCTCTACACGTAAAGTTTGCAACTTTACGTGGGAAATAGGCTTGGGGAGGGTAGATCTATAGTTTGGAGCTCATGCATGACTCGGAAGTCCTCTGCATGTAAGTGGATCTAAGTGGACTCGACGAGTCCTTCGAGTGGACTCGGCGAGTAGCTTGAAGATGAGGAGGAACTCGACGAGTGGGATGAACAGCTCGTCGAGTCGGATGAAGATGGGTATGAACTCGGCGAGTTGGATGAACAGCTCGTCGAGTTGGATGAAGTTTGTCGTGTGCTCGGCGAGTCTGTTCTTAGACTCGGCGAGTCAGGTCGAGTGGTCCCAAACCCTTCGAGTTAAGACTCGAGTCAGCGAGTCGAGCCAGGACTCAGTGAGTTGGTCAGGACAGGAATCGGGAATCAGTAGACTCGGCGAGTCAGGGGCTGACTCGGCGAGTAGAGTCGCGAGTGGAAGGACTCTGGAATTATGAACTCGGCGAGTCAGTAGGGTGACTCGACGAGTAGGGTTGACCTGGAAGGTTGACTTTGACCAGGACGTTGACTTTGACCAGAGTTGACTTGGTTGACCTTTGAAGGTCAGTTAGACTAAGTGTTATGTTGATATTGGTAGCTCGGGGAGCTAGCGGAGCAGCAGTTCGGAGTCAGTGGTCAGGTAG
This sequence comes from Lactuca serriola, assembly GCF_051521515.1. NCBI lineage: Eukaryota > Viridiplantae > Streptophyta > Magnoliopsida > Asterales > Asteraceae > Lactuca > Lactuca serriola. Next base: position 171,210,411 of record NC_136416.1, on the reverse strand, counting down.
CGGTCAAAGGGGTTAGCAGCAGCAGTTCAGCAATATCAGGTGAGTTTCCCTTTGTATGAATGGGTCTACGGCCACAATGCCGGCCCATGTAGTTATGAGTAGAAGACCCGGGGGTTAGCCCTAGGCACAGTATGCTAGTATGATTTTTGGACGAGGTCCAATGACAGAGGGCGGGTGCCCAAGGAGCGGTTTATGTGATAGTCTATACTTGTTGTCTGTGTGATACTTGTATGTGCCTGGTAGGGAGGTGAGAGAGGGCGAGGTCCCGTATCTCACCAATAGCAGAGTGTGGATGGTGTTCCACATCTCAGTAGCAGCAGAGCAGGGGCGAGGCCCAAGTTAGGAAAGGAGTGAGGGTGGGCTGGGCCCGAACCTCACTATCAGCAGGAGTATGGACGAGGTTCCATGACTCATCAGTAGCAGAACTCGGGCGGGGCCCAGAGATAGGCGAGGCCTTAGAGCAAGAGTTGTTAGTATATGTTTAGTTTATGTAATGTTATGTGATATGTTTATGTGCTATTATATGTTAGAGGGCGAGGCCCTGTGACAGGCGAGGCCTAAGTGAAACAGATCTGTATCCGAGCGGGGCTCGAAGCCAGGCGGGGCCTGGAGCGACGGGGCCGTTGTAGCGGGCGAGGCCCGAAGCAGGGGGCGAGGCCCCGGATAGCGGGCGTGGCCCAGTATGTGCAGTATGTGGTTTTGCATGGTATGTGGTAAGGTGGGGAACTCACTAAGCTTCGTGCTTACGGTTTTCAGTTTTGTTTTCAGGTACTTCCGGTAGCGGAGGGAGGAGCTCGGGGTGATCGCATGGCACACACCATAGATTAGTCAACCTGGGAATGTTTACTCTGATAATAAACATGTGTTTTGAAAACTTATACTCAGATCATGCAGTTAATGGTCACTAAGCTACACGGAACATGAAATTAAGCAACTAAATAAACAAACACAAGCATGCTAGGTAACTACAAATCAAACACAAGCAATTTACCAACTAAATAAATCCATATAAAATTAAGCTATTCATAAGTTGGAAGCTTCATCTAGCTAAACAAGAGTAGCTAGATTCAGCTGCTCATAATAGTAACTAACACACTAACACAAATCAAAGTATAATGAAACATGTTCCTAAGTAACAAATAAGTAAACTAAATTATGGACCTTCACTCTTTTGGTGTTGAAAACCTCTTTCCAGGACTTTTCTTCTGCTCAAAATCGCCTTCTGGAACCTCTTTCCAGCCAAAAGTCTCCTCTATTCGTAATGGTTAAGGATATATATAGTTGTTGATTTTAATAATTCACGTCGTGAATAATAATACATTCACGTCGTGAATTCAAGATAACCGTGCCCGGCAAGGATTTCTTCACCCGCATACATATCTTCTAGAACTAACTCTCACGTCATGAATCTTCCAATTCTCACGACGTGAGAACGCTTTTTCCATATTTTCTGTTCCTTTAATCTTTTAACTCCCAAAGTTTCTTTCTTTAACGCTTTTAGTCCATTTTATTCAAAATGTCTTCTTTTTGGCTGCAAATAACATTTAAGCTCATAAGTACCATTATTCTAAACAAATTACCAACTTATTAATAAAAATGTACTTAAAGATTGCCTAAAAATAGATATAAATATGGCAATATCAAAATACCCCACACTTGGGCTTTGCTTGCCCTCAAGCAAATTTAAACTTAACCCTTTATTACTAACATCACATAGAACAATCCGATTCCAGCTCAACCATTATGCCAAGACCTCAACGCATGCATTTGTGTCTAAAATTTTCCTAAAGTACCCCCCCCATACTTTAAATACTCACAATCTTCATAAACACTCGCCCACTTCTTTCGAACAATGCTCATTTTATGCAACCCTCCGAATCCATCCCCAGAAATCTTACTTAACCTCAAAGTATTTTTGTAAAGCTACCCAAGCATACATAAACTAGAGAATTACAACTTTAAGATACCAATACTTGGAGCTCTTGAATTCTTCACTTCTTTGACAGTTTTAAGCTTGATTTCTTTGAATTCATTTCTTTCATGATTTCTGGCATCTTCAACTTTTGATTCCTTAGAACTTTGATCTTTGATCTTCATACTTTGATAGCTCCAAAATTCTTCAAGAATTCTTACTTTTCAGTAATTTCTCTCCTTTTTTTTTCTTTTTTTTTTTCTACATGTATAACTCACTTTTTTCACTCAAAACCTACATGCTTAAGACATAGCTTTCCTGGATACATTTCAGGTTTAGGCTGCTAAACATATTGCATCCCTCAAACCAAGCGAGCTTATGTTTTTGTTCCATGATTTCACTAAAATAAGGGAGGCCACAAATGCACTATAACGTGTATTGGCTCAACTAAACATCTGAACTTTTATCGGATCATCCCATATAACACTAGCAACTACAGTTCAAATTATTATTACTAGATTTAATTATTAAAAATTTCAAATTTCAAAATTTGAAATTTTACCATTATCTAGAAATTTACTTTTTCTACCCCCTACCCCACACTTATTTCATACAATGCCCTCATTGTATGCCTAAAATAAATCAAAATTAAGAAAAGGGAGAAAAAGAACAAACTCCCCTGGGATAGCGGTGTAAGCATCTCCAAAAGTGTGGAAAACGTGCATCTTGAATATGGACTCTGAAAATAGAAACTTGGATCCTGAACTCGCGAGATAAGGAATGTACCGACAAAACATGAGATCGAGCCTTCAATGTGGGAAAGCATGCGCCACATTGTATGGTAGTGAAAATGAGCCAAAATAATCTTCATAATAATGACAAGAAAAATGGTATCAACCCATGGAATTATAATACGTCAAGGGCCTTGAACTTGTAAAAACCTCAGATTCACGATGTGAGTAAAAAGAAAAGTCACGACGTGAAGTCGCAATCACGTGTATTATGGAAACCCCTGAGAACTGACTCACGACTTGAGTAAAAAGAGTTCACGTCGTGAAAACTGGATAGTCAGAAAAACATTTAGCCAAATCTTCTTTTAATGTGCACAATGCAACCCAATGTCTTAATGTATTAAGACTCTTCTAAATTCACTAGTTTTTTGACTCTTTCACTGACTTTCTACACTCTTGAGTCACCCCACACTTATTTTAAAATATGGGTCTCGACTCTCGACTTGAAACACTCCCGTCTAAACACGTATGCACTTATATCTCGATATCCTATTTAGGCGCTCCTAGCAATTTCTGAGAAACAACCACCAAAGAAGAATAAAAGTAATATAATATCTTGAAAGTTCTTACAATCCCAACAAAATAAAACCAAACAAAAACAAAATAAAAACAAACCAAAAACAAACCAAACAAAATAAAAATAAACAACAATCAATCATCCTCCTCATTATCATGTGCTCCACTGGTTCCAGCTCCATCACCTCCATGTCCGCCATACTCTGTCCATCTTGGGCAAATCGGGTAATGATACCCCAAATGAGGTGGTTGCTCCACCACAAGGTGTCAGACAACATTCTTCATAGTACCTCCGATCCAATTGACACTCAACGATAACTGGTCAAAATAACCAGCCATGTTACTCCCAAAAGGTGTCCTCATCATGGATGTGGGTGGATGCATTGGCTGCCCGCGTTCTCCCCTTCCTCTCACGATCCTGCGCCTCGGTCTCAGTTGTGGTTCAGGTTGGTCAGCCGGCTCCTCCTCCTCATTATCATCATCCCGAAGAATTCCCCAATGTGTGCCATAATTTTTCACCACCCTCATTGTTTCCAGATACCCCATACTAAACTCATTCCCCTCAATACATGTTAGAGAACGAGTGATTTCAAGAACAAGGAGACCATAAGAGCGGGCCAATCGGGTAACAAAATGCCTTCCACAAATGGGTCTTCCAGGACGAGCACTTGTTGCATAGTCCGCCAAATACCGGGCCAAGACATATGGAATATTGCAGCAAACACCTGGTTGTAAGATGCACCATAAAAAGAACAAGTTACTTTTAGTAACTTTATCACCGTGACGCTTGTGATGAATGGAGGAAGTGATTAAGCGATGGATGAGGCGGTGTATCGGGCTATTAATGCTACTCTCGGGAGATACACCGGAATTAAACACTCCAGCGGCAATGTTGCTCCAAAACTCCGGCCCCGAAACCCCATCCGCATACACCCGTGTGGCGTCCCTCAAAAATAAAATAAACTCATGAGTGATGGTCTCATGAGCTTCATAGACCCCCATACGGCGAGAAAACTCCACTAAATTGCACTCCCAATACTCCCCGCCTAAACGGAAGACCAAAGCTCGGGGAAAAGTGGGATCTCTGACATTGTCATGGAATGTCACCGTGGAAAAGAACTCCACGCAAAGCTCCTTATAAACACGCTCCTGGATGTTAAACAGGTTGAACCACCCCTTGCATGTAAATTGAAATCCGTCCCCCAAAAAGATTTTTGTTAGGTATTGGGACATCCTATCAACCAAGCCAACCTCCCTCATCCTCGCCTACTGAATAGTGGGAGCAACAGTAAACACTCGATTGTAAAGCCATCCCAACCGAGTATTCCATCACGTGTAAACATCCCGGGGTGTAGTGGTTGGAAATTCGTAAAATGGGTGTAAACTCGCAATCCCAAGAGGTAAGTCTCTTCTGGGTGCCATTTTTTCAAAAACAAGGAACAAACATAGCCAAAACAACAACACGATAGTTTAGAAATAAAAGGAACAAAGACACTGCACAGCCTAGAATTCACGTCGTGAATTCTTAAAAAAAACGTAAAACTGAACTAAAATAGGAAAATACTAAGAACTGAAAATCGCAGCTTTCACGTCGTGAACTTATATGGTTCACATCGTGAATGCTGTGACGGAAACAAAAATCAAAATTTTTGCTAAAATAATATGCTAATAAATAAGCTAATAAACAAAAATAAATAACTAATTAACTTTTCGCAGATTTTATTCCACAAAAGGGTCGATTAATCTAATGCAACTAAATAAACTAATAAACTGGCCGTTCCCCGGCAACGGCGCCAAAAACTTGATGTGCACGAAAGTACTCACTAATTTTAATATTTATAACCTAACAAACTTAAACTAACTATGCACTTATAGGCAGTGTACCTAGTCAGATTACAGTATAGCTTGGGTAAGTCGGGTGTCGATCACAGGGAATGGTGTTACTAATTAATCTACTTGCTATCAAATTAACCTAATTATTAACAAGTTTAGAAAGGGTTTTATCTGATTTTACAAGATCAGACGATCTTAACTCAAATTCAATCAATAAGTAAAAACACACTCTTGTCTAGTTCGAATCCACTTCGTCCTTATGGCTAGCTAATAATTATGGATTATCAAGTTGGTTTTAATTGTATTGGTAATTTAAGTCTAACTTTACCAATAATTAATTAATTCATGTAAAACTATGTATGGTCACATACAATTAAACACATAACTAATTATGAATATGAATATGCTATGTAAGATTTATTATGTAAACGCAATTATAGTCATAATCTACGTTCTCTAGCACAACTAAGTTTATTTACTTTAATTACTAACTAAGATTAGTCAATCCTAGCTCTAACAATTTAATGTTCACTAAATCATTAGGTAAACAAGTTCATGCAGTTAATGGTCACTAAGCTACACGGAACATGAAATTAAGCAACTAAATAAACAAACACAAGCATGCTAGGTAACTACAAATCAAACACAAGCAATTTACCAACTAAATAAATCCATATAAAATTAAGCTATTCATAAGTTGGAAGCTTCATCTAGCTAAACAAGAGTAGCTAGATTCAGCTGCTCATAATAGCAACTAACACACTAACACAAATCAAAGTATAATGAAACATGTTCCTAAGTAACAAATAAGTAAACTAAATTATGGACCTTCACTCTTTTGGTGTTGAAAACCTCTTTCCAGGACTTTTCTTCTGCTCAAAATCGCCTTCTGGAACCTCTTTCTCCAACCAAAAGTCTCCTCTATTCGTAATGGTTAAAGATATATATAGTTGTTGATTTTAATAATTCACGTCGTGAATAATAATACATTCACGTCGTGAATTCAAGATAACTGTGCCCGGTAAGGATTTCTTCACCCACGTACATATCTTCTAGAACTAACTCTCACGTCGTGAAACTTCCAGTTCTCACGACGTGAGAACGCTTTTTCCAGATTTTCTTTTCCTTTAATCTTTTAACTCCCAAAGTTTCTTTCTTTAACGCTTTTAGTCCATTTTCTTCAAAATGTCTTCTTTTTGGCTGCAAATAACATTTAAACTCACAAGTACCATTATTCTAAACAAATTACCAACTTATTAATAAAAATGTACTTAAATATTTCCTAAAAATAGATATAAATTTGGCAATATCATGCTTCAAAAAAACCTAAGCTTTCCTCGTGCAGTCGTCAATGAAAGTGACATAGTATCGGGATCCTCCCACCGAAGAACCTGAAGTGGGACCATAAACATCTGAATGAACTAACTCCAACTTCCTGAACTTAGGTGGATGAACTATCTTTGTGAAAGTAACCTTCTTCTATTTACCAAGAACACATGGTTCAAATAAATCAACTGTCACAGTATTCAGATATGGTATTCTTCCTTTAGAGACTAACATCTTCATTCCTTTCTCACTCATATACCCAAGTCTTTGGTGCCATATAATGGATTCTCCAACTTCTTCAACGATGTGTGCTTCAGCGTCAGAAACTTCCAACATATTAAAAGTGTACCTCGCTTCTGACCACTAACAACAACTAAATTTCCCTTTGTCACCTTCCATTAATGATCACTAAATGTAACATGGTGACCTTCATCATCAAGCTGCCCCACTGATATTAACATCCTCTTTAAGTCTGTACTGAACTTAACATTCTTCAAGGTCCACATTGTACTGAAAGTCGTCTTGAGGACTACATCCCCAACACCAATAATATCTAGGCTCTTGTTGTCTACTAATCTGACCAAGGATTAAGTCGCGGATACCTTTGTGATAGCTTCATTTTGTTTACTTCTTTTTATAGTTTATTTTAGCACATTTCATTCGCATTTTAGTTAATTTCGATGCATATTTACCTTTTTGTTATTTTATGACCATTTCGGGTACTTTCTAGTTTCTTGAGCATTATTGCAGATTTTTTTGGAGACTAGCGGGGTGGGATTTTTGGGAAGTGATTGGAGTTGAAGGGCAATGGGGATTTCGAGCTTGATGGCTATGGAGGTGATTCATGGAGTGGGCTTGTCAATTGCTTGAAGGTTTGGAAGATTTGAACTTTAAATTACAAGGCGCGGGAGAATTTTCAAGTGTGCAGAGATCATTGATCGGGCATTTGTAGAAGCTTTGAGTGATTTGGAGAGGCAATTTGGGCTCAAATTGATGAAATCTTGAAGAAAAATGGGCTAGAAGTTGATTAGACTCGAACTGGGCCAATGGAATAGCTGTGGGGCCCAAGACTTGAAGAAGCCTAAAAGTTCGTCATAGTCATGCGGCCCACGTAATATTTCCACGCGGCCCATGTGGATTCCTGTAGGGGAAAATTCGGGATTTTATTTGGAGCTCTATATTAGGAAGGTTGGTATGCCTCTTTAGCCTTATCTTGGACATCCAATTTTGGAGCATTCTCTCTGGAGTTTGGAAGACTTTTGAAGGCCAAGAACACCTCAAGAACATCATCTTTTCACATCTTGATTCTTTTTAAATGTTTGGTACAATCTTCTCTAACTTTGTTTTCTTGAGTTTAGCCATGCTTGGCTAGACATATCTTGGTTGACTTTGGTGAAATCCTTTGACTATTTGTTGAATGTTAAAGACTCCATGAGCTTGTGTTTGAATCTTTATGAAAATGTTTTGTGTTTTAACATCTTATCACTACTTGTATGTTTTTATTCATGAGTTTAAATGTGTTTGTGGTGATTAGCAAGCAACAAGTGATTTTTGTGTTAGTTTTTCTTCACACAATCATAAAAACATTTTCTCCAACATGGTAGTGGAAGCTTTTGACTCCTCTTAGATTTGGTGACTTTTTAATTCTTAATGCTAGTTGACTTTCACTAATTACATGCTTAATGGAAATTATGACTTTGACTAAGAAAATTGTTATGAGATTCTCTAACCATTCCAACAACTAAGAAAAGTCTAGGTAATCTTAAGCTTCTTGGATTACTATAGCCAAATGAAGGATTTAAAACAAGTAATGCACCATTGGATTGTAATGATATGTTCATCACAAAGTCAAAGTGAGGAAACCTTAAGTCAACCATCTTTCCATTATTGATTTTACATCAAAATCTTGTTTTTGTTAAATTGTCTATTTAAATCTTAGTTTAGTTTTAGTTTATTTCTAGTATTTCAAAAGACCAAAACCCACATTTTTATTTTTATTGTTATTTAACAAATATTTTTACAAATAGATTTTCATTGAGTAACAAATTGAACCAATCCCCGAGGATTCGACCCCTTTACCACTATACACTATTTTAGTGTAAAGGATTTAGGGTTATTTATTTTGTTGGCCTCGACAACCACCACTTTGAATGATAGCTTAGCACCTCTGGCTGAACTACTAACTGTCATCATTGTACCAGACCAACTATCGGGCAACGATAATAATAGTAACAACGCCATGAATTCATCTTCAAATCCAATGTCAACCAAAACCAAATCAACGATAATAATAGTAGCACATCCGGGTGAACCACTAATTGTCATCACTGTACCCTCTCCCATCTTCAAATTTACCAACTATTGGATCAAGAAAACCTTATTTGTTACTGAAAGATTTTCCTACATGTTAGACAATACCTTGAGCAGCCCAAACGTTGTTATTTCATTGACAATATTGTAAGAAATGTTCTTTGCCAATGACAACCTGACTACACCAAGAGCTTGTCAATCTAACATATCCCATTCCTCGTGTTCTAACGCTTCTAGTTTACTTGCACACAATGGTAGGTGTAGCTTATTCTGGTAGAGATAATCTTCGATTTACATTTTTCTAGAAACCAAAATCTTGCGAATAGTAGTAGGTGTAGCTTATTCTGGTAAAGATAATCATCGATTTGCATTTTCCAGAAACCAAAATCTTGACCATCGAATTTGTCGCTCTTAACTTTCCCATATTCAACCATAGCTCTGATACTAGTTTGTTGGGAATACACCAAAACATGTTAAGCACTTTTGACAAAACAATTAACAATTTCGACAACACTCACGGAATAAAACTACTAAAAATTGAAAACGAAACTAAACACGATATTTAACGTAGTTTGGTATAATCTGACCTACATCCATGGTGAATGAGAGAAAGGGGATTTTGTTAACACCAAAGAAAATTACAATCATACAAGGCTAAACTGCACTTATATTCTGATCACTCATTGTGACGTATTACTCATATTTTGGCTACCAAAAATAAGGCTCTGCACAAAAAATAGAAACTACCTCACTTTTTTTATATGTGTATCTATGATCTTTGTGGTTCGTACATTCTATGTAACATCTAGTTTCCTGTCATTTCTTATTTCAAGGCCGTTGGCTAGAAGTCGATTGTGTAAGGCTTTGGTCCTTAAGGAGGCTAAGTTTAGTCCTAGTAGAAGGGTGTAATGATAGTTAAGAGATTTAACCTTTGAATCGTTCTAGAAGTTTTTAGTTCATGATATTTGGATAATATTGTGGGTCTCTTCAACACCTTTCCATGGATATAAAGATCATCGAAAATAGATTTGGAACGAAGAAGTTATAACAATTTAAATATGGTGCTGTAGATCTGCCTGTTAGTCTGTCTGATTGGTTTTATGATTATCTGTTTGCTAGATATATGTTATCTATCATGTATATGTCAACATAGTATGGTTGGGTTGAGGTAAAGTGTATGCAAGCAAATTGTACACAACATGTGCCTTTGTGTAAGCTTGTAAGGTAAAATACTTGTATATTGGGCAAAAATGTTTCAATAGTGTGCAATTATTAGCTAAGCATCAATGATAGCTAAACGGTTTGATTAAATCAAAAATTGTTTTCCGATTCAGTTATCAAAATGTGGCATCTTTGAATATGAAAATAAGATATTATGGTAGAAAATTTTTCTACTGTGTATAGAAGGTTGGTATTTGTTGCATAAATACTTTAACTTCATGCCACGATAAAGTTTTGGTAAATATTTTTTGTTTGATAAACAAAGATAATATGTAGATGTGTATGGCATTTATTTACTTGAGAAAAGAGAGATATGTAGACCTTATATCCAAAGTAAGTCGATGTGTGGCTGAAGTCAGTTTTCAATTTGAGCCTTCCTTTCATGCTAAGATGCATGATCTCGCCATGCAGCCCTTGAGACTGTTATCCGACATGGTTGTTGTGTTGAGCCCCGAGGTTCATAGATAAATGTAACGTGCTTGGTCTGTGGTTCCCGCGGTCCAAATCACATCCGAAAGTTGTCTATAGAAACGCCATTGGAGGAAAACCGCACGTGCCCTGACGATGGGGATGAGATCCATATCCATCACCGGGTAGAGGATTATATTTCTATGCCTACTAGGGGAAACTTTGGGTGACTGGTCAGTAGTGAACACTTCGTGAGTCCCTACAAATGCTCTACTGACCGAGCTTTGCTCTACGAGCTTTCCGTCGACGCGTTCTGAGTGTCGCGGCGCTGGAGCGGTTATCTTGATAAGACAACACACTCATGTTTAATAGTTAGTATGTTTTATTGAAATCATAAACTGATTTGTGATCGCTTCGAAGCATTTCGCGAGGTAGTAGCAGTAGTGTAGTGCTCTTGTCCCCCTTTTTTGAAAAAAAAAGAGGGGGTTGTATTGTAACGTATGTTATGAATATGTGTTTTATCGAGCGAAGCTTGCAGTATTCGAGCGACAAGTGGTTGACTCTTAACATGTAATATGACCATTTTTGTTGTTAAGCTAACCCATTAAAAATGTGATTTAATGGGAGCCTAAAAAACTGTTGGAGACCAAAAACTGTTGGGCTCAAAAAAGAATTGTTCAACCTACTTGGGGAAGTCCAAAATGAAATATAAAGTGCCCCAAAATGACTTGTTGGATCTCATTTAAAATACTTGGCCCACTTTTTTTTTTTTAAATGTCGAGCGAAACTGGTCCGCAATACATGTTCTAAAAACGTATTTTGTTGAGCGGAGCTTGTGGCACCCGAGCATAAATGGCTGATTGATTTTTTTTTGTTTTTGAAAACGCCGAGTGGATCGGACCACGATACCTATTATGAATACAAATTTGTTGAGTGGGATCGCAACAATCAGGCGTTGATCGTTTGAATTCTTGTCTTACAAGATTAGCCCACTTATGGATTGGTCCATAAAAAAGCTTAAAAGAGGCCTAAGTTGAGAAGTGGAATCCCACTTGTAATAAAAGGAGCCCAAATTTGTTATTTGGGAAGCCCAAAGATAGGTTAGATGGAGCCCATTTGTAAATGTTAGCCCAATCCCTATTTTTTTTCGTGACCTAATTGTAAATCGTGGGCCCACTTTCTTCTTTACCAACTTTGGATCAAACTTTTCCAGCTGCTCAGCCGCATCTTTCCTCCATTCTCATGATCGAACGATGAGATTTCTAAAAAATAAATAACACCGACGATCGGCGATGGGATTCCATTCGTCGAAGGACGTCGTCCGCAGAGGTTGCAACGGAGTTTGTTAGCGACTGAAGGTCGTCTAGCGGTAACGACGGTGGGGAGAGACGACCGGAGCGTAGAGTGACAATCGTTGGTGTTGTTGCTCCATGATGGGCGACGACAGATCGAGAAAAACAAAGGTTGGCAGTCATTGCTTCATCCAAGGTGGTTCGTCGGAGCTTGGAGGTGACCGAAGGTCACTGAGAACGGAGATCAGCAACTGTTGACCGGAGAAACCGTTGTTGGTCCGACTAAGCTCGCCTGTGATGTTGATCTGGAGTTTGCATTCCGAGGCGGGTGAAACTTGTGGGCCCACTTTTTGTTTCTTCTGCACTAATTGTCGGCAACCAGTTCTGATGTTAGTGTGTTGTTTCGTTGGAGTCGATGTCGAGCCGGGGATGACCGGCAATGAAGATTGCTAACGATGAGTTCGCGGACTGTAGACGACAGTTTTCTATTGCTCATGCTCCGTCTGTTGAGAATAACCAGCGATGACGCCGATGAGAGTTAGTTCGGAGACTGGCGTAGGTCCCAAGATGCTTTTGTCTTTTTCTTGACAACTTTTGAGCTGTACCCATAGGACTTTTGATGTACCATTTTTACTTGCTTTTCACTTTTCTTTTCTTTTTGTTTGGTCGGTTGAGAGGGATCACAAAAGGTACCATTCTTGTATCATCTTTTATGTATAACTTGTATAGACCATGCACAGTAAAGAAATGCGTGTAATTTTTGAGATGTCCTGCTATTTTTTTCATTTGGTCAGGAAGACATATGTACAATATGTTGGGCTTTGAGCATACAACATTCCTATGGTGTACATGCAACCCTAATTGCTTTGGATCTTGGTTTTTCTCTATTGAATATACAACTATGAATACAAAAGAAATAACCCTATGAACTAGCATACGCAATTCAAAAATCACATTTAATTAGGGTTAGGAACGTTACCTTATTTGTTATGTAGCAATAACAAAAACTATCCTTCTTGATCTTGACTTCTGAAAGCCTAGTGCCCCAAGTGTTGCACCTCTAATGGAGTCACAAACACCCAATGCAAGAAGAATGACTTAGGAGAGGGAAGGATTTCACCACCTTAGGGTTTCTTAAAGACTTGGACGAAAATCCTTTAATATTGGGGTCTATTTATAGTTGAGGCTGCTAGGGTTTTAGGTGGAAACCCTAATTCTCTGCTTAGGCCTTAAGCAACCAATGGAACCCTCCTAGAAGGCCCCTTGGACGAAATCTATATGGGTTTCCCATAGATTTTGTCCATCCCTTCTATTAGGAGTCGATAACCCAACTAGCAACTAACAATTAATTGCAATATCAGTCCCCTTAATTTAATCAGTCTCTTTTGACCACCAAATTAATTTCCGATCAATACCAATTAAATAATATGATTTCCAAATAATATATTAATCTTTTAATATATTAATAAAACCATTTCGAGCACTAATTTATTATTCAAATAATAAATCCTACTCTCTCTCCTCTTGTCATCCTATCAAGTTATATGAGTGAAGGCAACCCAAAAGGGCCATGCTCATAATCAAATCAAGCACATACCAAAAGTAGTTATGGGCTAGAGACACCTAATCCAGCACAATATTCTTGTACATTTTATTACCCTTTGTACAACCATGAGTTGTAAAATTGTCCAACTTTTGAGGTTGAGTTTGATTTGATGGGTTTTTCAAATGTGTAAACATGACAGCTCTGTGTACAAGCAATAACATCAAAGAATGAGACTAGCTACTCTCTCTCTCTCTCTCTCTCTCTCTTGTCCAATGAAATGAGACAAACACATGCACTTTTCTTGTATTTTTAATAAAGTTGTACAATTTATGAGTTGTAACTTGATATTTTCGAGGTTTGTACATGGCAAAGTGTATTTTGGTGAAAATAAATAGATTAATGGGATTTTTTGGATGCGTTTTAGAATGTACAAATACCATAGCCGCATTTACGAGCATGTGCTTCATAGAATGCCAAATATTCATGAAAACCTCAACTAAAAAAAGTTTTTTGGGAATATGAATTGGTAAAGGTGTAAGAACTCATAAAACTTTCTTTCTTCCCCATTTTTGTAAATAAATCATGAAAATCGACTGATAAAAGAGGTAGAAAATTCTTTTCTCTTTTACTTTTTGAGTAAGTCATGAAAATACAAACGAAAAATGATCTGAAAATGTTTTGTTGAAAGAATAAACTATATTTTTTTTCAACTTTCTTCTCGATCTGAGAAACTTTTCTAGTATTTGAAAAATGTTTTGATGAGCTAAGGATTGTGTTGGTCATAAGGACTGAAAATGGTGGGAGAACTTATAAAAAAATATGTTCTTTTGAGATTACAGGATAAAACACTAAAATATGAACAGAGAATGGGTAAAAGCTCGTAAAACTTATTTTCTTCCCATCTTGTTGAACAAACCACCAAAGCATAAACAAAAATGGATCTAAGAAGATCTTTACAAGCTTAGAAAGTGTTAAAATGAGCAAGAAATGGATCAGATCTAAGAGATTTGAGGGAAGAAACGAAGCATATCTAGAGATCTGAACGTTTGGGAAGTAGATCTGAACAGATCTTGATGAGAGCCGAACAGATCTGAACAAATAACGGTTCAAATGAACGGATTTGAGGTGAAGAACAACAAATATGAACAGATCAGAGGCGAAACTGAGGATGAGACCAAGAGACGATAGCTATTTGTTCTTGGTCCCACGGATGACGCTAAATGTTGTGATATGTTGTCGGGCTGTCGGTTCTTCTGTGTTGGTTCTAGATCGAAGATCTGGAGGTGGTGTCGTCAGCGAATTTCCGGAGAGATAGCTAAGAAAACATCATAACAAAGTCGTTAGCATTGCCCCAGGGACTATGCCCTGGGTGCAAGCTTTGACGATCAAGTTAGATCGATTGGTAGAGATAAGATAATTCTTCCTAGCCGGAGAGAACCACCTTAGTGTTGGGTGTGTGTCTTTAGCCATGGAGGGGAGACACTAGGGTTTCAGCCCCATGGGGAAAGGTCTAACGGAAGCTCTCCACTCTATAGAGGAGATTATGTTCTATTTATAAGGGACAATTAGGTCTAATGAGAGTTAGGTCAAGCATTGGGTTGGCCCAAGTTAGGCCCAAATATCAAGGAGCTAGGTAAGGCCTCCTGGGGTCGCTAGGCGAGCGCCAAATGCAGGTGCTAGACAAGGCTACCAGGAGAGCGTTCGGCAAGGTTGGCATGCCAAGTCTTGACGACTGGACCATGCTAATGGACCATACATTAACAATATCAATAATTGACTTACCATCATTTAAACCCCAACCTTTCCTTTTCGTATATCCAAAAGCCAATTTGCAAATGTTGGTTCTTTAATATCAAACTAGATGGAATTAGCTGCGCCTTTGGTGCCCTGTTTCTTTTTTTCGTTTCATTGCAATAAATTAAAGTTTGGTTAAGTAAATTTTTGTGATTCCAGGGACAAAAATGTAATTTTGCACACAAATATGTCATCTCATGATATACCCGACACTCTGCAGAAATCATAACATGGTCATCTGAAAGACTTTCTAAAGTACCATCAAAATAATAAACTAAAAGCTGCAACAAAAAAATGAGCCAGAAAATTAGTAAAATAATTGTTAAGCTCATGCCACCACAACAACGATGAAAGTTGAAAAGGTAAATTACACCTTGTATTGCATTTTTTAATTTACATAAAACTAAACATTTCATTAAAATTCCCCCAAATCTCATAGATACTCGTTTTACTTGAATTTATTTTTGGTTCCAAGAATAGTTTGGAAGGAATTGGAATTGGGATTTGTAGAGTTTGGAATATGAAGGAACTGAATTTTGTCATGTATTTCGTTGGCAAGTAACAACAATTGTTCGGTGAAACGGGTATTTGAGTAATTTTAATGTTTAGATTCAAAGGACAAAGGATTTTGTGAATTCCAGTGTAATTTAATTCCATACGTTAGATTGGAGTGGAATTGAATGCATGGAATCTGGAAATGGAGTAAGAATTATTACGCTTCAAGTGTAACAATGGCTTCCTCGCTTCCTGGAACAACATCTTCCATTGACATTATTTTCTCATGGATTACATGTGCAGGTGGTTAACTGCAGAAACTGTGCACTGATGATGGTGGAATTGTATTCCGCCTGTGCCGCCACCCATGCTGCCTGTCAGCTCTTTTCGGCTTGCATTGTCGCCCTTTTCCCTTCCAATTTCTACCTCGACATTGCAACCTTCTTCAACATTTTTTGCTTGTGCATGTGCCCTCTTTTCTTCCACTTTAAACAAAAAAATCCCAAATTTGATTATTTCTACCAAATTTCCTTCCTTCGTTTATAATTAATCATTATTATCACAAATCTGAACATGCAATCAAATTCACCTCTATTCCTCTTATTTCTGCTTCAAGCTTTGCTTTCTGGTGACTTTCCCATGCTTGAATTTTAATCTCTTCGTGTATAAATCTAAACATACATCATAAATAATGTTTATAAAAAAATATTTGAAAGGTCAAATAACATTAAAAAACAAATAAGATTTGATGACTGTTTTACCCTTGTGTTTAAAAACACACCTTGCATTAAGTTTAGATTCTCGACATCTTCTCACACAACCACTCGTTTCTCAAACTCGACTCTAAACGCCTCCTCAACCAAAATGTCCGTTTTCCCTCCACCGCTTTCTTTTCCGTGTCTTCTTTACTTGCCCAAGCCACAATGTTCATCTTTCCAAGTTGTACCCCTAGCTGTAAAGGCTCCTTCCGTGTTGTAAGTTTGATTTCTTGCTCGGTCAACTCTTTTGGATCCCGTCACTTGTCATGTTGCACGGGTGTGGAATTGGGTACTCTTCTTCCTCTTCGGGGAGTTGATGGAATTGAATAATTTAAACTCTGAAGGGGCGTTGTGGCCCCACAAGACCATTTTCCCTCATTTTGTTGACAAAAAAACCAATTTCAAAACGTTAGAAATTACAAAAACAACATATTTTATATTCGACATGGTATACGAAAAAAGACCATATAAAATGATCAATTTACCCTCATTCAATCCTGTGCTACGGTGAAAGTGACTAAAGATTAAACTGTGATATACAAGATTAAAAGGAAAAAAATGATATGAAATATCTGTTTTATCCTCGTTTGAATTTGTTCCACATTATGAGTCTCTAGTGTGAACTTATTTTAAATCTTTACTTTGAGGACACGAATCAATTGATACGCTGAGTCCACTCGCCTGACCCGTAACGGGTTCATGTTGTGTATATGTTCTCCCACAAATGAGACTATGCGTTCATAGGCCTTGTTTACTCATTTCCTGATCTCTTTATCAATGATTGCCATGTTTTGCTGTTGTACAGCTTGCTTATTTCCATTCCATATTCCATCTGAGGGAATGACAACAGAACAACTTTCTTACTGAACCCATAAACTTCAACTTAATCATATTTCATCTTTGTGACCTTCTCCGAGTGAAAAAATTGTAACTCTCAACAAAGGCTTTGTATGTTCCAAAACCACCTCACAACAGTACGCCCTGCTTCAGGTAACCAACAGTTCAACCTTCAGACTTGCTTATCACTTGTTTCATTTCAACAACTATTTAAGTAAATCCCATTATTAGGAAGAATGAAGGAGAAAGGGTAAATAAATATGGTTTTATGTTTACATACCTTGTTCTTCTTTTCTACCCCACCAATTATCCTTTCTATACCTTGTTCTTGTTCATCGATAAGGTTTGAGGAGGTATACATTTTACTCATGTTTGTGTTTATATAGATCAATTGTGAAGCAAAACAACACCAAATTCAAGTAAAATGATAGTGTGAATATTGCAAGAAAATAAAAGAAGAAATAAGACATACCTGCATAGCAGTGATGAATTCTTTAAAACCAAAAAAATCCTTGACGCTTGGAATCTGAGTTGTCCTTTGTACTCTCCAAGGTAGTGATTTCTGTTCATAGAATTCTATGGATAGAAAAACAAAACATAAAATTACTTCAAAACACCTTTAACTCAACTTTATTCCTACCTTCACGCATGCTCCCTATCCAACAATATCCGATTTATCCAACAGAACCTGAATACAACAATGTAACGCCCGTAGATCCGGGCTAGTCAATTTAGAGATAATAGGGGTCGAAAACGAATTTTTGACAAAATATTATTTAGAATAAATAATATTAACCAAGTTTTAGAATATGTCTCAAGGGTTCCGTACATATAAAGAACACCAAAATCCGAGTTATAACGAAGAAGTTATGGCTCGTCGAAGTTTTACGGCAAAACAGGCACGGCACCGGGAGACGTAAATAGTGAATTTTTGATAAAGGAAATATTTAGCCTTAGTGATCTAAAATAAATTTAGTATATGTTAAACCGAGAACATACAAAAAAAGAACGCCCAAATCCGACTTCGTATGAGGAAGTTATGAATTTTCTAAGATTTGGCATAGCAGTGCACGACCCGAAACTCGAAATTTTAGTTCGAGCGGTTTTTGGCCTACGCGACCTAAATGAGAATTGAAGATCTCATTAATAGGAACTCAACGGTAAAAAGACAGACGAAAACAGAGTCCATATGTAGAAGTTATGAATTTTACGCGGACATTTAACAGTATAATCTCCTCGTGCTGTTAAATTTAAGATAGGTCGAGAATTAGCCGACGGAGTCAAAATAAAAGTTGTAGATTTTATTTTTAGCTACGTGTGGATATAAAGAACATAAAAAACGGAGCTCGTATGTGAAAATTACGGATTTTAGAAGCTGGAAGTATGTTGTGCGAAAATGGGTGATGTGGCACAATCTTGGCCATTGCTTTCTCCCCAAGTATTGCCACTAGATGCTGACATGTGACACCAAGTTCAGCCATTTTTCAACCTATAAATAGAACCTCTCCCACCCTCTTTTTCTTCACACCTTTCCCATTCTTTCTTCTCTTTACTCTCTCTCTAGAACCTCTCTCTAGCCCCGAAACCCCCCGAAAAGCCTAGGGAACCTCCCTAGCACGAGGCGGAAGCCCCGGAGTGCTCGAAGACTCCGAGAAGAAGAGATTTTCTGCTCGGGAACACTGCTCCAAGTAAAGCCCAGTTTTCTATAAAACCCGCTATAAGTGAGCTGTCACACCCCCAAACCAGAACGACGGAAACGTTCGGGGGCGGAGGACGTCATATTCAGTATCATAACAGTTCATAGTAAGGAAAGTACACACCACCATATATATAAAGGTTTCAAAATGTTTACATAATTGTATTTGTTACAAGTTCAAAAGGTAAATACATAAACATCTTTCAAAAGAAGTAATTAACGCTAGCGCGTTAATCCCCAAAAGTTGATTTCCAAACCTGCTTAGCGGTTCCCTGAGAATACAAGTTATTTCAAAGAAAAAGTGTCAAAAATTAAGTTGGTGAGTTCATAAGAGGTTTTGAGAAAATGTATGCCATTCCAAAGTTCGTGCGTTTTCCAAGAAAATCCCTTATTTTCTTATAAAAGTATGAATTGCATATGAATATTCGTGTTGTAAATTGTAAATAGTTGAATCAGGAAAATCCCTTATTTTCCTATTAGTTGATTGTTTTGGATACAGGAAAAATCCCTTATTTTCCTAAAGTAACAGGCAGTCTAATGTCCAAGACCGAAAATCGAAAGCAACTGACACTCTTAAAAGATTTAGGCATAGTTTCATATAATAAAACTATAAGAAGATCGTACTTGTTAGATGAAGAATAGTTTTAATAGCTACTCATTCATAAATAAGGATACTATAATAATTGTCTATCCAGTGAGTTTTATAACCATACTAAACATAATATGCCTGTGGCGACGGTCTTCAGGCGTCGAAACGTTATGACAAACTGTCACCCAAAGGACTGTAGCTAACAGTAAGGGCGCGAGATCATGACTTCCCGTATAGATCTATACACATTTGACATGCTCTACAAACGGGAGACTCTGGTTATAATAGACAGGACTTTAGGTAGTACCTTTTAACAAAAAGGTAGCATTTGAAGATGTAATCGTCTCACGGATTCTCAACTAAGTCTGTATTAAAGTAATAGTTTTGTATGAAAAGTTTATCCTTTTTCACAATGTTTGACAAAGCATAAATCATAAGTTCTTTGAATGCATAAAATGGTTTAACAATGATGGCTACCTTGGATACTATGTACTTTGTATAAATCTAATGCATGCAAAGTATAACAAGAGTTTTCACGTTTTCACTCGGGATCAACCGTGTGTTTACTTGTATTCTCCCCCGGAATGTATTAAAAGTACATTGTAAAGTATTTGAAAGTGTATAAAAAGGGTTTATGAACTCACTTGATTGAAGTGGTTGTTTTGAAGTAGTCGAGAGAAGAATCGAGCAGAACCTCGACTAGAGAGAGTTAAAATCTCGGGATTCTCGGGGATCTTGGGAGTGTAGAACTTCCTTCGGGACTCGAGTATGAAAAACCGAGGCTTCGAGAAGGCTTATCGAGGTAATCATGCAGAGTAATGGCACTTAGGTATAAAGAGACGAGCACCAAACATCGACACCCTTAAGCTTCTATTTATAGGGGCTGATTTCGGGTCTCACGTCGTGAGTTTTGGATTTCTCACGTCGTAAAGCTTAGTCAGCATGATCCTCTTCGACAATTTGATGTGACTGACACTCTGGAACCCATCAGTCATGAGCTCACATCGTGAGCATGGTCCCCTCACGTCGTGAGGCTGAGTCAGCATGATCCTATTGTCAACTTGCTTTGCAAGGGTCATTCAGACTGCTTACGTCGTGAGTTTTAAGGCTCACATCGTGAGTCTCATACTTAGACTTGAATTCTGCATTCTAGGCCTGAAAGTGGTTATTTGACTCCTCACGTCGTGATAAATGATGCTCACGTCGTGAGTTCAGTTAAATTAGGGTTCCTGACACGCGTCCTGCTCTCAGACAGTTGTATCTTCGGAAGGCCACAACTTTTGCGTACGTGCTCCGTTTTTGACGTTCTTTATATCCACGCAAAGGTGGAGACATACTATACAACTTTAATTAAGATAACTAAGGCTAAAAAATATTCTATCTTAAATTCACTTTTTACACTAAACTACGTTTTGTCGGTTTTGTTGCGGATCTTTGATTGGTCATAACTTCTTCGTTATAACTCGGATTTTAGTGTTCTCTATAGTTCCGAAAACCTTGTTACGATATATACCACTTGGTATATCCCAATTATTGTTTTATAAAAGTTAAATTTTGACCCTAATTTCGCTGGTGTTACATTATCCCCCGTTAGAGAGAATTTCGTCCCGAAATTCGCATTTTGACTGGGATTGCAATTGTTGCGGGCAGGTGTGAGTGCTTCTTGTCCATTTGTTCTTCTTGTTTCTTTATGAATCTAGATCCCAATGTGGGTGTTCTAGCGGACCTTCATTACTCCGTCTATCGCTTCGACTGATAGGGATCGTGTGGTTTTGGGTTTATTTACTTATGCTCCTCTAAATGTTAGCCTATTCATTCGATGCTTAGGGAAGCTTCGTTTTGAAGTTCATGGTTGAATTCACTCCTAGTTTTTGAGCTTGAAGTTGACTCGTTGTATGCATGGTATTTCTAAATGATCTGTTGGGGAATACTACAGGAAGGTTGTAAAGATATAGTACTCCTCACATGAATACCTCGGGGTTTTGAAATCTAAATATGATTTTGGAAATTATGTTGGGTTTGTCGTTATAGGTTTTTGTTAGTCAACGGCGAAAGTGAAGGGTCTTTTCATAGCACATGCAACTGGTATTGTGAAGACCAAGCCAATCCATTTCTAGTAGCTATTTGGGAACTTCTTATCATATTAATAGTGAAGTCGATTAGTAAAAGTGTTCGTTAGTGGGATAGTGCATTCTACTTATGTGTTTTCAGTGCTTTCAGTCTATTGTTATTACTACTATGAAGGTTTTGCTTAATGATTGGGTTGTTTGACTGAGTAGATTTTTAAATCTATGGCTTACAAAACTCATCTCCGCTCTACTAATAACCAAAATGCATGTATAGGTGTTATCGAGGGGAAACGTTCCCGTAACAACAGTGGGATCTGCAACAGCTTCCTCTTGGCCCATTGCGAATACTCGAACTCTCCTGCAAACATTTTTGTTGTTTGCTTTTGGGCAGTCCCTTCGGAAGTGCCTCGTTGCTCCACACTCATAGCAAGTATGGCCAACACTGACATTCGTGGTTAGAGCGGGTGGTTGGATTGGTCCTCTGCAGTAGCGGACGGTGTGCCCCTTGCTGTTGCACCTAGCGCAATACATTTCATGGCAAGGTCCATGATGATGGAAGTTGCATCGGTTGCACTTAGGCTGGTTGCCGTTGTACGACCTTAGGGGTGTTAGGGTGGTAGGAATAGTAACAGTGTGAGTTGTCACTATCTATTGTCTTTTGGGAGGCCCTTGATTCAAACTGTTCCCTTTCCTATTCCAGGACCTTTGTTTCCTGTTACGAGGTTTGTGGTTTGGAGTATTCTTATGGGTTGGCACTTGTTGGTTTCCTTGATTGTTGCAGAGATTTGAATTGTCGACACCATTCCCATTTTTACTAGCATTACTTGCATTGATATAAGCCATGATGGCTGATACAGCGATTGTGACTGCAGCGTGAAGAGTAACTGAGTCTATATGCAGAAGTGGTGTGTCGTTGGTTGGTTGATTACTTCCAGGTGAATACATGACTCTGTTACATGATGTGAAACGAGTTGGTTAGATAACTAGGATCGTTGTTAGTTGGATTCTATACATGTAATTTCCTCACTTTGTTATTCGGTTTCTAATGTTCCGACATATATTCCTTATGATGTAGTTATAATTGAGGGTTGAAATAGGTATCGCATTTAAGTTTAGTTTTAGCAATTTAGGGTAGAAATGTCGAAATCTCAAGTTGATCCAGTTTCATGAGTTTTGGGAGAGGGTATATCCTTTACTTTTCCGAGTCATGAAGAAGGATGTGATGTACCCATCTCATAGTGTGAGTAATATACTTACCAACTCATTAGGTAATAATAATTATTACTTAATAGTCTGACACATCAGGTTCTCTACCACCTCTCATGCTTCACGAGTGGTTCCCTCTATTCTCTGTCCTCTCCTCGGTGGTAACGATTTGTTATATACTGTATATTATAAATACGGCGTCCTTGCTTTTCCTCAGGCACGTTTTAATCTCCGTCGTTGTTTCGATTTCCCTAGTTGAAGTTATAAAGGTTTGTTATCCTATGATAACCGTTTCTCTCTCTAAAGGGTGTAAGTGATAGAAAAGTTGGGTTTATCGAAGGATTTAGTCTGTTTGATTAGCGAGAAGGCATTTTCCAACTATAGGGTTACCAATGAAATGGTGGCAGACTGCGCTAGTGCTGTCGAGTTCAATAACATTGAACTATAATAGATTAGATCGACAGGGACAGTGTAGTGAGTTGCTATAACAGTTTATGACATGAACTGCTTACATAGCCAGATTATGAATTGATAGCGAGGATCTTTAAAGGAAGAAAGAGGTCTGTCATATTAGTTGGTATACAGTTACTTAGAATTTGGAAAATTCGACCTTGGGTTAGGTCTATAATATACCACACAGGAAACCTGACAGTATAAAGACTTAATGAGACAGTACTTGCTAGATAGGAATAATTACATGAAAAGAGTACTACTTAAAGTACATACTAAGGTTACTTCACAACCCAAAAGAAGGAGTGAGTAGAGTATCCTCTACTGGCGGCAGGAACTGTTCTACTGAGCCTTTTGACCTGCCAACTGACGTTCCATCTCGAGCAACCGCATTTCATACCTTGCCTGGCATGCTCTAAGTTCCCTGACTTCAGTTTGAGTTTCAGTTAGCTCTCTATGCCAAGCTTAATTTTGATTTACGATTCTATCGTGAGCTAATCCTAACTGTCGGATGCGAACTGTATTGACTCCAGTGTTCGCATCATTCTCCTCAGTTTGATGGATGACTGTCCTTCCTTGTTCATCAATGCGAGCAATCCGGCGAACCAATATAGGAAGGACTCTGTCTGCTGAGCCTCCCTCGATTAGATTGTAAAAGCTTCGGTCTCCATTGTATGGAAGGGGTTGACCCTGTTTGCGACTCCACCTATTCAGGTTGGTTGCCCATAGAGGTGTCGAGCCATGAAATTCCGGTCGAGGATTAGGATTTTGAATTGGAGCTGCTAAGGGTAGGTTATTGTCCTCGGGATCTAAGTCTGATTCTTCTTGCATTTCTTCTTCTAGATCATTCTCTATCCCTTCTCCGCTGTCTCAGTTCGGATAGTAGGGGTCTCCTGGTAGGTGGAATCCAGCCATTGTGTATGTATGAGAATAGGGAGATAAGGATTGTCTAGAACTAAGGCACATAAGGTTGAACATCAAAGTTAAACTTATTGTAAAAATACTTCTATAGTATTCTAAATGTTATGTTTGATTCAAGGTTGATAAGTTTGGTAAGTTTTAGATTTGTTGTCCATTGTAGCTATCCCCTGGCATATGTTGGTCGGCTCTCGGACAAATATAGTTGATCAGGCTATATTCATCCCAGTCCCGATTACATATCTCAAGGCATACCTGTATTGTACAACTCATCTATAATACTTCTATATTGTTTTAATTATGATATTGACCCTGTTATTAATATGAAATGAATGCATGCCTACTTTACAACAAAATTAAATAAATTTTATTTTAGAAGTATGACTCTTACTCAGAGTGTTTTTGCCCAGTTGTGTTTATAGTTGTATACCAAAAATGGTTTTGATTTACTTAATTCACTATAAACAAAGCTCTAATACCAATTTGTCACACCCCCAAACCAGAACGGCGGAAACGTTCGGGGGCGGAGGACGTCATATTCAGTATCATAACAGTTCATAGTAAGGAAAGTACACACCACCATATATATAAAGGTTTCAAAATGTTTACATAATTTTATTTGTTACAAGTTCAAAAGGTAAATACATAAACATCTTTCAAAAGAAGTAATTAACGCCAGCACGTTAATCCCCAAAAGTTGATTTCCAAACCTGCTTAGCGGTTCCCTGAGAATACAAGTTATTTCAAAGAAAAAGTGTCAACAATTAAGTTGGTGAGTTCATAAGAGGTTTTGAGAAAATGTATGCCATTCCAAAGTTCGTGCGTTTTCCAAGAAAATCCCTTATTTTCTTATAAAAGTATGAATTGCATATGAATATTCGTGTTGTAAATTGTAAATAGTTGAAACAGAAAAATCCCTTATTTTCCTATTAGTTGATTGTTTTGGATACAGGAAAAATCCCTTATTTTCCTAAAGTAACAGGCAGTCTAATGTCCAAGACCGAAAATCGAAAGCAACTGACATGCTTAAAAGATTTAGGCATAGTTTCATATAATAAAACTATAAGAAGATCGTACTTGTTAGATGAAGAATAGTTTTAATAGCTACTCATTCATAAATCAGGATACTATAATAATTGTCTATCCAGTGAGTTTTATAACCATACTAAACATAATATGCCTGTGGCGATGGTCTTCAGGCGTCGAAACGTTATGACAAACTGTCACCCAAAGGACTGTAGCTAACAGTCAGGGCGCGATATCATGACTTCCCGTATAGATCTATACACATTTGACATGCTCTACAAACGGGAGACTCTGGTTATAATAGACAGGACTTTAGGTAGTACCTTTTAACAAAAAGGTAGCATTTGAAGATGTAATCGTCTCACGGATTCTTAACTAAGTCTGTATTAAAGTAATAGTTTTGTATGAAAAGTTTATCCTTTTTCACAATGTTTGACAAAGCATAAATCATAAGTTCTTTGAATGCATAAAATGGTTTAACAATGATGGCTACCTTGGATACTATGTACTTTGTATAAATCTAATGCATGCAAAGTATAACAAGAGTTTTCACGTTTTCACTCGGGATCAACCGTGTGTTTACTTGTATTCTCCCCCGGAATGTATTAAAAGTACATTGTAAAGTATTTGAAAGTGTATAAAAAGGGGGTATGAACTCACTTGATTGAAGTGGTTGTTTTGAAGTAGTCGAGAGAAGAATCGAGCAGAACCTTGACTAGAGAGAGTTGAAATCTCGGGATTCTCGGGGATCTCGGGAGTGTAGAACTTCCTTCGGGACTCGAGTATGAAAAATCGGGGCTTCGGAAAGGCTTATCAAGGTAATCACGCAGAGTAACAACACTTAGATGGAAAAAGATGAGCACCAAACCCGGCACCCTTAAGCTTCTATTTATAGGGGCTGATTTGGGGTCTCACGTCGTGAGTTTTGGATTTCTCACATCGTGAGGCATAGTCAGCATGATCCTCTTCGACGATTTGATGTGGCTGACACTCTGGAACCCATCAGACACGAGCTCACATCGTGAGCATGGTCCCCTCCTATCGTGAGGCTGAGTCAGCATGATCCTATCGTCAACTTGCTCTGCAAGGGTCATTCAGACTGCTCATGTCGTGAGTCTTATGCGTAGACTTGAATTCTGCATTCTAGGTATGAAAGTGGTGATTTGACTCCTTACGTCGTGAGAAATGATGCTCACGTCGTGACTTCAGTTAAATTAGGGTTCTTGACACGCGTCCTGCTCTCAGACAGCTGTATCTTCGGAAGGCCATAACTTTTGCGTATGTGCTCCGTTTTCTACGTTCTTTATATCCACGCGAAGGTGGAGACATACTATACAACTTTCATTGAGATAATTAAGGCTAAAAAGTAGTCTATATTAAATTCACTTTTTACACTAAACTACGTTTTGTCGGTTTTGTCGCGGATCTTTGATTGGTCATAACTTCTTCGTTATAACTCGGATTTTAGTGTCCTCTATAGTTCTGAAAACCTTGTTACGATATATACCACTTGGTATATCCCAATTATTGTTTTATAAAAGTTAAATTTTGACCCTAATTTCGCTGGTGTTACATGAGCTACGCCTAAGCTATTTTTAATATAGCTTTTATTTAATTATTGTAACGTTATTAAGAACTTATAATAAGTACTTGGGCTATTATTATGGGTTATATAAGTATTATTTAACGCTTATATAATAGTAATAATAGCTAGACTATTAATTAGTCTCGGTGAATAATAGACTAAACTCTAGTGGTAATAATACTAGGTTTCGTCGAAGGAAATTATTTTTAAGAAGCGAAGCGCTGTCTGAGTTCGGAATCACCACATTTTCAAGTGAGTGCATGGTCCCTTTCATTTTACACAAAGATATGAAGTATTTTATATAAATTACGTGCTATGTGTGCATATTATCTGAATACTTGTTGTCTATGATGGATGAATGATTTTATACATGTTTTAAATGATTTAAATATATATTTATTTTATATCTACAAATATGTTGGGATAAAACATGGGTAGATGAAATAGTTGGTGTGTGATGAAATAAAATGATGAAAGATAGGTGATGATAATTAGGTAATGGAAAGGTGATGATGAATCGGTGATGTAGGATGAAAGATACTATAACCTTGTCCGACAATTTGGAGATGTAGTCATCTACTAGAATATAGATAGCGACCACAGACTATTCTAGACAACCCATGGAAACACCAACATACTTATAACCTGTAGGTGATGAATTACGAGACCAGGTGATGTTGTGACTGTATATTCATGTGATGATACTCTAACCCTTACTATGAATTACGTGTTCAGGCGACGTTGTAACTACATATTCATGCCTTAGGAACGAGCATATAAGGAAATGTGAGGTAAAAAGATGAGTGGTAAATATGATATAGGAGATGACCATTAAGATAGTTCTTTAGGGAATATTAAATGAAGAAAATGGGGATGGGTAATCGGGTTAATTGTTTGACATGTATTATGTGAAGAAACAAATTAACTATAATAGTGTGGGTTGAAAACCCTATGTACTCACCAGGTTTCCCAACCTGACCCACTCAGTTTACTTGTATCATAGGTGACGATATGAAGTTACATTACACTGAGAGATTAAGGAGATATAAATCACTAGTTAATGATTGTAAGTTTTGTTTATGCTTATCTTTCTGTATTGACGATGACATCCCAATGTTTTAAAATAAATAAAATACATTTCTTCGGAAATGCTTTGATAACATATTTTTCCGGGAACAAATTCCGCAACATTTTTATTAAAAGAGGTACTCTGATTTTCAAACAAGCATAAAAAAAATCGGTCTTTTTTGGCCGTGAAAATGGAGATGTCATAAACAATAAGCACACAACTATGAGAAATTGAAAAATCAAAAATCGAATAAGTGACCAATCAACCAATCGGAACCTGTAATGTAAACTGATTGCCCGTTTGTTCTGAATGGTTAATTGGAGTCTAAACCCTATAAAATGAATATAAAAATTGAGAAATATACCAATTCCAGAGTCACGAGTTGCTTACAATCGTTATGAATGCCTGAAAGGCATTTCATCGAACATGTGGTGAGCAAAGCTGATAAGAAGAGACTATTCCAATATCAGAAACAAAGTAGAGAAGGCAGGCAAAATACGGAGTAGGTGGAAAAAGAAACAGTTGATCGAAGTCGATGTGGATCCTTTTTCCAAAAGAAACAGAAGATAGAGACGGTGGCGGAACAGATGATGAAGAACATTATGCATTGAATAATGCAGAAAACCACTCACCACTCACCTCCCACTTCCAGCTGTTGTTCGACTCACCCTCAATCTTTCACTTTGTCTTTCCCCTTCCCTCTCAGTTCTTGGTAACGGTGGGTCGCGAATGAAGCAAATCCAAATAGATACAGAGTGAGGATTAACGCATACAATCGAACTTGAAGACGCAAATAAGAGGAGTCGCACCGACAGGTCGAAGTAGAGAGAGGATTGAAGTGAAGTTAGGGTTGAGAGATAGCGATCGGAACGACAATGGCGATGGCAGGCGACATTTATGGAGAGAATTTATGTACATTGATAGTTTTTGTTAAAGAAGGGGACAGAGGTGGAGGAAAGTAATTGGATGCAGAAGCAGTGTAAGGAAATGTAGAGGTTGCTGAATGAAGTGAGTAATGACGCCAAGTTGTGTATCTTCTTGGCTGAAGAAACAGGGGAATGGGGAGTTTTCAATTCAGTTGCAGAGATGACCGTTAGTCCTGCTGGGTTTAAGAGAACCATCGAAATCGGAACCCATGAAACAAAAGGGACCGTTGGAGTGGTGCAAGAAAGAGGAACCTCGGAAATTGCAAGAGACATGGAAGGCTTTCTTGATGAAATTGGGTGCAAATTGAGATAAGAAGAAATAGGAGAAGTCAAAGGCGATGGAGAGGAAATGATAAAAGGCTAAACTCTTAAAAGTATTGTGGTGTTAAAATGAGAATAATAAGTTCAGTGACAAAAGATGAAAGAAAAAAAAATAATTGTAGCTAAGATTTTAAGAATTAATAGTATATACTAATGTTTGAACATGTTTTTCGTTAATATTAATACTTTGCAATTTTACCAAATGTATTAACAAGTCATCAAACATTGTATATTAATATAATATAATTCGACTAAATTATAGACGATGGTCACCGAGGTATAGTTAAATTCATAGTTTTAGGAGCCGTTTGATAATTGCTGATTGAGAAAGTGCTGACTGGGAAAGATCTGTATGGGTAAGAAATCCTGACTGAGTAAGAAACTATATTGTTTGATTGTACATCTGACTGATAAAAAATGACCATTTTACCCTGCTGACAGTGATGGAGGAAATTGCTGAAAAATAAATCCAAAAATTATTAAAAAAAAATAATTACTAGCATACAAGATGTACATGAAACTTAAATAAAAAACTATAAAACATTTTCTAGTTTATTTATCCATTCACAAACACCCTTTTTTTGGTGTTTTTAATAATGAACAATTTTTATTTAATATAAAATAGTATTATGGTAGGTTATGTCAACATGAAGAGCTTCAGGGACCAACTTTGCCATTTTCAAAAACATGGATCTGTTTCTTCTCTTCAGCGACACAACAATAATGGAGGATGCGTTGTTTTCTGTTGTTGAACCTGCAATTAAAAGTTCCAGGGAAAGTTATTTTATCCTTAACCTAAAATACTCTCATCGATCGTTTTAAAGGAGGCAACATTCAAAATGGTTGAAACCAGGAGTGAAAGAAAGGGAGAGAAAGAACGGTAAGACAAGGGCAAATTAGGAAAATATTCACAGTCCAAATGCACTCCCCTAGGACCGGTGAACCGGACCATACTGTTTTTTTGGACCCCCGGGCCGGTTCTCTGTTCTAGGAATCCATCAAAACGTTCCAGTTTTTTTCCCGGTCCGGTCCGGTTTTTACCGGGTTTAGAACTGGTTGGACTCGATTTAAAAAAAAACATTATAATCTGTGAAATTTTTTAAACAACCATACTCATTCTTTTTAAGTCGGATTGACACGTGGTTTTTTCCAACGTTTAATTAACAGTTTGTAGATGAATTTAGACTATAATTTTGTTGATTTTGATATTATATTCGATGAGTTACAATCTTTCAAATTTGAGCTATCAAAGCTGAAAATTTTCAGCTTTGCAGCAACATTTTTTTGAATTTTTTGTAATCTGTGAAAATTTTTAAACAACCATAACTCATTCATTTTAAGTCGGATTGACACACAGTTTGTTCAGCGTTTAATTTACACTTTGTAGATGAATTTAGATTATAATTTTGTTGATTTTGGTATTATATTTAATGAGTTAGAGTCTTTTAAAGTTGAACTATCAAAGCTGAAAAATTTCAGCTTTTCAGCAAGATTTTTAAAATTTTGTAATCAGTTAAAATTTTTAAACAACTATAACTCATTAGTTTTAAGTCAGATTGACCAACGGTTTTTTCTAACATTTAGTTTAGAGTTTGTAGATGAATTTAGACTATAATTTTGTTGATTTTGGTATTATATTCAGGGAGTTATATTCCTTCAAAGTTGAGTTATCAAAACGGAAATATTTTAGCTTTTTAATTATTATTTTGGACAATAATTCTTAATTTTATGTATCTTTTACAGATAAATCATATGAAATGGATCTTGGTGAACTTGATTTATATGTTAGTTGCTTTTATTTGGAAAATGAATTTTGCAAGTTATAATATTATAACATCAAAGTAGATTTGTTATGCATGAAACGGAAACGTAATCATTTTTACAAGTTGTATCGTATCAAACCCAATAACATATTCGTTTTAATGAGTCCTATCAAACCCAAAAACTTATTTTAACGACTTGTACTCTATGCCATTAAAGTTGTACCGGTTCAAACGGGTCCAAGAACCGGAAAATCCAAACCCGGACCCGGACACAACTCATCCGGTCCGGTCCACGGTCTACAATACTCTCCATAACCGGTTCGGTCTGATCCGGTCCAAATACTCACCCCTAATCATCCCGATTTCTTTTCACCATGACGATTGTAGTAAAGTTAGTGATGAAAAAGTGATTTGGCCAAATTTTTTATTATTGTTTATACTTTGTATAATATAATATTTAGTTTTCTTATTATAACATTTAATATGTATTTTTTTAATTGTTTTTGTTTGTTTCAACATTTGGTGTGGATACAAAAGAAAACTAATATCACATGTCCATTTCACACGTTCACTTCTTTTGGTTATTAATATCCCATGCCCATTTCACACGTTTTGTTTTGGTTATGGAAGTTCTAAGGCTGCCTCTTATTTTATTATTTCTCTGTCTTTTTTCCTTCCAAACCCATAACATCCATACTCACTTGGTTTTGTTTTGTAACAAAAAATTGAATTTTGTTTTATGTATTTAACATCATACCTAAGTATATTATGTTGGAAGTCGAAGTTTTGTAGCACTAAAATTAGAATAAAGGGCAAAATAGAAAAAGATGAAAAGGTATGGTCGAAAAGGTCATTTTAAAAACTTTAACAACTATAAACATACAACAAAAAAACTAGTCGTTCTTCATGGTACTATGTTCGATTGTTGGAACATCAACAACATTGTTGGTTTGATCATCTTGTAACAACTTGAACCTAAGAACCTTTTGGAGTTGACAAATAGGTTTGACTTGCTTTCTTGTAACCTCATTCGGATTAATTATACATTTTCCTGAAAAAAGGTTTACTTCGGATGATCCCGTTTCTTCATGAACCACAGGCGAAGCATCTACAATACAAACTTTATCAGTATTTTTATTTTTATTTTATTTTTTATTTTTATCTGTATCACAAATCTTAAAAGCTTGAAATTACCGTGTTCACTAAAAACAAGACATGTTCCAATAGTTTCCTCGTATTCGCCAATCTGCAAAATCCAAAAGCCCACAACATGTAATTAAAAATCACAAAACTTGTTTTTTTAAAACTTAATGATATGAGTTTTTCTATTGAACTTAATGCAAATTTTTTTTTAAAATAACAACTTAATACCCGCTTTATTTTGTCATCAATAATTAGGATCGGGTTCAATGTATCCAGGCCCTGCATTTTCAACCAAATGGGTTATTTAAAAAAAAAAAAAAAAAAGTAGGGTTTTTATAGTACTGAAAGTGTAAATTTTGTAGGCTAAATACGTACAGAGAGAACATAGGGAGCATTAGGTGGAATGTGAAGTTGCCCAGAAACTGAATCCAAGTCAAGCACCACATATTCTTCTTCTTCTTCTTCTTCTTCACGAGAGGTTGCCATACATACACTTAAAAAATCTGCATAAATATGTTACGATTTCACAACCACTATATGGTAGCTGAATTCTATAAGGTTTTGACGACGACAAAGATTCACCATTTCATTAACAGAAAAACTGAAGTATCGAAAATTAACAATCCACACTGAATCAATTGTCCTATACACATCAATAAACATAAAAAATAAAAGATTAACAGAAGTTGACGTAGGAAAGATTAACAATCGAGAAACCTGGAAGTGGGAATTACAAGAAATTAATCAAAGATGAAAAACAAATGGAACCCAACTCCGAAACTCTCTGTTTCACTTTAATTGATATACTTACCAATCAACACAGTAAAATTAATCACATATATACAACATCCAGAGCACTCAATTTTATCAGACACTTAGAAAATGTATTGGAAAAAGAAAACCATAGGTTATTAGGCTCCAGTCGAGACTGATTGGGGCAAGATCAAAGAGGGAAAGCCATATCCTTGAATATAAGACAAACCCCCAGTCGCCTACAGTCAAAATCATCGTTCCAAATTATAGTCAGAAAAACAGAGCACCTGATTACATTCGAGTTCGTGGTGATGGTAGAATCAACGCCAAATAGAGTTCTCTCTGGTTCTGAGGACTAAACACACATACAAATTGGTTAAACTCATAATCTGTTTGTGTGTGGGTTACGTCAGTGGTGTTTGAAAGAGGCGATGGAGGGGAGTAGTTGATCGATGGTCGGAGGCGGCTGGATTACTAACTGGAGTTGGAGCAGTCGATCTCTATAATAGAATAGGGGATGTAGGGTTTAAGGGAGAGGCAGTGGGAGATGAGGGTGCGGAATTGGCAGTTTAGGTACTGAGAGGTGTTGGTGATGTCGACGGAGGTAAGGGTGGCGGTGGAGGTTAGGTCTAGCCAGAGAGAGTAAAGAAGGATGAGCGAGAGAGAAGATGCAGTGCGTATGGCGTATGAATTCGATATATTGGGGTGGATCACATCTTTATTTTTTTAATTATTAAAAATGACTAATAAATAAATAAAATAGAAAAAAAATATATCAAAAAGTTAAAACAGTCATTTTAAATTTTACCAAAACCATAAAAAAAAAATTTGGTTTTTGGACCATTCATCTTTTGATTTTTGGATGGTTAAAGGGAAATACACATGTTTCGACCTTAAAGGGGTATCCCCTTTCGTAGGTTTGAGGGTCGAAGGTTTTACGGCGGGACAAATTGTATTAAAAGCTGCTACATGTAAGGTTACCAAACATGAGAAATTGTGTGTGACAAATCAACATATGTTCATACCTTTTGCATTAGATAAGTTTGGTTTCCTTGCGCCGAATGTGATGTAGCTTCTTCGTAGAGTACAACAGATCATCCATAGCAATGTTATATCCCCTAGATCTATGAATGTAGTTTTCAAAAAAATTGACTTTATCATACAAAAAGACTTAACGACACAACTTATTGTCCGTTTGCATTCTCATTCGTTATATGATTATAACTAAGATGTAACCATAAAAACTAAATTTGCAGTTTAGTCTACCGATTGGTATTTCATTTGATATATATTTTGATGATTATTAAAATAATTATCAATTTTGAAACTTGACTAATTGATTTTGTTGGAAATACATTTTCTCAAACGTATAAAATATTGTAAAAAATAGTATAAAAATAAATATGAGATTTCATTTCAAACATTATTACAATTACCTTTTACTTCAGTTTTATATTAAAAAATAGAAATAGGTTGGATATAGTCTAAATATCTCAAAACAAAAAACCATTAACAAAATAAGATGTAACAAAAATGTTTAAGACGAGGTGTTGGTTCAAATCTTTTCTTAAGACCATCAATGAAGTTGAACATTCATTTTTTTTTGTTACACCTGATTTTGTTAATATGTTTTTAGAAATATTTATGTTGGCCAATTTTAAGATATTTTTCAACTTCATGAAAAATAAATCAAATTCGTGAAATTTTAATCAGTTCCATTAAATTTGACCCATCATTCCACCTGAATTCATTGAACTCTTCTGGATGACATTAGTTTTCCAACAAGACTTTATGTTGCCATCTTGATATGACCACCACACCACTGAAATGGGGTTAACTTAAACCATCAGCAATACCCTTCAACTCATCACAACACAAAATCAAAACCTTAAATTGCATCAACTCAAATTCAAATGAAGAGTTGTTGCTTCCCTAAATGATTTCAAAGAAAGCTTCTGTAACACCCGATTCCTGGTACGCAGTTAATTCAAGCATTTCTTGTGTTTTTCTCCGGGACTCGACGAGTTGGAGGCCCAACTCATCGAGTAGAGTCGAGATCCACGGACAGTTTAAGTGACCTACTCGACGAGTCGGAAGACTGGCTCGGCGAGTAGGTGTTGTTTGGGTAAAACCCTAAATTGAGGGTTTGCACCCTATTTAAACACCTTATCTCAACCTCCATCGTCCCTTATACTCCCAGAAGACATCATATCGAAACCCTAGCCGTTTTTATGTGTTCTAAGGCCATTTTGGTGCTTTTTGGTGGGTTGCGAAGCTTGAGAAGAGGAAAGGAGCTTGTGAGACCAAGGGGAAACAAGAAGATCCAGAGCTTGGAGCTCATTTTCAGCTTATTGGAGGTATGAAGTTGAACCTTTGTCTATAGATCTTTATTTTTGGGCCTTTTCCTTCATCTTTCTAAGCCCTAGAAAGGTTGTATTCGGGATTAAGTGTTGGAAGTCGGTGTATGCTTTAGATCCAGGTCTATTGGGGGGTTTTATGGCACAAAGGTGCCCGTTTTGCTACCATGAACACCCCATGCACCTTGGAGGCCATCTTTTATGGCTTTTTGGGCCAAAAACCTCTTGCATGTGTACCAAGTTTGGAACTTTATGTGTAAAATGGACATTAGGAAGCCAGATCTATGCTTTTGGTGTGTTAAGACCCATTTAAATTGATTGTATAGTGTTGGTCAA
Organism: Lactuca serriola; assembly: GCF_051521515.1. Taxonomy (NCBI): domain Eukaryota; kingdom Viridiplantae; phylum Streptophyta; class Magnoliopsida; order Asterales; family Asteraceae; genus Lactuca; species Lactuca serriola. Next base: position 171,175,165 of record NC_136416.1, on the reverse strand, counting down.
GGATAGACTCGACGAGTTGTTCTTGGGACTCGGCGAGTCGCGGTGTATTGACCACCAAATCCTTTCTGTGGATGGACCAGTTGTTAGGGAGGAAAGTCTCGTAGATGTTAGACGCGAAAAGGGACCTGTGAATCATGGGACTTGACGAGTGTATGAACAGACTTGGCGAGTCCAAGGCAATCTCCCAATCTTTGAAGATGGACTCGACGAGTTGTTCATACAACTCGGAGAGTCGTAGACCGGACACATTCTTATGAGGGAGATGAACTTGTCGAGTTCAAGGAAGAACTCGGCGAGTCGGATGAAGATGGTCCTGATGGTTTGAATGAAGGAGAACCCATTGAGTTCATGCTATACTCGATGAGTGGAGTCGGGGTTGGATCGGGTTAGTGGAGTATGTACTCGACGAGTTGGTAGACCAACTCAGCGAGTCAGGTCAACTGGGTGTTGACTTTGACCAATGTTGACTTTGCCTGGTTTTGGTATGACCCCGATTAGGGTTGCATACTCAAATGAATAACTTTGAAGTATTGTCGTGTAGCGATCGAGGATTCGAGGGTAGTCGACTTGTACGCCGAAGATAGTTCAGGCACTAACATCGAGGTGAGTTACCTTACAGTAGGGGTGGGTCTAAAGCCACAATGTCGGCCCACCATCAGGGATATTTGGTAGATAATTGTCTATGTGATAATTATCTTGGTGTGTTTATCTGATATGGTCATAAGATATGCATGTATGATATGCAATGTGTATGTTAGTGGTAGTAGTAGGGAATAGTTTTTCCCTGACATGGGTCGTTAGGATCGAAGGGTAGGTCAATACCCAAATATGCCTGACTGTATGATTATATCTTGATATTGTATGGTAGCAGTATGGGGTAAAATAGTCCCCGGTTACCGGTTGAAAGATATCGATGACAGGTACCGGTTGAAAGATAACGATGACGAATATCGGTTGAAAGATACCAATGGCAGTTACCGGTTGAAAAATACCGATGATATGATATTGTATGTGGTATGATGGGGGGAACTCACTAAGCTTTGTGCTTACAGTTTTGGTTTTGGTTTCAGGTACCTCTTCGTCAAATGGGAAGGAGCTGACGGTATAGCAGCGCATCATACACACATATGGTTTTCGCTCTGGGTTTCTGGGATTGTACTCTGATTTTCACTACTTTTGATGTCCTGGGTTGGGACACAGCATTATGATTTTGTAATGTGTTGTTTTATTGACAATGTTTTGGTAAAATGTTTTATAAAATATTAATTCAAAAATTAAATTTTTGGTCTTGGAAATTGGGATGTTACAAGTTGGTATTAGAGCCTTGGTCTGAGGGATTCGGACACACCTCGGGGTGTCTGAATTCAAACCGAGGGCTTGAAAGATTTTTACAAGGAAATGGTTTTTCTAAAATCTAAAGTAAAGAGTTTTGAGAAAGAACGAGGTGTGTGATGCGTGCGACCGGCCGAGCTCAAGTAAGTTTTCCTCAAGACACCCATACTTGTTATGTTACGTTACATGATTTATGATTCTGAGAACTGCATGCTAGATTAGGGATAAGGATCTAGGAGGATGCCTTGAATGCCTGATTGTCTAAGCTGCATGCTAGGACTGTCTAGTCAGTAGTAGGATAGCCTGATTAGGTTATGCTTGATGTGGTTACTCAATGCACGAGTGCTGCTTGCTTTGTGCTATAGGGGTATTGGCTAACTTTAACTAACTAGTGAGCGGATATGTAACAGTATTCGCAAACTAGTTAGGGAAGGGAAGTAGAGACTCCTAGTGCAGCTGATGGCAGAGAGTAGGTATAAAGGTGCCCTAGGAAAGCCTAGGATGAGATCAGTTGGAAAGGGATATTGGTAAGGGGACTTGGTTAAGTTGAGGCAATCCTTGAGGAAAGTACGGATAGATGTGGAAGGTAGTATGGGCCCGTACTACTGAAAGCAGAGGATCCGTACTCGAGTCAAGGAGGGTCGAGATGAACCAGGAAACCGGGAGAGTGTGTGAGACCTCTCGAGAGTATGTATGATCCTGATGTTTATGTGTTTATTTTGAGTATGGTGGTCACACGTCATGGAGCAGGAGGTTCAGGATCAGGATCAGGCTCGGGTGCAGCGTCCGAGTAGGTCGATGACGGTTACGCAAGTTCATCGCGTCCGAGATCACGAGAGGTATCCTTGAGTCGACCCCGGTTATTTTCGGGTCGATCAAGGAGGGGATTATCGAGCTGATGGAGGATCGCCTCCTATCATTCAGGGGTGATTTGGCGTCTAGCCAGATGGGTACGCGCACACTGTCCTTCAGGACTTCAGTGGGAGTGGTGTGCCGGACTTCCATGGGGTGAAGGACCCCATTGTTGCTAGGAGATGGATCGCAGACATCGAGTCTGCGCAGTTGACGAGTTTCTGCCCGGAAGGATCGAAGGTCCGTTTTGTTGCAGGTTGTTTGAGGGATTGAGCTAAAGATTGGTGGGAGTTAGTTGGTGATTCATTGGGAGCCCCAGCCATCGAGGCTATGACTTGGTCATATTTCGTGACCTGATTCAGGGCTGAGTTTGCACCAGCTGTGGAGCTTTAGCAGCTGGCCGGAGAGTTTTTGGATATGAGACAAACTACAGAGACTGTGGCGGAGATCACCGCTAAGTTTTGGGAGAGGGCGTTGTTGGTACCCCAGTATGTGGGGGATAAGGAGATGCGGAAGACCCACTATCATGATATGTTGAGAGCTGACATTTGGGAGCATGTCAGCTATTCGGCCTGCCCGACACTAGAGTCCATGATTGCCAGGGCGTGGGAGAGGGAGATTGATTTGGAGCACCTCAGGAAGAGGAAGTCAGAGACTGCGTAGGTTGCGGGGGTTTCGAGGAAGAAACCCAAGGTATTTGACACGAGGTCGAAGGGCCAGCAGGGGCGGGACCGTGGTGGGAAGTGCGGTCGGTCACATGAGGGAGTTTGCCGCATTGGGTCGGGTTCCGGCTAATATAAGTGCGACAAGACTGGGCATTTTGGCAGGGATTGTACTGACCCTAATCCCACGGTTCAAATATCATACCTGATTTGCTTTCATTGTAATCAGAGGGGCCATAAAAAGGCCAATTGCCCTAGATTGACAGCTGCGACAGTAGCAGCGCCAGTGGTGGCGCCGACTTCGGCGACAACAAGAGTTGCGGATGGCCAGAAGGTCAAGGCAGAGGCTCCGGTGGTGCGGAGCCGAGCATTTCAGTTGACAGCCGAGGAGGCACACGATGCACCCGATGTGGTGACGAGTATGATTTCTTATCTTTACTCTTTATGTTATGTCATTGTGATTCTGATATATGTATGCTCAGTGTAGGTTCGTTCCATGAGAACGGTATCCCAGTTCAGGTATTGTTTGACTCGGGTGCTACCCGATCATTTGTTTCTCTTGCGCTTAGCAAGAAGTTTCCTGAGTCTTCGGGCATGTTGGATTTCCCTCTAGAGGTCGAGATTGCGGACGATCGGTCAGTGCGAGCATCAGAGGTCTACCGAGGTTGTGTTTTGAGGCTATTCGAGGAGTGTTACCTAGTAGATCTGGTTCCCATACCTTTATGGGGGAACAAGGTTATTATTGGTATGGATTAGCTAAGCCCTAATGGGGCAGTGATCGACTGCGCGCAGCAGTTGGTGCGGATCAGGACCCCAAGTGGGGGAGAGTTGGTGATTCAGGGCGAGAGGCCACAACGAGGACCAGCCTTATGTTCAGCAGGGAGAGGTAGGCGCTACCTTCAGTAGGGTTGCACAGGATTTGTCGCCTATGTTATGGATACCTAGGAGGCGGGTAAGGCGATGGTGGGCGATGTGCTAGTGGTACGAGAGTTTGCAGATGTATCCCCCAAGGAATTGCCTGGGATACCTTCGGAGAGACAGGTAGAGTTTAGGATCGACCTAGTCCCTGGTGTGGCTCTGATAGCCAAGGCACCATATCGTTTGGCTCCTCCTGAGATGTAGGAGTTGTCTACACAGCTGCAGGAGCTGTTAGACAAGGGATTCATTAGACCAAGCAGTTCACCCTAGGGAGCCCCGATTCTGTTTGTGAAAAAGAAGGACGGGTCACATCGGATGTGTATAGATTATCGGGAGCTGAATAAGGTAACGGTGAGGAATCGTTACCCACTTCCGAGGATCGATGACCTCTTTGACCAGCTGCAGGGAGCATCTTGGTTCTCCAAGATTGATTTGCGTTCAGGGTATCATCATATGAGGGTCAGAGAGGAGGATGTGCAGAAGACTGCTTTTCAGACGCGTTATGGTCACTATGAGTTCGTGATGATGCCTTTCGGGCTCACCAATGCTCCTGCCGTGTTCATGGACCTCATGAACCACATGTGCAGACCAATGTTGGATCGGTCTGTGATAGTTTTCATTGATGACATCTTGGTTTATTCCAAGATGCGAGAGCAGCATGAGGAGCACTTGCGAGAGGTGTTGGATACTTTGAGGAGGGAGAGCTTGTATGATAAGCTCTCCAAGTGTGAGTTTTGGTTGCGCGAGGTGCAGTTTCTTGGGCACCTTGTCAACCAGGACGGAATTTTGGTTGATCCGGCCGAAATGGAGGCTGTGATGAGATGGGAGGTTCCGAGTTCTCCATTCGAGATTCGGAGCTTCCTGGGACTAGTAGGCTACTATCGAAGATTCATTCAAGACTTCTCCAAGATAGCCGTGCCCCTGAACCGGTTGAGGAGGAAAGTCGTGGTCTTTCGCTGGAGGCCTGAGCAGCAGACTGCGTTTGAGACATTGAGACAGAGATTGTGTGACGTGTCAATCTTAGCCCTGCCGGAGGGCATGTAGGATTTTGCTGTATACTGCGATGCATCCATCTCAGGTTTGGGTGCGGTATTAATGCAAAGGGGGCATGTTATTGCTTACGCTTCGAGGCAGCTGAAGCCTCACGAGGCGAATTATCCGACGCATGATTTGGAGTCAGGGGCTGTTGTTTTTGCCCTCAAGATTTGGCATCATTACCTCTATGGGGTTCGTTGTCCCATTTACACGGACCACAAGAGCCTGAGGTATCTCATGGACCAACCAAATCTGAATATGAGGCAACGTCGGTGGCTTGATGTGGTGAAGGATTATGATTGCGAGATCCTCTACCACCAGGGGAAGGCTAATGTCATGGCCGATGCACTTAGCCACAAGGCAGCGTGGATCAGGGACATCTGTCTGAGGATGACAGTTGTGACTCCGTTGTTGGAGCAGATTCGGGAGGCCCAGCAGGAGGCCATGAAGGAGGAATATCGGAAGAGCGAGCGAATCATGGGTCAGGTTTCCTCCTTCGACTATGATAGTCGAGGATTGTTGACTCTTCACCGTAGGGTGTGGGTCCCTTACCATGGGGGTGTACTCCATGTATTGATGTCAGAGGTGCACAAATCCAAGTTCTCTATCCATCCCCGGGTGACAAAGATGTATAGGGATCTTCGTTCGGATTATTGGTCGCCCTGTATGAAGTGGGATGTAGCTTGGTTCGTGGAGAGGTGCCTAACATGTAGGAAGGTCAAAGTTGAGCACCAGAGACCTCACGACAAGGTCCAGCCGTTGGATATCCCGCTGTGGAAGTGGGAGGATATTACTATGGACTTCATTAAGAAGCTTCCCAAGACCGCGTGAGGAGTGGATTCGATTTAGGCCATCGTTGATCGATTGACCAAGAGCGCCCATTTTATTCCGATTCAGGAGAGTACTTTGGCCAAAAAGTTGGCCGACATCTATATCCGGGAGGTAGTGGCGCGGCATGTGGTGCCAATTTCAGTGATTTCAGACAGGGATGTGTGGTTCACTTCCAGGTTTTTGAAGAAGTTTCATGACGAGCTAGGTACTCGACTGCATTTTAGCACCACCTTTCACCCGCAGATGGATGGTCAGAGCGAGCGGAGCATCCAGACTCTGGAGGATATGTTGTGGGCATGTGTTTTACACTTCAGAGGTAGTTGGGATATTTACCTTCCGCTGGTTGAGTTCTCCTATAATAATAGTTATCATGCGAGTATCGACCGTCCTCCTTTCGAGATGTTGTATGGGAGGAAGTGCAGGACCCCGATATGCTGGGGAGAGGTTGGGCAGAGAGTCATGGGGAGTACCGATGTGGTACTCAAGACTAAGGAAAGGATCAAGCAGGTTCGGATCAGGCTTCAGACTGTTCAGAGTCGGTAGAAAAGTTATGCCGACAAGCGTCGGTCAGACCTAGAATTTCAGGTCGGGGGTATGGTGCTCCTGAAGGTGTCGCCATGGAAGGGCGTTATTCGATTCAGGAAGCGGGGCAAGCAGGGCCCCAGGTATATCGGACCCTTCAAGGTTATGGCCCGGGAGGCAAGGTGGTATATAGGCTAGATCTGCAAGCCGAACTCAGTCAGATTCATAGCACTTTTCATGTCTCCCAGTTACGGAAATGCCTGGTAGAGGATTCGGCGGTGGTGCCTTTGGAAGATATTCAGGTTGATGACAACTTGAACTACATCGAGCGGTCAGTAGCAATCCTTGACAGGAAGTCAAAGGATCTGAGAAACAAGAGAGTGGAGCTGGTAAAGGTGCAGTGGTAGCACCGAAAGCGCTCGGAATGGACCTGGGAGCCGGAAGACGAGATGAGGGAGCATTACCCCGAGATTTTTCAGGATCGAGCAGTAGACTTCGAGGACGAAGTCTAAGATAACCGGGGGAGATTTGTAACACCCGATTCCTGGTACGCAGTTAATTCAAGCATTTCTTGTGTTTTTCTTCGGGACTCAACAAGTTGGAGGCCCAACTCGTCGAGTAGAGTCGAGATCCACGGACAGTTTCAGTGACCTACTCGACGAGTCGGAAGACTGGCTCGGCGAGTAGGTGTTGTTTGGGTAAACCCTGAATTGAGGGTTTGCAACCTATTTAAACACATTATCTCAACCTCCATCGTCCCTTATACTCCCAGAAGACATCATTTCGAAACCCTAGTCGTTTTTGTGTGTTCTAAGGCCATTTTGGTGCTTTTTGGTGGGTTGTGAAGCTTGAGAAGAGGAAAGGAGCTTGTGAGACCAAGGGGAAACAATAAGACCCATAGCTTGGAGCTCATTTTCAGCTTATTTGAGGTATGAAGCTAAACCTTAGTCTATAGATCTTTATTTTTGGGCCTTTTCCTTCATCTTTCTAACCCTAGAGAGGTTGTATTCGGGATTAAGTGTTTGAAGTCAATGTATGCTTTAGATCCAGGTCTATTGGGGGGTTTTATGGCATAAAGGTCCATTTTGCTGCCATGAACACCCCATGCACCTTGGAGGCCATCTTTTATGGCTTTTTGGGCCAAAAACCTCTTGCATGTGTACCAAGTTTGGAACTTTATGTGTAAAATGGACATTAGGAAGCCAGATCTATGCTTTTGGTGTGTTAAGACCCATTTAAATTGATTGTATAGTGTTGGTCAAGGATAGACTCGACGAGTTGTTCTTGGGACTCGGCGAGTCGCGGTGTATTGACCACCAAATCCTTTATGTGGATGGACCAGTTGTTAGGGAGGAAAGTCTCGTAGATGTTAGACGCGAAAAGGGACCTGGGAATCATGGGACTCGATGAGTGTATGAACAGACTCGGCGAGTCCAAGGCAATCTTCCAATCCTTGAAGATGGACTCGACGATTTGTTCATACAACTCGGAGAGTCGTAGACCGGACACATTCTTATGAGGGAGATGAACTTGTCGATTTCAAGTAAGAACTCGGCGAGTCGGATGAATATGGTCCCGATGGTTTGAATGAAGGAGAACCTGTCGAGTTCTTGTTATACTCGATGAGTGGAGTCGGGGTTGGATCGGGTTAGTGGAGTATGTACTCGACGAGTTGGTAGACCAACTTGGCGAGTCAGGTCAACTGGGTGTTGACTTTGACCAATGTTGACTTTTCCTGGTTTTGGTATGACCCCGGTTAGGGTTGCATACTCAAATGAATAACTTTGAAGTATTGTCGTGTAGGGATCGAGGAGTCGAGGGTAGTCGACTTGTACGCCGAAGATAGTTCAGACACTGCACGACATCGAGGTGAGTTACCTTACAGTAGGGGTGGGTCTAAGGCTACAATGTCGGCCCACCATCAAGAGTATTTGGTGCATAACTGTCTCTGTGATAATTATCTTGGTGTGTTTATGTGATATGCTCATAAGATATGCCTGTATGATATGCAATGTGTATGTTAGTGGTAGTAGTAGGGAATAGTTTTTCCATGACATCGGTTGTTAGGATCGAAGGGTAGGTCAATACCCATATATGCCTGACTGTATGATTATATCTTGATATTGTATGATAGCAGTAGGGGGTGAAATAGTCCCCGGTTACTGGTTGAAAGATACCGATGACAGGTACCGGTTGAAAGATAACGATGATGAATACCGGTTGAAAGATACTGATGGCAGTTACCGGTTGAAAAGTACCGATGATATGATATTGTATGTGGTATGATGGGGGAACTCACTAAGCTTTGTGCTTACAGTTTTGGTTTTGGTTTCAGGTACCTCTTCGTCAAAGGGGAAGGAGTCGGCGGTATAGCAGCGCATCACACACACACATATGGTTTTCGCATTGGGATTCTTGAATTGTACTATGATTTTCACTACTTTTGATGTCCTGGGTTGGGACACAATTTCACACCCCAAAACCGGAACGGTGGAAACGTTCGGGGGTGGAGGACGTCATGTCAAGTATCACGAGATATGTATATGGTAAGCAAGAAATGAACAACTATTTCATTTAGAAAGAAAGTGTTTACAATATATGTGTTCACAAAACATAGAAGTCATAAACAAATAACAAAACAAGACTTGAAGCTATAATGCTCCATCTTTTGAAGTCCCAGCACGAGCACCTGTCTAATAGTCTCCTGAAAATACAAGTTATTTGAAAGAGTTAATCAACAATTAAGTTGGTGAGTTCATAAGATTTTAGTGATGTGAGTAAGCTGTAAAATGTGGAAAAAGTATATGTAAAAGTGATGTAAGCTGTAACTTCTGTTTTGAAATGATCGCCTGTTCCTCTAGAAAATCCTATATTTCCTACTTTAATGGAAGTTGAGTAAAACGACACGAGAAGCCTTTCTATGCGTAATAAGTGGGTACAAGTTATATATACTTGGAGTAAACAAACAATCGATTGTGCGCATCTGCCCTCAACTCACAACCCAACGGGGTACAGTAAGTAAGGCGGATAACACACATTCCATTGGTTGTTAGATCGTTGTCATATATAAACTTGGTGTATTCACTTGTTACTCATGGGGTTATTTGTAATGGTTCCTTTATATCTAATGGAGAGTTCCTTTTAAGAAAACCTATATTCCTTGTAGTAAAATATTGACTATGGCGATTACTTTTATAATAGCTTTGTTTATACTGTTATATATAATTTGATATCGGGTAGATAGTAGATTGGGTGCCCTCGGTGTAAGCCCACATCCAACGGGAACATGACGTACAACGAAGAGCACACATCCTATTAGCTGTCAGATATTAGTTTTATATATAACCATGGTGTATAAACTAAGGTATTATAGAGTTAACTCACTTAAAGTCTTTAAACTGTATTGGCTTAATAAAATGGATTAAGCCCTTAAATGGGAATTCGCTAGTTTTGTATATCAAAAGTACTGACTTTGAAACGAAAGTTTTGTACTAGAAAAACTGTGCATTGACCCTGTGTCCTATGACCTGATGCATACCTGGTACCCTTATGATGACTTAATGTATACTAAGCATAAATATATATAGATTCGGGTAGATAATAGATTGGGTGACCTCGGTGTAAACCCACATCCAACGGGAACCGGATGTACAGCGAAGAATACACATCCTATTAGCTGTTGGAATCTACTTAGCATATATGTATCCTATAGTGTATAAATTAAGGAATCTACTTAGCATCATGGTCCTAACTTTTAAAAGTAGCCTTCTACCAAGACTCGACTGTTTTGAAAGTAGTCTTCTAACAAGACTCTACTGTTTTGAAAGTAGTCTTCTACCAAGACTCTACTATTTTGAAAGTAGTCTTCTACCAAGACTCGACTGTTCCTTTGTCATACGTAAAGTATATTCTCCCTAGTTTATAACCATCTCGAAGAGAAATAGATTTAACCTTCAAGTGTTACCGACACTTTATGAAAGTAATGGGAGAAGTGAGTACCCTGATGTTGTTTATAATTACATGCGGAGGTACTATTAACCTAAAAACATATTTGTTTTATTACGGTCATAATGTGAAAGCTAGAACCCCTACTAAACGCTCTCATGAAAGGAGATTGAGGGAACCCACTGCGACCCGAGCAAATCCATGCAAGCAGTGTAATTCACATTAAAGTTATATGATCATGTATACCCAATATAACTATCACTAATGCGTTAGCGATTCATTGGTATAATTAGATCCTGTCTGCGTATTGTCATGCTATAGCAAATTAACTTGTTTGTTATGTTCGGTTTCGGTATTGTTTGATTCTCTTCTCTGTTTGTTCTGTTATGGTATTGTTTGATTGTGTGCTTCGTACTAGAAGTAATGAATAGTATTCTCCTAAACTATACCTATAATAGTTTACTAATGTTCTAACTATACTGATGATGAAAAAGACTCATTTGTCTACCAAGTTATGCTTATACTTTAAAAACGGAGTTCTGTACAACTATAAAGTAACACAACCTTTAAAAGAGTTTTGGAATGTAAAGACGACTTATAAATGACATGAGTAACATTTAGAAGAATGTTTAAGAACAAATAATTACACAATTATCATTGTGTTCAACCTGTATTCCCCCCTTAAAACAGTTTAAAATAGTTAAATGATTCATTACGGGGTATGAACTCACCTGATGTGGGTGATTCAAACGGGTATGCGCATACGGATGAGAAGTTCCACGAATGAAGTCCTGAGACACAGTAAGTCCTAAATGATATATAAGGACATATATTGACATGAATATAGTGTTTATAAACAACTATATGAAAGATAACACCTTCCGGGACTAGGAAACTCCTTGGCTAGGTGTTGGAATCACATGTGATTCAACAAAGGGAAGTGAAATGGCACTAAATGGTGTTTACGGATTTGGAAACAACTCCACTTGAGTTTACGGCGGTAAACCCATGAGTTTACGGTCGTAAACTCATGGTACCTTGACCATGTGGTGGTTTGAAGTCCTAGAAGTCCTTTTGAAGCATCATAACTTCAAGTTTTAGCTTTAGGAAGTGATTCGGGCAACATATCACCCCTTTATAGGGTTTACGGTTTTTGGACCATATGACTTTGAGTTTACGGTAGTAAACTCAAATGGTTTATGGTCAAATGAAGTTTTCAAGTCCTAAACACTTCTAGGTAAAGATCTAGGCTAGTTTCTAAGCTTAAGGAATGAGTTTGGGGCATCAAAACATGTCTAAGAGGTGTTTACGGTTTTGGGAGATCCCCAAACCGTAAACACATATATATGGGACATTTTTGTGGTTTACATGTGCTAAACACATCCAAGGAAGGTTCCATGTTTGCTTCTAGGGTTTGGCAAGAGTTTAAGGCACTTTGGCACACTTTTAGCATCCTTATTAGGGTTTACGGTCCAAGGAGATTCTTGGACTGTAAACACCTTATCCTTGTGATATTTGGGTGTTTTCTTGAGGCTCTTATGGTTTAAACATGTTAGGGGTTGTTTCTATGCTTGTTTCAAAGGTCTAAAGGGACAAAGGGCACATTTAAGCCCCATTTTTTAGTGTTCACGGTCCAAGAAGATTCTTGGGCCGTGAACACCTTGTTCTTGAGGTATTTTGATGATTTCATGGAGTTTAACACTTAATCTTAACATACTAAGGCTAGAAACACTTACTAGTTGAAGATCTTGAAGAAAAACGGGATGCTACTTGAGAGAGAAATGGCTTTAGTCTTTGGAATTGTGAAAAATTGATTAAAATAACTAAGTTACACTTATATAGTCTTTTGGGTTTACGGTCCTAATACCATTTTGGACCGTAAAATCAAAACTCTTGAAGTTTTGGGCATGTTTTTCTACTTAGTACACCCTAGGGTATCCACTCTCCTGATATCTCTTGAAGCACTAACTTTAAACCACTCAAACTTATACCAAAAAGTTTGAAAGTTAGCAGAAATAGTTTTAACTCATATTGAAGTGAATGGTTGAACAGAATGGAATGTTTTGGGTTGTCACACACAACATTCTGATTTTGTAATGTGTTGTTTTTATTGACAATGTTTTGGTAAAATGTTTTATAAAATATTAATTCAAAAATGAAAATTTTGGTCTCGAAAATTGGGATGTTACAGCTTCCAAACACATGTGAAATTGTCTGTAATATTATGTTAATCGGAATCCAACCATATCAAACTTTATTGTTCAATGAAAACTAATCAATAAGAGCATATCAAAGATCTTGACTTGAATTGGAGGAAGTGGAAGTGGGAATGGAATTTACATTAGGCATTGAAGTATGGTTCCATAAATTCGTACATATGTAACATATTGTTTTAGTATTATCAATAGATAAATGTAATTCCTAGGATGCCATATGTCATTCTCTTATTGGATGAGTATATTTTGTTAGAATTGCTTTAGTGAGTGCGATCATTGTAGGAAAAAAAAAGCAAGTGAACCTTTCTCTATGATCTTGATAAACAATAATATGGAGTTCCTTTTTTGCAGAATAGTAGTATGTTAAAAGATCCCCTCATTTTGGTATGAAAATGAAATCACCCATTATTCCTCTCCGCTTCTTCTTTCTCTTTTATGTTTCCACTCCACTTTTTGAAGACTTTAACAATGGTGATGGAGGATTCAAATTGGAAGAAAAAGAAGAACCCCACATCAAAAGATCTGATTTCCCACTTGGGTTTCTTTTTGGAGTTGCCACTTCTGGTTACCAAGTCGATAATCTCCTCTTTCTAACCCTTTCTTGCTCATTATCATACCTACATTTAACGCGTGAACTTTTTTTAGGTTGAAGGAGCTTATCTTGAAGATGCTAAGTCCTTAAGAAACTAGGATGTAGATTGTCATTCCATAGGTTGATACCATAAATTCCCTGATTGCTATTGTTTATATGATGAATTAATTTTTAATATTTAGTCATGAACGTAAATCTAACTTCGTTTTTATCAGGTTGTGGAGACAATGGAGATATTGCAGATGATCATTATCATACGTTCTTGGTATATTGTTAAAATGGTTAAGTTTAATATTGGTCAAACTTTTAGTTTACATACATGTAACGCCCAGTAATTCTAAGGTATTTATTTATTTTATTTTGGTTATTCATTTCATTTGATTTTTGGGCCTTGAAGATATTGGACTTAACCATTTTGGGCTTGGGGTGTGTCGTACGTTGGGTGTACTGCCCCATGTATGCAAGGCGTACAAGAGTAAGTAAATCGCGGATGTCATGCACGTAAGAGCGACGTACGTGCCCAGACCCAAAACCCTAATATTTAGGGTTTGAGCACTATTTAAAGAACATTATGTCCCAAGGATCTTTTCTATCAGCCTCCCTCTTGTCCCTAATCAGCCTCCACGAAACCCTAACTCTAGTGTTGAGTGTTCTTGAGCTTGGAAGGTCATTTTGAGTGCATTTTGGTGTTTTGAAGGAAGGAAATCATCTTGAAGCTTCATTGGAGGAGTAAGAGCTTGTAGATCCGGAGCATCATCATCATTTGGCACTCATTAGAGGTATAAAGCTCTAAACTTGTTGTGTTATAGCTTAGATCTAGTTCTAGCGTGGTTTTGGTTAACTTTTGGTCCCATGGGTGAGATTTGGTGGCTTGATGTAACTCCAGAAGTTATGAGTTGCCCCTCTTGACGTTTTTGAGGTTACTAAGCCTTAAAGTTAGCATCTTTTGGGTTGAGAGTCACCCATGCATGGGTTTAGATCCTTATTGTAGAAGTAGATTGCCATATTTTGAAGTTGGTACCTTCTAAGGCATTCAAAGTCACCAAGTCAGTGACTTTATGGTTTTAGAGGCCTATTAAGAACTAGATCCATAATTTGGACGTTTAGTATTAAGCATTAAGTGCTTAATGGACTTTTTGACCTTTTGTTGAATACGTGCAACATAAATGGGAGTACGCTACGCGTACTCGTAAGACTCCCCAATCCCAGCGAAGCAGCCTGGTACACAAGGAGTACTAGGATTACGTCCAGCGTAGCGTGATCAGTGGGTTTTGATGTTGGGCTTTAGATTTGGGCCAAGTTTTGGGCTTAGAAGTTTGAGGATTAGTTGGGCATCTGAAATTGGTAAGTTTGGGCCATGAACATTATTGGGCCTTGGATTAAGGCCCATGTGTACGGATTGGGGCCAATTGGAAATTAGGCCATAACTGGGCTTTAATCTTGGACCAAGTTAGGTTAGGGGTAAAATGGTCTTTTTACCCCAAGTATGAGTTTATGGTTATAATGTAGATCCCAAATGTGAATTGAATTTTATTTGACATTGATAGCTCGGGGAGTTGTCAGACTAACAGCCAGGGATTTTTTGTCGCATTCAGCATTTCGAGGTGAGTTTCCTCACTGGGTTTAGCGGGTCTAAAGCACCAATGTCGGCCCTTATTGATTATTCTAGGATGTTGGGAGTCTACGTGACCCTTGCATGTATTATGTGTTGCTATGTATATCGGGCGGGGCTCGATGCCTGGCAAGGCCCGATGACTGGAACATATGCTATTGTTTATGATCATTATATGTGTTAGCATGATTATATGATATATATTGTATGTGTATAGCGGGCGAGGCTACAATCAGAGACATATGTTTGAGGATGAACGTGATTACTCCATTGTTGGAGCGGATTTGTGAGGCGCAAGACGAGGCTATGAATGAAGAGCACCTGAAGAGTGAGCGCATTGTGGGTTAGGTGGCTTCCTTCGATTATGATAATCATAGATTGTTGACTCTACATCAGCGAGTTTGGGTTACTTATTGGGGCCGGTGTAAGACAGATTCCGATGGAGGAGGCTCACAAGTCGAGGTTCTCCATTCATCCCGAGGCGACGAAGATATATATGGATCTTCGTCTTGATTATTGGTGGCCTTGCATGAAGAGGGATGTGGCCTTGTACGTGGAACGGAACTTCACTTGCAGTAAAGTCAAGGCTGATCATCGGCGACCTCACGACAAGATGTTGTTGGATTAGGTGTCTAAGCCCATAACTATAATTGGTATGTGCTTGATTTGATTATAACAAGTTCCTTTTGGGTTGCCTTCACCATAGCAACTTGACAGGATGACTTTTGGAGAGAGAGGTTATTTAATGATTTATTAATATATTATAAGAATAATATATTAATTAGAAATGATATTGTTTAATTAGTATTTAATCAAAAATTAATGTGGTATTAATTTTGGGATTAAAGGAACTGATTAAAAGTAAGGGGATTGGTTTTGCAAATCATTGATAGTTGCAAACTGGGCTGTTGGACTCCCTTGGAATGGGGTGGAAGATTTTCTATAGAGAGGCCCTATAGAAATCGTCCAAGGCCTTCCAGAAGGGATATCCATCGGTTGCTTGGAGCCTAAGCAAAGAATTAGGGTTTCACCTGGAATCCTAGCAGCCACAACTATTTAAAGACCCCTAGACCTCCTAAAATCGGTGACTGCTTCTCAAGGAGAAATCCTAACCGGTTTTCTGCCCCTCTCTCACTCATCATTTGCTTTTGGTGCTTGTGATTCCATTTGAGGTGCAACACGTGAGGCACTAAAGCTTTCAAGAGTCAAGATCATCTGTAGAATACTTGTTATTACAAGATAGCAAGCAAGGTAACATGTAAGTGAACCACTAAGGCTACGATCGTACACTTAATAGGTGCCAACCGACAAAACTCACTAGTTCCTTAATCGAATTTACGCGAAGAAAAAGGTATAAACTCATTTCAAGCCCAATGATCCATGTAAGTGAACCACTAAGACATCGCTAAACATGTAAATCATTTCAAGACCCAATTGGAATGAGATTATATAACATGGGCCCGAAATATATATGAAAGGACAACTAAGACTCATTTCACATGTAAGGTATTTACAGGCCCAAATGGCACACAATTAGTATCCAAGGTCCGTCGCACATGTTAATGGGTCAATGAGGCCCAATAAACATATACAAGACCTCTCACACATAAAAATGGGTCACTAAGGCCCAATAACTAAGAAAATGATCAAATTAAATCCATTTGTTGGTTTATCATTGGTTTTGGCTCAAGTATTCACTAAAATAGCATAAAAAGAAGAACGCATATAAAACCCATTCTCAGGCCCAATAAACATGTAAGTGGACCACTAAGGCCCACTATACGTGTCTATTATTTCCAGGCTCAAAGGAATATGAATGTCTATCCTAAGGCCAATATACATGTAAAAGGACACTAAGACCCACTAAACATGTATATTATTTCCAGGCCCGATAAGGATATGAATATCGTTTTTAACCCGTTTGCTATTGTTTTTTTTTATTGTAGCTTGATTATTTACAAAGTTGATATAAAAGCCCAATATTTGTAAAAATGACGTTCTTGGCCCAATAAGCCAAAAATTTACAATTAAGGCCCAATTTTTGTAAGAATAACACTTTGGTCTCCATTTTGTTCAAAATTTGTGTTGATGACTAGTTTGTGGTAAAAATAACATTTTAAAACCATTTTTGTCAAAAATATCATTTTTGGCTCGGTTTTTGTGAAAATACACATTTTTCTGGTTTTTAGCTTTTCCGACCTAGTTTTTAGAAAATTTGTATAAAATTCATCGTAAGTCAAAATTTGGATCCGTAAATTTTGGAAGTTTGGAAATTTTGTCTAATTTGTTTAAAAAAAATTTCACAATTTTTTATGGCCTCAAACTAGTGTGAAATTACTCATCTTCACAGGTTGGTCCGAAATTATTTCAAATTTGATAGGCAGTTTTGTAAAATTCACCAAAAATTGTAGAAAAATCATATGAAAACGTGAGAGTAGTCATTTTAAAGGTATAAATCTGAACTTTGTCCATGTAAAACAGTTTTGAAAAATACTTCCATTAATAGGGTCAAAACAGTCCGAGATTGGACCAAAACTTTCCTGTCAAGGGCTGTTTTATGAGTTTAATTTATAGATCTTACAACACAACACTCATTTTTGCTATTTAAAGTGTATAAATCTCAGATCTAATAGTTTAAATGTATTATATGTGATAAAACATACTTTTCTCAAGGTTTTTATGAAGATCCAAGTGATAAACTTCAAGTTCTTAACATATTTTTAGATTAATGAAGAAATCAACACATAATCATCAAATAATTCATGGAAAACACACATAGTCATGCATATACACATAGATCTATACAAATCAACTTGTATTCTCCCCCAAAAACAAGTAAAAACCAAAAACAAGGGGGTATGAACTCACCTTGGGGTGATGGATCGGTTTTTGATGAAGAAGTGAAGAGATCTCGGCCCTAGATGTGTTATTGAGATGATTTTCGAGCTCTAAGGTGTAGTAAGAGTAATAGTCACAAAATCATGGGTGTAAGAGGAGTAAATGTGTTTAAGGATGAAGTGTAACACTTAGATTTGCAAGATCTTACCACAATATGAAGTTTGACGTAATTTTCCTTGGTGATGGTCCTTATATCCACGGTTTTGCTCGAGAGAAATGGGTGGAAAAGTGTTGAGAGAATATGTGTAAATCTTGAAGTGTGAGTGAGGTTGGAGAGTGAGAGAAGGCCGAGAGATAGAGTGAGAGATAAGAGAGATATAGAATTTGAATTATGAAGGGGTGGTGTGATAGTTGCATGGATACATGCACTCTTGCATGGATATCCAACAAATAATTATGAGGTGTCACCACTTAATTATCTTCTTGTTATTTATTTTATTTTATTTTTTTGTATTATTCTTGTTGGGCCGAGATTGGCCATAAGAAAAGGAATTGAGATAAGTTTGGGCCCTATCTTGACTTAGCTCGAAATTATGAGGCTCAATTAATATTTTTTGGCCCATTGAGCTCTTAAGGTGGTTCATGGCCCAAGATGGTTCAAAGGAATGGGTTTGTGGTCCATTAAGGCTAATTAATTCATTTATGGCCCAACAAGACCCGTTAGAGATAACTAGTCCATTTTAGGTCCACTAAGGGTAAAATTAACCATTTTAAGCCCATATGGCCCAAAAGGTTGAGTTTTATGAGTGTGGGTCCATTTAGAACCCAATTAGGGTCTTTAAGCCCAAAATAATTCAAGTTGAGGGTTTATTGGTCCATTAGGCCCAATAAGAGAATCCTAGTCCATAGTGAACTTGAACCGGGATGTCTAGGGTTTTCAACTCGTAGATGAACATATGAGATGTATTTGAATGAGAATGGAGTATAGTATTCACTTAGAGTACCAGTTATTACTCTAGGTGAATGATTGCATGAGAGTAGAATTTCCTAGCAAAATGCTAGTTGTGACAATAAAATTCTATATATGAAAATGTTATAGCAAGAGACTGGTAAAGTATCAGGTCTGTATGTAAGACATTATGAATCGTGTCCCATATGCTTCAGATACAGGATCGATTACATGTGTTACAATATTCTCCTGTTCTAATTTTCCAAATGCCTAGGGCATTAAGAGGGAAAAAGGACTAGAACCGAATATGACTAAAGTTATTAAACAACTATCAAGGATGATCTGAGGTTTACCAATGATTGGTTGCTTGTGGATAATTAGAAGTATAGTAATGAATGGACCATATTGATATGGTTCTGAATAAATAGGATTCTATTAAGAATGGATAGTCATATGACAATTATGGAAAGGTTTCTATAATGGGAGTTGAATATCAAGAATCTATGAGTAAGCTAGAAACTTTTATGCAAGAAGGATGTTCAAAGGAATGTGCTTTGAATATGAGACTTCGCATCTATGGAATTGTCTTGTAACAATTTCCAATGGAAAGTTTTGTAATTGGCAAAGTCTCTGTGACTTGTGTACATAGTCATTACAAAAGGATCACTGCATATAAGGTTAAAATCTAACAGATTAAAGTAAGTGGCAAGGACTTGGTATTCTTACACTTACGATAAGGATTTGGAATTGTGAAATGAGTGTCATTAGAAATGTTTACAATTGATCTATTTCACAAAGTAATGACCATAGGTAAACATAGTGTGCATGCTTGGAGCATGGGATAACTATTGTTTTAATTCAAGTATAAAGTCGATAAATCGAAACATTATACAATGAACAATGTGTAATAAATATGGTGATTAAATAAAAGATGTTTTATTTATATTCAAAAGGTTGAGACCATATTGGATTCGATTATTCTTGTGTTTCACTTTGCATGTTTTGACTTCCTGAATAATAAAATTATTCAAATTATCCATAGTCGATCATACTTTGGAAGTAGGTATTGAAGCTAGACTGTCATGAATGGGTATGTAGATTGTCTAAAGGTGTTTAGACATCGCACAAGTTTGTTGCAGTATTCACGATTACTCCTGTAATAAGTTTTGAGTATTGGACTAAACCACGCTCATTTGAATCACTTCATGGATTTTATCACGAGTAATGATGAGACGATAATATCTTATATTCTTGAAACAGAGAGATATGAGTTGTAGTTTACAAGTCGGTTGCACATTGATGATATGTAAATGCACCAATAACTCGGTGTTATAAAACGCACCAATAACTCTGTGGGCCCCTCGATGATTTACTGATGACAACCCTAAGTGCTTGGCCAAGTCTGTACTGATTTGATTTGTTCATTTAGCCGGTCTCATAAATTGGAAATCGGGAAACAACACATGAACATAGAGAATGATTATAATCCATGTCTCAGTTCATACGATATCTAGAATGGAGGAATATATGATCCCTTATCTAATGGACGTGTTATTTGACTAGGTCAGCGTTCGAAAACGGCTTTTAAGAGCTACGATTGCTAGTTGGGATTTTAGAATCGTACTTGCAATAATATTTATTATACTTATCCAAGTAGGAGACTATTGGATTAGGTGTCTAAGTCCATAACTATAATTGGTATGTACTCGACCCAAGAGTAGCATAGTCCATTTGGGTTGCCTTCACTAGAACAATATGATAGGATGGATATTTGAGAAAGAGGTTATTTATGATTTATTAATATATTATAGGTATAATATATTAATATGAAATCATGTTATTTAATTAGTATTGATCAAGAATTAATTTGGAATTAATTTAGTAATCAAAAGAGACTAATTAAATTAACGGAGACTGATTATGTAAATCAATGATATATATAGTGTTTGGGCTATTGATCCATGTTGGGCTAAGTTTTATGTAAGTATCCATGAAAAGTTAGCCCACATGAGATATGGATCATAACCTAAGTGTATGGATTAGGGTTTACCCATGACTCTTGGATTCCTACACTATATAAATGTTACCCCTTAGCCAAAATCGGGACACCTATGTATTCTAAGAGAATCAGAACCGATTTTAGTGTGTATATACTCTCTCTCAAAGTCCTCCTTTGTTCATGGTGTTTGTGAACCATTTGAGGCATCACACTTGAGGTTCTAAGCTCTTGAAAGGCCAAGAACTACAATTGCATCAAGAGGTATTCATCTAACTATGAGTTTTATATTGTATATCCTCCATTGTATGCTAGTTAGGATGTATGCTTTGGAAAAATTCATATTGCGTGTATAATTAGAGAAAACATAGATCCAAAGCATCTAGGGTTGCATGTGCACCATAGGAGTGCTATAGTGCTTAAAAACCCAACACATTACACCTCCTCATGGGAAGTTTTCAGGTCTTGTATATTCTCGACTATTCAAGAGTGTTCTATCAATATCTACATTATCTTAAAAGACTCCATATTATGCTACACTATTCTATAATGTTCTAGATGTCTCTAGGATGTTATGATATTATCCAAGCTATTATTGCAATGATCTAGCATGTTCTATATCGTTCTCGAGTCATTCTAGTTTCGTCTAGTGTCGTCTTGAATATTCTGGAGACTCCTCGTGTATTCTTTATTGTTCCAACGTTTTCTACACAGTCTCGGAGACTTCCAGAAACTTTGTCAGTGACACAGGTCTCCCAATATCCCACTAAGACCTTTAATCACCAAGCTAGAAAGATTTACTCGTTATGTTTTCTAACTTATTATATTATGCTAGAAGAATTAAATATTATATATTATAATTGCTAAGTGTATAATGTGATTTTTAAAATACAATTTATTTGTTATGATTTTTAAAATACAATAAACATATATAAAATTGTTTTTACACGTATTTACATATATAAATGATGTACGTATTCCACAAGTAAATATTTATAAAAACATTTTATATATGTTTATATGTATAATTTGTTTTATATATTTAAATGAGTATACAAAAATTTATTCATATGTATAAAATGCTTAAAGTTTGTTTTTTCAAATATGTATTATATGTAGAATAAATACATTTTATATTTGTTTTTCTACTAAAAAAATACATATTGTAATAGGTATTTTCATTTAAAAATATATAAAATTCGTTTTTGAAGTATACATGTGCTTTCAAATGTATAAATACATTAAATGTTTAAATATTTTTTAAAAATATATAAATACTCTGTTTAAATATATAAATACCTTTAAAAATACATTCATACATTTAAAATGTATTTTTTACCTTTAAAATATATGTTTGTACATTTAAAAATGTGTATATAAGTCCTTAATAATAATAATAATAATTATTATTATTATACTAATAATAATAATAATAATAACCATCGATTTATTATATATATATATATATATATATATATATATATATATATATATAAAAGTTCAACAAAAAAACATGTATATTATCTAGCCTTGTGGTTGAGGTTTTGGCCTTTTGTAGAGGAGATCGGGAGTTCAAATCTTGCAAACTTCATTTTGTCCTCTAATAAACTAATTTATATATATATATATATATATATATATATATATATATATATATATATATATAGAGAGAGAGAGAGAGAGAGAGAGAGAGAGCTAGGTTCAAATGTTTTTAGCAAGTATTGTGTGCCTAAATGCACCAATGAGAATTTAAGAAATAATAAACAATTAAATAAATCATTTAAGGGTATTCTGGACATTTTGTACTTTTTAATTAAGGAATCATTTAATTGAAATCCTGCAATTAAGGAAATAAAATCAATTTTTTTTGACCTAGTCTCTCTCTTGCATCGTGTCTTATATTCAAGGAATTACCAAGATGAATCACCGACACCCCACAACACAACCGATCAAGAACTCGATTTCTTCTTTCTTCTTCCAGTCGACGCACACCACATATAGAAGTAGTTGATCGCTTCTTTTTTTTTCTGATCGCTTCTCCTGTATTAAACATATCAATGAAAGTATGTGGCCACCGACGGAAAAGTAGAATGATTTATTGGAACGTTTTGCAGAAGGGCATGATCGAAGCATTCAACAAAAGCCCTAATTTACATTTGTCGATAATCGAGTAAGTTTTTGTTATTTACTCCTCTATTTTCCGTTAGTGTCTAGAGTCATAATGTCTCTGTCTCCTATTATATAATGAAAATAGTTCATCACTTGATTATTGTCTATAATATTTCTTGATTGATTCCTAAAATGTTATGTAAAGTTGTTTGGATTGTTTAAAGAGGAATTTAGTTACAAGTTAGTATCAGTACTTCAATAACAATGAAAAGTTCATCAATCATTTAGATGGATTGAATTACATCGCTCGATTATTCATTTTAACCTAATTTCGTGACAATCTCATTGTTCTTGTTATCATCATTATCTTCATCCTGGTCAACCTAGTTTCCCATTCAGTCATTTTTTATTTCATCTCAAATCATGTCAAATTATCTAATTCGTCTTCTTCAGATCCTTCATTCGATCATTCTCATCCTTTATATAGCGGGTTCCAAACAATTTGGTGGATCGAGATTTAGGGCTTGGAAGATAGCCATGAGTATCGCACTCTATGGTACAGAGAATGGTACTGTGATTTTTTTTTCTTATATATTATTTTTGAAACTTATATTTTCAGCACTTTTACTTGGTTCAAAATTTTGTCTATCTTTGAATTGTCATATCTCTTTCACACTAGCTCCAAATTAGCTGGATTTTTTCCTGCATATTCTACTCAATGCTAGTTATAACTTAGGCTTTGGAATCATTCTGATTCGACTCATACTGGCTGATATACAGTCCCTTGAACAGGGGGCTGTTAGGGCCAAATTTTCAGCACAAATTGTTAATTATTATTTTCTGATGCAGGATACGATTATTCAACATTCAAGAATGATTGAAGAATGCCTAGAACTTATTTTCATGGCAGAATTCTAACAGAATGTGAGTGCCTAGAATTTGATTTCATGACATTCTCATAGAATATAATTTTTATCAAAGGCACATTTTAATGGTTGTAGATAGTAATTAAATTTTTATCTTCATACACTTTGGTTCTTGATCAATTGATTTGAAGATTACATTCTATTAGAATCAATTATAATTCTTTAATGTATACTATATTTTATCAGAATTTATTGTTTTTATTCTCTTAGAATGCACTGGATTTTTTAATATTTGAAAGTTAATTATTGTTTTCTTTGTGGATTTAGGTCTTGAAGATGTTGCCATTGATGTGGAAAAGGAAAAAAACATATAGAACGACAGTATATTCTAACAGAATCTACTCTGCCAGAATATGTATGAATTAGTTTTTGTTGCATTTGTGATAAGAATGGTCGAAAGAATGGCTTGAAGAATACTATTATTTTTTCAGAATGAAGAAAGTAAAGAATATTCAAAACCATTCTGCAAGAATAGTTTATTCTATAAGAATTTTTATTGTTGTATTCTATTTGAATGCATTGAATTGTTTAATTTTTGAAACTTGATTATCTTTTCTTTGTGGATTCAGGTTTTAAAGAGGCTAACATTGATGTGGAGAAGGAAGAAAACATATAGAACAAGAGCGTATTAAACCAGAATGTGTTATGCTACAATGTATAAAGTGTTGCTTAAAAATAATATTCTTTCAGAATAGATTAGTGTTTTTGTTAGATATTGGTGTTTTTTTTTATTTTTTTTTTCTGAATGTTGTTATTATTCAATGAATCACAATCATACAATGTAATTATTTGTTATATTATTTAGTTCAAGAATTGATTTGTGTATTCTTTCAGAATGTATTTACTAGTTTATATTTGGCATTTTATTATTCTGACAGAATAAAATCGGAAAATATATTTACTAGTTTATGGTTGGCATTTTATCATTCTGACAGAATAAAATCGGATTTTTAAATTTGAATTAATTTAAAATATTCAGATTTTTAATAAATAAAGGAATTAACCATCCCTAAAAATCCAAAAATTTCATTTTTTAATATCGGTTAATTGACTAAAATGCCCTTATGCTGAAATTTGTGTGATTATATGGTAAATGCTATCCTATTCTACTATCATAGACCCTCAAATCATGACCTTTGATTATATTCCATCCAATGGTCCAGATCTGTGCATTCTGACACACAATAGTTAGTAAAAACAAAATAACCTAACCCTATATATATATATATATATATATATATATATATATATATATATATCTAACGACAAAAACATTGTTGGTTAAATGTTATAAGAAACTTATTGCTCTCAGTTACGGATTACCTGAAATTTTTTCACCATCTCATGGTATTCACACCGTTTCATCTAAGTGAATCTTATCTTACATACTTATAAAGCTTGCATTTTCCCTTGATTGTCATGCATTTGAAACCTCCACAATAATTTGCTAAAACCTCATGCATTTGAAACCCCCAAACCTTTTCACCTTCTTAATAATTGATCACACATAATCAATGGTAATTCATATGAGATAATAATTTGCTAAAACCTTATGCATTTGTATGGTATTAGAACATGTTTGAGTTTTTGGGTTTTAAACTTTAGTAAATGGGTAATCCGTTTGATACGTTGGATTTGAAGCTATCTTATTCAAATTACCCAAAACAATAGATAAATTAATAATACATGCTCATGCATGTTTTGTACAAGCCTCAATCAAAATACAATATATCATGATCATACAATTAAGTGTCTTTTATTCCATTTTTGGCTTTATAACAAAAGTTTGTTTACGTGGCAAAGAAAGAAAACTTGAAGATGAATATTTAGGTTGGATGTTTATATGAGATTTGTTTTAAATATATAATATAGATATAAATACACAAAGGGAAGTGATTCGTACACAACAATTTTTTGTCATACACAACAATTTATGCATTATAGAGTTGTACAATACAACACTTTAAAACACAAATTGTTTTGTACGGAGAAAAAATGTTGTGTACAAATCAGTTCCCATACACAAATGTGTGTCAAATACAGCCCATCACAAATTTAATGTTATAAACTACAATATAACTCAAAGTGGTTTTCCAAATATAATGTTTATACTATAATATAATATATTAGAAGAATACCATATAGTAGACGAATATCACATATTAGAAGAATACCATATTAGTTGCATAGATAATATATTATAATTATATTTCATTTAAAATATGTTAGGGTCATTTGGTTATTACATTGTTGTATTAGACACTATAGTCTCATATATTTTGAATGACTCTTACAAAAATAATGTCTCTAATTTGAATATAACGTAATATCTTATGATGTTTATTGAATGATATTATCTTCGATTGAACACTTTTTAATTGGAATCAACTTTATTATAGTTAAAAATTTTGGTCCGTTTTTTCTTTTCATTAGTTCTAGAATATGATTTTTTATATTAACTTAAAATATGTCACTATCTCAAAATAGATTGAGCATGAGATTTTTTATATTTACTTAAAATACGACACCATTTTCTATTCAATAGTAAAACTAACAAAAGTCGTTAAATATATATTTTTATGAGGTTCAACATAAATAGACGACCACAAATGAGAATCCATATCTAATCAATCATCAATTAATTACATTAGATACTAATGTGTACATAAAAATTACATTTAAAATTTTAAACTAACAGTAAAAAAATTTCATTATTTATTATGATAAAAAATCTGTAAATCAAAAAATATACATGCTATTTAATCGCATACAAGTTTTATGTATGGCTTATTCACAATACATTAAACCATATATAACCATATTAAACTACATAGTTATCCCACTGCGCAACGCACGGACATTCGCCTAGTATTAGATTATGTTAATGCATAAAGAAAGTCATATCTCAGAGTTCTAGCAAGGATAAGGTTATAAGTAGATGAAAGGTCATTTGAATTTTCCTTAAACTCAAAATTAGTGATGATCGTGCTTAAAGCTAGAAAGAATGCCCATTTATGAAAGAGATCAGTGTAAATGACCCATAACATCTGATTTTTCTTTGTGTTTACTCTTTACTTTTTTATAAACACCAAACGTTCGATAAAATTCCTTAATTGAAAGAACTCCACGATTTTTGGGCTCATGTATTAACGTTTGTCTCAACTCGTATTAATATAGTCAGTATATTTAGTTAAAGGATTGCTCCTTTGACAAACAAGGAATGGAAGGATTCATGAGAAAAAAAGAAAGAAGAATAAAGATAAACTAGGGAAACAAGAAACAAATCATGATGAAAATAAGATCATGGTTTTAGATATGCAATTTGATCACCGTTCCAGAAGAAAAGTATCAAAAGTTCCACTTAAGAAGAAAAGGGCTTCTAAACCACTTAACCTACAGTGACTTGCATTTTTAAGGGATCATAGATTCTATTAATTTTAAAAATCCGATTTTACGAATTATAATTCTTTTAGTTCGGACATTCTGACAGAATATGTTTATGAGTATATTCAAAAAAATTCTTGAACAATCATGAATTTAAAAATTTCTTGTAGAATAACAAATTCTTGAACAATCAATTGAAGAATAAAAACAACAAATACATTATTTCTTATAGAATACGAGTAACAATTGTTAATAATTACATCAAAATCTAACAACGACTAATACATTCTAAAAGAATAATGAGGTCCGTTTCAATTTGTGGTCCGTTCTTCAAGCATCAACTTCTGTGATTCCAACATAATTGGAATTCGTCATTTCATTCCGACAGAATTGGAATTCTTGATTCCATTCCAATAGATATTAGCCAAAAAGACTACTCATTCTGATATGTATATTAGCCAAAAAACTGCTTTTCATTTCCTTTCCTTCCCTGTCAAACACCCAATCCAAACACCCATTGTTTTCTATCCAATGACCATTTTGACCCTGTTTCAGAAATCAGAATAGAAATCAAAAGCATAATCTATTTGAAAAGCAATAAGAGCCAACGCCACATAAAAAATTAAATCACAGTAATATAAGTCAGGAAGCATACTAAAACCACGTACAGGGGAAACAGAGATATTATCAAGACAAAATAGATCACCAACTTATAAAATATATATACAAAATCAGGGATTTAAAAATCCTAAAGTAATGAAGAAGAAGAAGAAGGAAGAGGATACCACATCTCGGATAGAACTTTAACCCTCCATTTATGCTTGTGCATGATGGGTTGGACCTGTTTGGCGATTTTCTCAAGGAATCTCCTAGCCCCATCTCCTCCAACCTTCAAAAGATTTGTCATTTTCTAAACCCAACAAGTCCATATAACTTCAAAACTAATTAAAATTTAGATTTTTAGAGGAAAATTTGATCTAGGGTTTCCTATGAAACCAAAATCGACATACCTACTATTGTGGACAAAGGGACTCATGGTGATATCTACATTGCCACATCAATCGACGGGAGAGAGGTCAGGTCTTCAACTGAAATGGTTATTTTTGCTGAGATAAGAGCAGCATCGGGGGCGGTGAGCTTTTTTTGAAATCCTTTGCCGCCTGGATCAATAAAGGGGAGGGATGAGAACATAAAGGGAGTCCGAGAGAGATATAAGAAACGAGAGGAAATCAGGTTACGTAAACATTTTCAAATCTTCTCCTGAATCTAATCGCAATCGAATCAAATACCTTTTTGCTGCGATTGGGGGGATACAAACGACACCAACAAGTTGGCAATTGGTGGAGTAAAAATCGGGAGGGATGAGCTGCTGGTGATCTTGATTGAAGTAGGAGGTACAGGTGGAGTCGGTGACCTGCTGGTGGCATGGTCGATCATTTACGGGAGTCGCCAAAGCCATATAGGGGTGGAGGCGTGAAACTGAGATAGCAAGTGCAAAGGGTTTTCAAATCGATTAATTTGTTTAAGATCAGTAGGAGGATTTCGTCTAGTATTAGGCGGAGGAAGCGAGGAGGACGATTAAATTGGTTAGGGATGTGGATTCTAATAGGGTTAATAAGAAATGGATCCCTAAAATAAAGAGATTATTTATAGAATTGATTTACTAAATTACTAAATTACCCTCATTGATTTATTTATTTATTTAATTTTTTATTTAATTTTCATTGACCCACATTTATGCATACAATAACACAATACTTAGTTTAAACAAATGAACCTAGCTCTCTCTCTCTCTCTCTCTCTCTATATATATATATATATATATATATATATATATATATATATATATATATATATATATATATATATATATATAGCCATTTATTTTTTAAAATCAAAGGTCTAAATTTATCTTTCATTTTGTTATCATTTTTCGAATGCTCAACCTAACCTGTTTTTCGTTCTTGAAAAAAAAGAAAAAAGGAAATATATATATATATATATATATATATATATATATATATATATATATATATATATATATATTGTGATAAAAAAAGGGGGGGTTACCAAAGAGTCATCTATTTTATCATCTAGGGGATGTTTGGTAAAAACACGCATTGTTTATTAGCTTATATGCTAATAAATAAGTATAAGATAACTTATGAAAAAAATGGCTTATTAGAGGTTTCTATCGAAATAAATTATTTTTCATCTAAATAATTTTTTTAACTTATAGCGGTGTGAAACCTCTAAGACGACGCGACACGGGCCAGAATGAGAAGCAACGGAGATGAGGTGGAAGAGCGAAACGGCGTCACGACGCGGGGAACACCCCCCACCCCCCCCCCCCCCCCCCAACTCGTTGAAGCTCGTTATGGCGAAACTCGTGGGCGTTAAGACGGATTGCAACGTATAAAATGCGAACGTTTCTTCACTCGACTTTTTGCAAACGGTCAAAATTAAATAAAAAATTACCTTTTATCCTTATAAATACTACTTTTAAACCATTTTTTAAACCTTCCTCTCATTCTCCCTATATCTTATACACATATTTTCTTTAAAATTATTAAAAAATGGACCAAAACTCAAACACTCCCCCCCCCCCCCTCCATCATCAAACCCAAACACAACCTCGCCTCTCGGATTCACGGGTTATGAAAATTATTTCAACCTTTTATCGTCTCAAGGCTCACCACAAATCCCACACCAAGGCGTTGCTTTCAATCCCGCTTCACCGCCACTACAATTTCCCAACTCACCTGTAACGCTCTAAAAATTTCAACCAAATTAAACTTTTCAAAAACAACCCGGTTTCATTAAGTTATTACAAAAAGGTTTTCAATACAATTATTATCAGAGTCTTCCCAGAACCATATCATAAAACATAACCATGAGGAGCGGTACGATCACGCCTTTGCCTTGCCACGGTCTCCTGAAGAACCTGAAAAACATAAAACCACAACTGTAAGCCCGAAAGCTTAGTGAGATACCCCCAAAATACCAACCACATATACCATACACGCACAACATGCCATATCATAACAGAACACAGAACAGCCATGCACTTCGGGTCTACTGTGTGATTGATCCGCCGCACCGGCCTTCAGTCCACCTGGTCCACCCTCCGAGTCTAACCATATACATCGAGTCTACAGTGTGATTGGTCCGCCCACACCGAGCCTTCAATCCACCTGGTCCACTCTATGAGTCTAACCATATACATCGAGTCTACAGTGTGATTGGTCCGCCAGCACCGGGCCTTCAATCCACCTGGTCCACCCTCTGAGTCTACAGTATGACTGGTTCGCTCGTACTAGGCCTTCAGTCGGCCTGGTCCACTTTCCGAGCCTCGGCACGTCTGGTCCGCCCTCTTGGGGCCTACAGCCTATCCGGACCGCTTGCTGGGCCTTCGGGATAACCGGTCCGCCCTGGGTATGTTGGCCTACAACACAAAGCAGGACCCACCTCAACCCAACCCCAGTCCAACAACCATGTGCACATAAACATTCAATCATATAACAATTCACACCCAATCAAACCGATCTAGCATATCACATAGCATAACATCATCCTAACCAGGATACCGACCTAACCGGTCACTAGCATAAACCATCCTAACTACCAGGATGCAACATAACAAAGCAAATAACATAACAAAGATACCCGGATCACAATCCGATAAAGGGACGACATTGGTGATGTAGACCCTGATATAGTGAGGATAACTCACCTCGCAACTGCTGACTGAAAAAGATAAGACCAAGATGCTCCGACCAGTGACACGATCTCCACCACTAGCCGATACCAACACCGAACTCAAAACAAAAGCCAACAATTACCAAAATGCCCCTGGAAGTCAACTGGTCAACCCTTGGTCAAAGTCAATCTCTTGACTAACTCTACTCGCCGAGTCAACCCGATGACTCGCCGAGTCCCCATGCTCAGAACTTCCCCAATCCGCGACTCAACTCGCCGAGTCACCCCGAGACTCGTCGAGTCCCACAACTCTGAGTCCCCTCGCACTTAACTCACCGAGTCCTCCCTTGACTCACCGATTCACGGCTCAACCAGAAGAAGGTTAGGACCTTACGACCAGACTCGCCGAGTCCAAGAACAGACTCACCGAGTCCAAGGCTATCTTCAACCAACTCGCCGAGTTCCTGCCCATCTTCAAGCAACTCGCCGAGTACACCTTTGTGACTCGCCGAGTACCTCTAGATCTTAATCCATACAGAAACTTTCCAGGGCATGCAAACGATCCAAACCACAGATCTACCCTTCTACAACCCATCCATCACGTAAAGTGGCAAACTTTACGTGAATCCAAAGAGATCTAAGCATAAGACACTCTACGGGTTAGGGTTTGGGACAAGATGGCTTCACCAATCACTCAAAAACAGGGACTTTAATGCACTCTAGACCTTCTCCATTCCAGATTTGAGGTAGCAACCTCAGATCTAACCTCCAAACTCAAAACACCACATGCTATCTTGTCCAAAAACTCCAAAATGATGAATAATAGCCCAAGCAACGAAATAATACCTCAAAGGAAAGCTCCAACAGAAGAGAAATCCAAATCCTTGCAAAGCCCCTTGCTCCAAGCCTCTTAGCTTTCCAAAATATCTTCCAAAATCTCTTCTCTAAGGTTCAAAAGCTCTTAAACCACTCACAAACGCGCCTTAGGGTTTTCTGGACTTCAAGAGAGGGTAAAGAGGTTGGGGAGAGGGTATAATGTCCTTTAAATAGGGATCATCCTCCGAAATTAGGGTTTTCTCCACTCAGCACCAACTCGCCGAGTTGGCCACTTAACACGCGACCAGAGTCGCGACCCTACTCGCCGAGTCCACTCATGGACTCGTCGAGTTGCCCTTTCACATTTACACTTTGAACCCTGAACTTGCACTCCTGAACTCGAGATGTTACATCACCTTATCTTCAAATAAATTTATTTGGTCAAAACCAAAACTTACAACAAAATCTTTTCCCTACTTTTGCTTCGATGTAACAAACAACCAACCAACCAACCATCGCCTACAACACAACCATTGGTTCAAGTGGAAGCGGGAGGTAGTAAGATAGGGAAAGGGAAAGGAAAATCGAAAGGGAAATTGATAGCGGCTGAAACAGAAAATGCAGACATTCCACAATGGTGGACACCGGATAAGGAATATGCTTTGACGGCGGCTTGGTGTGCTACTTCAAAAGACGAACTCGCGCGAAAATGGAATGAAAAAAAGGAGCTTATTGGGGGGCGGTGCTCGACAAGTTTCACGATGTTTTAAACAAAAATCTGTATCGCAACAATGACATGTTGAGCCGCAAATGGGGTCAAATAACTAAGCGGTGCAACAAATTCAACGGTATTTACAACCGGCTTCATGCGCAACAGCAAAGCGGAACCAATGACTTTGATTTGTTCAAATCTGCTAAGGAACAATATCGGGTCGGAATGGGACATGTTTTCAACTTTGAAAAATCATGGGAGTTGCTGCGAGCGAATCCAAGGTGGAATAAAATGCCTACATCATCAGAGGTTCAATCTAAAAGGTCTCGCAATTCGAGCTCGGTTGACGTGTCGGACGCACGGACTCACATCAACCTAAACGCCGACATCGATGAGATCCCGGATGATATCGAGGAGATATCCCCACCACGACGACCGCCCGGACGCGACAAAGCGAGGCGCGCTGCAAGGCATGCGGAGGAGGTTGAGGCGAAAGCAAAAGATGCAGCGGAAATGAGAACGAAATTCGACGAGCGCAATTTATTAATAAAAGAAAAAAATAAGTTGAAACGTCGTCATTTAGAGTTTCTAGAAAGGCAGACACGGGAGAAGCAGACGCAAAAAGAGAGAGAATTAATGACACATCAGTTGTCAATTCTTCGGACGAGCGAGGAGGGTTTGACACCTGCTGATCTAGAGGTGCTACAAGCGATGAATGAACAAATTAGGAAGCAATATTTGAGTTAATTAGGATTTTAGGAGTAATTTGAATGGTATTTTAGTTATGATTTTAGGTTTAAAATTATGTTTTTTTTTAATTATAATCGTAATTTTAGATTTTAAATATTATGTCCTTTTTTTTTGCTTTTATAATTCTATATTTTATAAAATATATTCATGTTAGTGATTAAAAAAAACACAAAAACGAAAAAATGAAAAAGGAAAAAAAAGTAAAAAGAAAAAAATCAAATTCGAAAAAAAAAAAAAAGATATTCTCAAAAAGTTGGTGTTACATCTTGTTGCTTATTTTTCCATTTGATGTTATAACACTATGTGTTTATTGACATGTGAGGTGACACAACTTGATGTTGTATCTTGTTGCCTACACCCGATACTCTAATAATAAGTTAACTAGGTGTGAGACCCGTGTATTACGCGAGTTTATTAAAAATAAAAATTTAATATCAATATATAAATATGAAATATTTTATAATGTAATCTGAAAATTTGCAAAAAAAAATTAAATTGTTTGAAGTATTTATGAAAATTTATTACCAAATTAATAGGATGATTTTATTTCCTAATAGAACCCATTACAATTTTATAAAGCTTTATTTTAAGAAAACGAAAATCCCTAAAATATGACAAGTAGAAAATAAAATTTCTAAAATTCTCACCAAATGACAAATGTTAAAATGAAAGAGAAGATGACATGTGGAAAAAAAAAAAAACCTTAGGATAAGTTGTTTTTATAGAATTAAAAGACTAAGTGTTTGGCTTAGCTTTTAAAAGCTCAAAAGATCTTTTCTAAAAAGTTACAAAAAGTCAGGATTTCCTGACTTTTTTAAAAAGATGCTTTTCTTTGTATTAAAACTCCAAAAGTGTCTAGTTTGCCAAACATTTTTTTGTTTTTTTTCTTTTACAAAAAAGACTTTTGGGCGTGAAAAGCTAAACTAAGGTGGTGATAAGTTAAATTACTACACTTCAAACTTCCAAGTCAAACCAACTTCCATGAGTCCTTTGAACGGGGATTTCATCACATGACCAACCCCCAGCCTACCCCATCCAACCCCCACCATTCTTTCAGGCTTCAGTACCTCCGACCCCATAAAAACCACCCACAAAGCCACCCCAAAACCACCACCAAAATAATCAAACACATCCAAAAATGGTGATTGCAACAAACACAAGAGTCGAAAGCTTATCAAAAAGTGGGATTCATCAAATCCCAAAAGAATACATCCGACCACAAGATGAACTATCAACCATCACCAACATCTTACACGAAATTAACAACGACGACAAAGGGCCACAGCTCCCCACCATCGACTTAAACGACATAAACTCCGGCGACCCAAAAACCCTAGAAAACTGTAGCAACGAGCTGAGAAAAGCAGCCACCGAGTGGGGCGTCATGCATCTCGTCAACCATGGAATCTCCGACGACCTCATCGCTCGTGTCAAGGCTGCCGGCGAGAGTTTCTTCTCTCAGCCTGTAGAGGAGAAAGAAAAACATTGTAACGATATTGCTTCAGGGAAGATTCAAGGGTATGGAAGTAAATTGGCGAACAATGCATCGGGGCAACTCGAATGGGAAGACTACTTCTTTCACACTGTGTTTCCCGAGGATAAACGTGATTTGACTGTTTGGCCCTCCACGCCCAATGATTATATGTAAGTTAATTGGTATTAAAAGCTTTCATATACCGTCTGAACAACATGCATCTCTATAATATCAAAAGACAAATTGCTTAATTTGATATGGTATTTATTTCTCTTACGTAAAAAGGATCATTTTGATAGAAAAAAGCATTAAAACGGCGAATTAGTTTTGCAAAAAAAACTTGAAAAAGTTCGTGCAATTGCTTTCTACACTCATGATTAGTTAAACTTTTGCGAAGATAGCATCGTTTTCATGAAATAATATTAACTTTTAGGAACAAATTAATTTCATCCATGCTACATTCTATGCATTAGCCTGTGTTAAAAAAGTTCATATTTGACTTTTGATAAGAGAAATGGTCGACTTGCATTATAAAAAGTTCATATTTGACTTTTGACAAGAGAAACGGTTGACTTTTCTTATTGAACAGACTCGCTACCACCGAGTATGCTAAGCAAATACGAGCACTCACCACCAAGATCCTCTCGGTGCTATCTCTTGGGTTAGGACTAGAGGCAGGGCGGCTAGAGGAGGAAGTCGGAGGGGTGGATGAGCTACTCCTTCAACTAAAAATCAACTATTACCCAAAATGCCCTCAACCCTAGCTAGCCCTCGGTGTTGAAGCTCACACTGACGTAAGTGCACTCACATTCATACTCCACAACATGGTCCCCGGGCTCCAACTCTTTTATGGGGGTCAATGGGTCACTGCAAAATGCGTGCCCGATTCCATTATATTGCACATTGGTGACACCATTGAGATACTTAGTAATGGAAAGTATAAGAGTATTTTGCATAGAGCTCTTGTGAATAAGGAAAAAGTTAGGGTTTCTTGGGCGGTTTTCTGTGAACCACCCAAGGATAAGATTATACTGAAACCGCTCCCGGAGACGGTTTCGGAGTCTGAGCCGCCACTCTTTCCACCACGGACGTTTCAACAACATATGGAACATAAGTTGTTTAAGAAGAGTGGTGTAATCGATCTAAAATGATATGTTATTATTTGTATTTTGTTTGTCTATTTTAATAAATTATGGACACTTATTTTTTATATAGACAAATGTACTGTATTATTGTTTAAAGTCATTTGAGTTAAGTAAATGATTGTGTGATTGTAAAACTTATATATATTATCAATAACAATAATACATTATATAGTACAAGCAAATCTTCAAACCAAAAAGAAATGCAACAAATAATCGTTACAATATGTCATGCAAACAATAATCGAAAATTTCAAGCTTTAAACATTGTATTTTTAAATTACCTTTTTTTTTTATATTTTTTTTATCTTCGTCTACCAAAAGATAGAAGCTTTTTGAAACCACTAAGAGCTTTACTT
Organism: Lactuca serriola; assembly: GCF_051521515.1. Lineage (NCBI taxonomy): Eukaryota > Viridiplantae > Streptophyta > Magnoliopsida > Asterales > Asteraceae > Lactuca > Lactuca serriola. The sequence goes on along the minus strand of NC_136416.1, from coordinate 171,139,494 downwards.
GAAGTTTCGAAACTGCTCCATTTCTTCCTTGAAATGTTTCTTTCCGTGGTTTCTACCATAGAAATTTCATGGTTCAATTTGAAATTAGGGTTTTCTTTAACACCATGATCCTCATCGATTTTGAAAGTAACAGTATTTAAAGCTTTCTTGGATAATCCACCATTGTTGAGAGGAATAGCTTTATCTTCTTGAACAACTGAAGATGATGTTTTGATCGCGTTCTCCAATTGTGTAGATTGATGGTTTGGAGATATTACAGGCAATTGCTTGACATTGTTCATAATATCAACCTTCTTTGGATCTTTTGAATTCTTTGAATCAATGTTCTTGGTTAACATTTTTGCAGGTTTTGATTCAACAATCTTCTTGTTCCCAATTTTTGCAGGTTTTTGTTCATTGGTCTTCTTAGTTGCCATTTTTGCAGGTTTTGCTTCAAAATTCTTTTTGGTGACAACTTTTGGAGGTTTTGATTCAAAATTCTTTTTGTTGACAACTTTTGCAGGTTTTGATTCAGAAATCTTTTTGGTGACAGCTTTTGCGGGTTTTGATTCAGAAATCTTTTTTGTGGGAAGTTTTGTAGGTTTTGATTCAGTAATCTTTTTGGTGGGAATTTTTGCAGGTTTTGATTCAGTAATCTTTTTGGTGGAAACTTTTATAGGTTTATAAACAGGTTTTGATTCAGTAGGTAATACTTTGGGATTAATTACACGTGCAGTTGAAAGGCGATTGATAGTGGAACTCTTAATAACTGGTTTATTTGACTTTTTCATGTCTTGGGATGCAAGTTGACTTTTTGACTTATTAGTTGCAGAAGCACTTCTTTCAGAGATTCTTTTTTGACGTTGAATTAGCAGTTCTTCCATTCTCTTTCTTTTCTCTTCTTCCTATGTTCAATAAGATTAAAATCACAATAATAATAAATTACAATTTTATCGGATCTAAAAGAAATAGAAAAAAAAAAATTGAAACTTTTGAGTACCTTGTCTGTTTTACCCTTTGCTATAGGTTTCTTGCTTCTTGAAATGACATCAGATTTGCTTTTTCTTTCAGATAAAGCTTTAGACTTTGTTTCAATGGTTGACCCTTTACCAGGCGTTGACTTTGTTGACTTCTTGTTCCCAATAGAATCCTGTTTTATGATCTTAACATCATTATGTCCCAATTCCATTTCTGGAGTCCAGGTTGGCATGGTTTCCTTGCCAGCTGTCTCTCTTTCAAGCACCATGTACAGATCATTAGGTTCATTGACATTTTTATTTGTTGAATATGAAGTTTTATGTGTCAAATTATCTGAAACCATTAGAATTTCTTGTGTTCTCAAATGGGTTTCTGATGATTTGTTTAAAGAATGATCTTGAATTGCTAAAGAATCATCAACAAGAACATCTTTTCTACTTTCTGTAGACTGGAAATTGTCTTCAAAGATGTCTTTGCTTTTTTCATGAACTGTTTTATCTGAAAACCAATCTCCTTCTTTATGTCTTCCAGATTGATTAATATTCTGTTCTTCAAATTTATTTGAAACAAATTCCTCAGACTCTTTGTCATCTTTATCTTTCATCAAAAGGTTCTGGAAGATATCCCATTGCTGAGTCACCTTTTCACCTTCACGTTTATCTTCACATTCCAAATTCTCATCAGATTTATGTTCTGTTTCTAAATCTCTTTCAGAATTAATATAATTAATATTTCTGATTACAATCTTTCTTGATGAACTCCTTGTTTCACTTTCAGAACTAGAGTCACTCGAGTGTGATTCTTTCTTTTGTGAAACTTTCCCTCTGCTTTTGAAATCTTGAAATGGTAGATTCTGTTGATAATATGGAGGTATGACCATGGGTGGAAAAGGGTACCCTTGATATGGAAGATGAAACATGGGGTTGCCATGATAAGTATGGATATCAACACCACTGTTCTGTTTCTTGGTGACAAAATTACCATTTTGGACATTAACCCTAAGTTCTTGACTAGGATCATTTTCCTCAGGGAATAGGATTGCACCAGATGTTTCTATATAAGAGCTTTGTGAACAAGAGTATGCCTGTATTGCTGCCACCTCATCCATCCAGACTCTATCATTACTCTTTGTATTGCATAATTCCATGAAATTTAAGCATGCTTCCCTGTTGAAATCAACATGATATTCAAACATAGTGGTGTAGGAAGACCTTAAAAGAGATATATTAATGGATTCTTGAGTTGATTAATGTGTGATGAAAACAGGTTTATACCTTAAACGAGGAGATCCAAAAGCATCAGAAAAAGAGATGAGATCTTCAAGATTATCTGTCTCAAAACCAGCAACTAAAGCACGTGCATAAACCATTGCTTGCTCTTTTTGAAGTATTGCCTTTCTATTTTCAAGAACACGTTGAAGATGAACCCTAATAATTACAAGTAGATAAAAATATTAAACAAGGGTTGTTTTTGTACATTCCATCCAGCCAAAAAAATTCCACCTTGAACATGAAAAATGAAAAGTTGGATTCTTTTTGGATGAAGGGTGTGTATTTCATAATTGAATTCATGAATTAGGCTAAACACAAGTATACTTTACTTGGAATCTTCTTCATGGACAGCATCATCTGTGTTGCCTTCATGCTAAAAAGTATTGAAAGTGGGAATCTATGAGTAATCTGCCATGGAAGTGTAGAAGAAAGATTGAATTGGTAGTAAAAGAAGTAGAATGATTATACACCTTGTAGGCAAGATTAGATGACTTGTTCAAGTGTTCCTCCAACCCATAGAGACCTGATAAACACATAATAAATGAGAAGAGTATGAGAATATAAAATGCTTATTAGATAAAAACTTTAAAGCATCAATTTAGGTTGTGAATCTAAGGGGTTGTGTGGATACGTAGCAAAAATGCTATAGATTCTAATTTTCTAATACTTGAGGGCCAAAGTTATTGCAAAAAATATGAGCTCTGAGAAAAAAAAAGTATTTAAAGAATACGCACTTTGCGAGTCAGATGGTGTGTTGGTGTTTAGTGATAATTCGATGTTTGCAATCTCTCTCTCAATGGTGATGAATCTTTCAAGAACCTCTGGTGTACTTACAAACCTCACAAATCTAATCAAATGAACACAAGAAAGACAGATGTTGAGTTAACAAAACAAGCATTACAAAGATATTATTTACAATAAAAGTGCTAAAATCCAAATATTACAACAAGAGACCTTTCAAGAGTGGATTTGGTGAACCAAGGAGCAGAAGCAGAAAGGGTAATGGAGTAACCTCCTTTTGAAATCTGATCTTTGGCGAACTGGAGATGAGCAATAAAAGGTGACAATAGTCCAGATGCAAGTTTCTCTTTGCAATCACCAACACATATAACGAGATCACATCTAATCGCAAATCCAAATGTGGAAATAGAAAGAGAAAACTTAGCATCGGAAGAAATCAAAGTAGCAATTCGCATTGGACAAGAAACATAACACAAAGCACGAACTGAAATCAAAATTAGAGTTAGGGTTAGGGTTAGGGTTAGGGGTCCGATACCTGGTTCTGGTAGGAGTCAGCTGGAACAGAGCATAGTCTAGCTGGCTCTTTGAATGAATTGAATCCATCCTCGTTCTATCAACCACTGGGTGATGATTCTGGAAGCTTTACGTGTGATTCAAAACCACACACATTATCTCTGTTCGTGTAAGCACCATGATCATATCAGAATTCGATGGAATGTCGATATCTACTTCTTCTTATCTTATGTACTGATTCCGATGATGACAGATTACTTACCGTATTTCTGTGTCGAGTATGAGAGAGATTACTTGATAATTACTCTTGGGCCATTGTTGGTGCTTTGAAGCATTGTGATTGGGAGCAATGAATGTAGCACCACCAACCACCTCAACCGCCATTGTTACACGTGGAATCTAAAATCAACTTAAATAGAACTCTTTTATCAATGGAAGATAGACAATTTAGACCTATTCTGTCGAGCTCTCAAATTAGGCTTCAATTTCTCGTTAGAAAGTACTTTGTGTCGTGGTACTTAAATTACACAGGCTTTTGAAAATTAGTTACTACTTAAAAAAACCTTTGTGATTGAAATTGAAAAATACCAAAGTAATTTTTAAATTAATTAAAAACAACAATAACTATAAATCACATTAAATAAAAACTACATAAATTTTTATTCACATGCAATTCATTAATAGATTTCATATATATCATATAGTTCCAATAATAGTATATTTAATTTGTAACACTAAATCGGAATACGGTTTATTCACATTCAATTCGCGAATATAAATAACAGTGATTATGTAATTAGTTCCAATATATTTGTATTTGTTTGAATATAGATAACAGTGATTAGATTGTTAGTCCCAATATATTTGTATTTGTTAACTGTATTTTTTTATAGTTAAAATATTATAATTCTTTAACTTTTAAATTTTTAATAAATATCCTTCTAATGTATAATATTAAATTTTTTATTTGATATAAAACTCTTATTTAAAAATTAATAACAACTACTTAGTCAATTTTACCAATATAGTTATAAATATAATTCTAATATCATTTTATTTTATTATTTAATATAACGTTTAAACAATCATCTAGTTATATATAAAAGACTAAATTACAAAAATAAATCTCTCTCTCTCTCTAAGTTTGCACTTTTTATTTGTATATATACCTTAACATGCATTTTTATAAAAACATTTTTAAAAAAGCTATGGAAAACTGGTATTTGGCTCTAGGGAGTTCTGTCATGTTTTTCATGACCACACGTTCCACATAAACTTTACCATGACAAGAAAAAGAGAGGGACCAAAGGGCTTGTAGCCCAACCGTATCCGGTATTGTCTTCCCTCCTTGAGGTTGAGGGTTCAAGTCCCGTCGTGGACATAGATGGATTTAAGATGTAGTTTAGGAGTAAGTTAGATTTGCCATTTCAAAAAAAAAAAAAAAAAAAAGTAGTGACATGACATTGAAAAAGAGATGAAGAAGGGAAAGATAAAAAGATGGATTTAATACATATATAAATGCCCATAGCATTTAAATATCCTTAAATGTCCGAGATGAGTCAGAAGAAAAAAAGACATTTTTCGTGTGTGTATAGTGAAATGACGGAAATGCTCTTCACTTAACGGCCAAAAGATAACGGAGTTAGCAAAAATGACCATTTGTTAAAAAAAAATTAAAACCACACGGACTATCTGTGAGGTTTTTTAAACCTAGGGACTAAACTTCAGATTTTGAGATACCATAAAGATCATTTATGAAGTTTTGTCATTTTATTATTATACTCTTATATTAATTTTAAAAATATTTACTCAAAAGAAGCTTGAATAAAAAGTACATTTACTTGCAGACAAGTAACACTAACACTAACATAATAATAATAATAATAATAATAATGATAATAATAATAATAAATCATTATTAGTAACGAGCAAATTAATTTTAATTATTATTTGCTCTTGTTTTAAAGTAAAAAATATTTGATGTTTCTTTTATAAAAATGAATTGGGGTAGGACAAGGAGGGAGAATGATAGTGACGGAAGTAAATACGTCATTGGAATTGAATGATAGTGACCGAAGTAAACATGGAATCGGCCTTGAAATTGAATGGGTTGAACATTAGTCCATTAGATATAACTACATGGTAAAAAACCATGTGAAGGCATTTCTATCTTGTGAGAAAAACTACTTCCTTGTGACTCACTTTATTCTTCAAATTTCCTTTTATACCCCCATATTTCACCAATTTACACACACAATTAGCAAAAATGAACCATTTATTCTCTTCTGTGCTCCTGGCATCCTGTCTTCTTCTCATGGGTAACCTTTCATTCCTTCCAATTCTTTATGTCATCATTCCCATCTTTGTTTATGACATGTCGCTCTCTTTTTCATCTTAAAGGGTTCAAAGTCACAATTGTACTATAAAAGTAGCATAAGGAAGTAAGCAAGTGAAATATTTTGGTTCACCAAATGCGTATTTTGTGAACAAAAATTTCAATACCTTACATTCTTTAGTATCTTTTTCTTTAACTCGATGATGTTTCTTTTAACATCTCAAATAGTTTATTACCATTTATGATATTAGCCCTTTATCTTATGTTACTTATCTTTATAGGTCATGGTGATGCGATACACATAGTGAAACATAGAGCAGATACACTACAAATCGCGGGTTCAAGATTGCCAGACTGTCTACATGCATGCGGTTCATGTTCACCCTGCCATTTGGTTAGGGTGCGGTTTATTTGTTCCGTGGGACCCGCCGAGGCCGAGACTTGTCCAATTGCTTACAAGTGCATGTGTAGCAACAAAACCTATCATGTTCCATAGTCAACAAGACACACTACTCATATGATACAACAAACCAATCAAATATCTTGTAATACATATGCAAATTATATAAAAGTTTGAATATTTTATGAATCTTGGATTTCTAGTGCCCGGGTATTGTTTTTCAAGAAATCTTGGTACCATTTTGCAGACAATTTTGGGATACGATTGAGTGTTTGATGATCAATGTAGTAAAATCCGAATCTTGGAGTGTACCCAAGTCTCCATTCAAAATCATCCATTAATGTCCACACAAAATAGCCTCTCACATCCGCTCCATCCCCGTCAAATATCATTTTTTTTTTAAAATTATTCGACCATGCAAAACAATTAATGTGTTGGTGTTCGTTTTTGACTTAATACAGAAAGAACAACTTAATAGAGAAAGTCGAATACATGAGATTGTAAGATATACCCCACTCAGTCGTATGAATTTTTTTTTGTGTGTCATTATTTTCTCAAATATTTTTTTAAACATCATTTATCCAGGTATCACTTTATCTATAATTGAAAATGTTAAGACCTAAATATAATATAATCACCTGATCGCTTGGGCCAAAGACGACATGTACATTTTATGAAATTCTATTCGATCGAAGTCTTGAAGTATATTTTGAACTTGATCATTAACTTTCGGATCAGAATACCCTACATAAATTTAACTTCAAAATTGAACATATTCTTGCACTTTAATTTAGCAACAAAATCCATATCTATACTGAATTTAAGAGTTGTAGCAATTAGGATTGACCAAATCCAAAAAGTCAAAATTCCCAAATTTGCATACCGTTTTCAGTAACAAACATGGGTTTGCTGTGATATCTCTTCTTTAGATAGTCTATCACTTCCCCAATGCCTCTTGGAACTACACGCAATGATCCCAATCCTGTCTGCCAACACAACTAATTAAACAATGAAACAAACAAAAAAAAAAGTAATAGTAAACGAGGGGCAAAACGGGTATTTCACACATATCATACATACCGGCGCACCAATCGGAATACCATCTCTCTCTTTACTTGCATCCACAAAACCTAGGATTGCTCGACTTCCACTTAAACTACAAATAGAATGAATACAATCTTTTGCATATAGAGTAGCATAGTGGTTGACTCCTATAAAGTCAATTCCATCTTTCATAAACTTCCTTTCGTCACTAGAAAATCTTGGCAATTGATCTCCAAGATACTTGCGCATTTCAGATGGATAATCACCAAAAATTAGTGGATCCAATGCCCTAATAATAACAAGTTAAAGAAAAAAAGAATCTTGATTTGATCTTCAAAGTTAAGTGCGTATTCGGATATACCAGCCGATAATGAAAGCCAAGATCCTGTTAGCGGCTTCTTGATCAAAATCATTATCTGTTAGAGGCTCATACATGAAACAATCTACAACAATCCCGATTGATCCACCTTGTTCATGCTGCATGTATGTTAATCTAGTCAAAGGATGTTCGTCATGCAAGAAAAAAGTCAACTTTAAGTTGACTTTAAGCACGACGATGAAACATCAATACTAATATCAGTATTGAAACGAGTATAACAAAAAATTTCAAAAGAATGAAACATTGTCCTTTTAATGTTTCAACATTTTCACTATATCAAAACGAAAGCTGAAAGCTTGAAGCTTGGTTATTATTTAATGAAATTGTTTCAAGAAACATGCTATGTCGTATGTCGACATCAGCGCCATGTTAACAAAAATTACAAATATTCATAACAATAGAACCAAAAAGATACAAACTTTCATAACAATGGGAAAAAATTTGAAAGTTTAGTGGTTAAACAAACCTGTTTGAAAAAAAAAATTAGGTAATTACCTGATAATCTCTTCGGTATAGCTTCACTGTTTTTCCATGTGCCAATAACATGTTATGCATTACAATTAAAGGCTCAATATCAGAATTTCCAGATGAACAATTGCCAAAGGGTGGTGAACAACGAGAGAATGGATACGTTCCTTTCTCATATCCCATTTGTGTAAACAAATTTGGCTCATTCATAGTAACCAATCCTTCACTCGATCACCAAAGTTTTTGAAACATGTTTCTGCAAAGTGCACATAATCTTTCCTACAAAAGATTATATATTTCATGAAAGTAATTTAGCGTTTATTTTAATCGAATAGAAGATCGGATTCTTTTTCACATACTGCATTAACGGGCTGAGCCAAGACCCGTATCGATCTTCAAGTTCTTGGGGGAAGTCGTAATGGTAAATCGTTACAAATGGTCTAATTCCTGTTTTAGTTGAAAATTTATGTGTTAAAGCATGTAATTTTCATGAAGAATTGACATAAAAGGAGTTAAAAGTTTAGCGTTTTACCTCTGAGTAAGAGATTGTCCAAGATTTTGTTATAGAACATAATCCCATTTGGATTAACATCGCCGAATCTTCCTCCTGATATATCTCAATAAGATCTTCTATCAAGAAATGGAAGTTCTTAATCCTTTTTTATGAGAAATGTTGGATTTTAATCATACTTGGAAGAACTCTTGACCATGATATAGAGAAGCGGTAAGCATCTATACCAAGTGACTGTATTATGTTAATATCTTCCTGCAACAATCGATTGATTAGAAATAAGATTAGAAGAGATGTGAAAGTTATATGTTGTTATCCATTGTCAAAAGTTTAAGATACCAGATATCGATGGTAATGATCATCAGCTATGAATCCATTGTCGCCATTTTCAATGTTGCCTAAACATTGCAACGTTATAGTTAACCTAATGTGATAATGTAAAGATGAATCAATTGAACACCCAATTGTCAATTGATTGATTTTGTTACCTGGGGAAAGAGCGAACACATCCCAATTGTTGAGACTTTTACCATCTTCAAGATATGCCCCTTCAATCTGGATGAAGTAATAGAAATTCATTGTTGAGTTTAGCTGACTCAGTTATCAGAAAACTGAAAGAGAAGAAACAGAGTAGAGAATACTTGGTAGGCTGAAGTAGCGACTCCAAACAGAAACCCATCTGGGAAATCTGATCTTTTTATGACTTCTTCATGAAATGATGTGTGAGTTTTTGAATCTACAAGGAAAAGATCCAAGAAGAAGCAGCAAGAACAGACCCATCTCGGAAATCCGATTCTCATATCGGTTTCTTTAATTGGAGCACCCATAATGAAGATGTGCTCCAAGCGGTCCACAAATATGCGGTCCAAGTTCATGTACCGTTTGACATTAAAAAATTGAAAGTGATCCTAAGGTTAACACACGTTGAATTGTTGATGTTGAATTCATTTTAGTGTTATTTTTGTTTGAAGGTCACAAAAGGTATTATATTTAATTTGTCTCTTTTTTTATTTTAACATTATTTTATGATCATTTTTTCTAAACTGAAAATTGCATTATCCAGTTTTGTTCAATGTTCACCATACGGATTACCAAATAGCATGGAGATGACGTGTCAAGTGTGTGTCGTGGCAACCATGTGGGATCCTACATGGCATTAGTTGGACGTATAAGAGACATTTCCTAAGTTTTGAAACTCCATCTTCTTATCTTCTTCTTTGATATCAACTCCTATAAATGTATGACTTCTTTAGGTCGATCAACTAGTTCAATGTCCTAGACAGGTCATTAAAGAGTGAGTATTCATCCATTTAGGAGGTGCTATTATGGATTAACACCTTGATTTTCATTCTCTTCGAGTGACAAAACTCTACAGAAGATACTTCGTTTATAGGTATTTCCTAAATGAGAAAGAAGATTGTGGATTATTTGAATGGTATGATAAAGCACTTCCCAGTTCACAATACAAGGAAGAGTTTAACCAAATAAAGTCCCATCTGCCAATCCTACTATTTATGTAGCTTCAAATGAAAATTCTAACTCAAGGTATGTTGTTTCTCATTAGGGTTATGATTTCATTGTTTTCCTTTTTGATAATCCTCGTAAGGGTGCTAATTTTGCTGTTGTATAACGGTTAAATAGCTAGTTAAGTTGTGTATGTAGGCCAAATATGGTCCAATCTTGACCTAATTAGTGTCACAAGGTCCAATGTTGACCTATTTTTGTTTGTAAGGTACAATAATACCTATTTTGAATGATAAAAAGATGGATGAATTTTGTGGTGTTAATATTCCTTAATTTGTTTACTTATAAGAATTTTGTCATGGTGTTATGATGTTAGTGTGATAAGTGTGTTTGAATGTATTCAAGTTTAACATGGTATGTAGAAAAGGATATTAAACTATAACATGTTATGCACATAAGGGTAATATACTTCGAAACATAAACATAAGGGTAATATACTTTGATAGGTTAAACACAAAGGATAATCAACTTTGACATGGTATGCACAAAAGGTTAATCATCTTTCACACTTTAACATGGTATGTGAATTACGGTAATTATGGTTGCCAAGTTTGACACTGTAACAAGTTTTACACATGCTAAATCGTGGTGTCCAAAATTTGCATTATTGTATGAAGAAAAGGGTATAAAATATACAAAAAAAAAGGTAATAAACATTTATATAGTATACACAATGATAATCAAGTTTGACAGGTTAAGTAGAAAAGGGTAATCAACTTTGATATATATATATATATATATATATATATATATATATATATATATATATATATATATATATATATATATATATATATATATATATATATATATATATATATATATATATATATATATAAAATATGCGACATGCATACACATTTTGACATGTTTTACACACTTTGATACGTACATCAATTATATGTATAAGTGTATCCACACTTTCCCTAAATATTTAGAGTATCTAATGTATATTACCTTGATAAGCAGAAGGTCTTAAATGACCACAATTTATATTATCATCAACATGTAGAATGTCAAACTATATTACATTATCCTACAATACAAAGTTGAATGTATTAGCATGATATATTATTATTAAAATCAGTGTTTGAGGTCATTAACTGCTTTAATGATCTTTCTACTAATAGCATCACCCTTTTGGGTTGGTCTCATGACCCAAATAACATAAAGAAATTAAGATATATAAGTTGTTAATTTATTAAGGAATTAATAAATTAACTAGAAATTATTTTAGTAATTAAATAAAATGTTTTAATTCACTAAAAGGGCTTGTGTAATGCCCACGGATCCTGGTTAGACAAATAAAATATAGTAAGCGATAAAAACGATTTTTTGATAGAAGATTATTTAGGATAAATAATCTTAACCGACGTTATAATATATGTGACAAGGGTTCCGTACATAAAAAAAAGAACTCTGAAATCCGACTTCGTATGAAAAAGTTATGCTTCTTCGAAGTTTCGCGATTAAATCGACATGACTATATGCTTTGTAATAAATGAACTTTAGATAAGTTTCTTAGAAGCCTAATCAATCTAAACGAAGGTTGCAGTAATCGTAAAACTGAGAGTATGTATATAAATAACGCCTAAATCTGACTTCATATGAGGAAGTTATGATTCTTCGTAGTTTCAACGCAGTTGTGTTACTACAGAAATCGAATTTTAGATCGGTTGGTTATTAGCCGAAACAATCTAAATGAAAGTCGAAGATCTCGTTAATAGGAGTCTGAATATATATATATATATATATATATATATATATATATATATATATATATATATATATATATATATAAAGACAGTCGAGAACGGACGTCGTATGAAAAATATATGAATTTTAAACGGAGATTAGCAATCTAAGCCTTCTAAAATAATAAATAAAAAATAAATTGAGAATTAGATTACATGGTCTAAATAAAAGTTATATATCTCAATTTTTTATTAATTTGAATTTTATATTCCTTTTTTCATTCAAGAACATCGATAAATACGCGTGGATAGAAGAGCCAAAATTGGAGTTCGTATGAATAAGTTATGAAAATTTGCTAAATCGCACGCATGGGCGCGTGCACACAAGGCGCACAATGTGCCTCTGACACACCACCCAAAAGCCACCACTTGTTAACATGAGAATAAGCCACGTCACCCTTCCTTGACAAGAGCCACGGTGCACATAGAAATATGCACGACGTGTACTTGTATTTCACCTATAAATACCTTGTGAAAACTGCTCATTCCTCCTTACAATTCATCCATAACTTCTTTGGAAACCTCTTATTCTTTGAGTCCAATATTTTTAAAGTTTCTGAGTAGTTTAGCGAGGCTTTGGCATATGTAGAAGTCCAACAAAATAGAGCTTTCGGGTCAAGATTCTGCCCGTGCAATTTCCCGATTTTCGCAAAAATCTCTATAAGTTAAGTTACACTAATTTTATTTCAAGTGTAACTTATATATATCCTCATAATCGTTATTATGAATTTATAAATAAGATTTATTAGTAATTCAAAATCATTATACTGATTGATCTACTTACAAAGATCATGTCTATGTTGGATTTAGTGAGGTATTTAAAGTGGGATTTAGTGAGCCTTGACACAAGAAATGATTTGGAGATTTGCATCAGATTTGTCGCCATAGATAACAAGAGATTCCTTACTTGGCAGATTAAGACGAATAGTTTTCTCGTAACACAGGATATCAGAATAGTGAAGACTTAACCAATCCATGCCGATTATGATGTCAAAACTTTTAATTGAGACTGGCATAAGGTCAAATTAGAACGAATAGTTATTTAGAGTAAGTGTGCATCCTATGTATATGTCATTGGTATTATCGGTTTTTCCGTTGGCCATCTCAACGGTGAATGTATCTTTTAGTTCTTTGGGATTTTGTTTTAGAAGGTGTTTGATTTTATGGATTACGAAACTTTTCTCTGCACCGATATCGAAAAGAATGCATGCATAAGAATTGTTGAGAAGAAACGTACCGGTCACCACATAAGGATCCGCTACCGCTTCTTCATAGCTAATCGTCAAGACTCTTCCAGTACCACTAGCATTCTTTAACATAGGACAATTTCTCTTGAAATGCCCTACTTCCCCACATTCATAGCATGCTTGGCTCACTCCCGCGGCAGGGACTTGAGAAATAGGTTGTGTTGGTGCTTTACAGAAACAGGCAGTGTGCCCCCTTTTTGTTACAGTTCTTGCAGTGCATTTCTTTGCAAGCTCTCATATGATGGAAGTTGCATTTATTGCACTTTGGCAAAGTTCCAACGTATCTACTTGGGGTTGCTGGAGTAAAAGACACAGTGGTAGGAACAGGGGTTGGAACAGCAGCAGGAACAATAGCAACGTGTGTTGCCACTGTTTGTTGCTTTTTCGAGGGCTCTTAAGACGATTTCCTTTTTCGCTTTTTCTAGAGTTTCTTGTTACTGCTCCTTTCCTTGGGTTTCTCCAGGATGGGTGCCATAAAGCCCTGATGAACTCCATGGTCTACTAGTGTCTGTGCCAAATGCTTGGCACTGTCAAAAGTGAGAAGGTTAGCTGCTATTACATTTCCTTGTATCTGAGGAGAGAGTCTCCATATATATCTCTCAACTTTCTTGCTCTCAGTGGGAATCATCCCTGGACACAGAATAGCCAGATCAATGAACCTGGCAGTATATGCAGCAATATCAGAGTCTTTTATCTTCAGACTCCAGAGTTCTTCCTCTAGCTTTTTAATTTCGCCTCGGGGACAACATTCTGCTAGCATCAGGATTTTTAAATCATCCCAGCCCATAGCATTGGCGATTGGAAGGGATAAGGACTTGACATATCCATTCCACCAGAAAAGGGCTCTGTCTAGGAAGGTACAAGTTGTAAACTTTACTTTGCTTGCTTCAGGGCAAGCAAAAATTTCGAACACTGATTTTGTTTTCTCGAACCAGCGTGTCAGAGTAATGACACCTCTTGTGCCATCAAAAGTTTTATGCTTTGCATTTGTAAAATCTTTATATGAACACTCGTGAGGGTGTCCAAGACTTTCACTATGATTGAAATTGTGAGCACCGCTACCAGCTCCACTAGTACCATTGGCATTGATTTGCGTCATGGCAGCAGCCACGATGGTAGTTACTGTTGCTTGGAAGACAGCAACATCATATTGTGGAGGTGGTGGTAGAGGTGGTGTCGGTGCTTCATTGACATTGACATGTTTCAGATTCTTTATGGGAGCCATTTTTTGCTTCAAGATATAAAAATGGAAAGGTAGTAAGACATCAATAGTGATAATAAATTAGATGGCTTTGAACTAATTACATTAGTTCCACATGTATTCAGAAAAAGTTTACATAGCATTCCATTACAAGGAATACCTTGTGATATGAAATTGAATAGTGATTTTTCAAAGGAAATAAGATGCCTGTCATGTATTGGTATATTAGATACATAGAGTTCTGAAAATTTGACCTTGTAGTAGGTCTACAATATACCAATTTAACTGAAAATTTGACAGTATATTGACCTATCGAATAAATGAAATTTCGAGGTCGTACTATGTACATGAAAACATCACTAGTGTATATACATAGATTTAGACAACATCCCAAAAGAGTGAGTAGAGTATGCTCTACTCATGAGGAGTGTTGTTCGGATTCCTACTAAATTCAGCCCTGAATTTAGCCAACTGGCGTTCCGTGGCAAACATACGTCTTTCTAGTGTCGCTTGGCATTCTCGAAGTTCTCTAACTTCAGATCGGATTGCAGTTAGTTCCCTTTGTATGGTTTCAGTAATATTCTTGGTTGTCTCATGGTTTTCAATTAGGTGGTGAAGGCAAACAGTGTTGACTCTAGTGGTAGCATTATCTTGTATGACTCCATCAATGGTAGATCTTCCTTGTTCATCGTTACGCGCAATCCGACGAACTAACACTTGAAGGGCTCTGTCTGCTGAGCCTCATTCGTCAAGATTGTAGAAGCTTTGGTCTCCATTGTATGGACGGTCCTGACCCTGCTCATGACTCCACTTGTCTAAGTTTAGTGCCCACTATGGTGTCAGACCATGAAAATTTTGTCGAGGATTGGGATTTTGGGCAACTTGAGCTGGGTTATAAGCTCCTAATTCTGAGTCAGAATCTTCAGGAAAATCCTATTCTATTGGGTTTACAAGATCATTCTTTGGTTCAGCATTGTGTCATCCCCCATTCCCTTGATTGGGAAAATACGGATCTCCAGGTAGATGAAATCCAATCATGTTATCTATGCGAGAATAGGAATATAAGAGACATCTAATAGATTTGATAAGTCAAATAAACAATTTCAAGTTTCCATATAAGAAACCTATAGTTAATAGTTAATGTATTATGTATGGTAAGAATCATACTGGGTCTTTCTATAACCCTAAAGTGTATACTAATTATATATAACTTGGGTAGAATAGACATTCGAATAAATGATCCTACACTATATCCACATCCAAAAAAGGAAAAGGAAGTAAAGTTAAACCACCCATTCTAAGTCTATAAAACCTTAATTATATATAACTGTAATATATACTTAATACTTATAGTTCTACTAGTAATGATCCTTTGTTTTCACATGTTTGTTTCTAGTAAGGATGACTCTTTTGTATCTTGTTGTTTCTGTGTTATAGTGTCATAAAATACTCCTATAGTATTTTATCTTTATGTTTGATTCTAGAGTTCTTCTGGTACTTAGGTAAGTTTTAGACTTGTTGCAACACCACAATCACTCCTAAACACATGTTGGTCATATCTCAAATAAATATAGTTAATCAGGCTATATTGATCCCATATATGATTACATAACTGTCCAGGTTTAACTGTAATGTCCAACATCCAAATACTTTTATATCATTCTTATTGTGACATTGTTTCTTGTATATATGCATGTTAGTATACTTCTTATAAAATACTTAGATTTTAAAAGTATACTTTTAGTCAGAGCGCTTCAGCCCCATAGCATTCATACTTTATATATCTTTTAAGGATTGATATACTGAGTTCACTATAAACAATGCTCTGATACCAATCTGTCACACCCCCAAACCGAAACGGTGGAAACGTTCGGGGGCGGAGGACGTCATGTACAGTATCACAAAAATGCATAATAGTAATCAAAGTACAACAACAATCATTGTATTTAAAAAGTTATAAGCTCTACATCTGTGTTCAAAACATAGTGTATATGACACCAAAATACAAGTTTAAAAGACATGAGTTTATAGATATCCATCTTCTCAAAAGCTGTGTCTGTACTTGTGTTACCGTTTCCCTGAGAATACAAGTAGTTTTGAAAAGAAATGTCAACAATTAAGTTGGTCAGTTCATAAGTATGTTTGTAATTGAAATCTATTTTCTTGTTCCTAGATATTGTAAACATGTATATTTCCCAGAAAATCCTATATTTTCTGCTGTAGTAATTTGTAAAATGTGTGAAAGTTATTGTACTCTAAAGTAGTAAAAATGTGGTTTAGTTCTCATAAAACCATGAAAAGTATGTTTTCTCTGTACTGAAGTAGTATTCTATTCTTGTAATAGTATGCAACTCATGTACTTGTAATTGGCTAGTATAATTGTACTTGTAAAATACTGTATTATAGTTTTATAATAATATAAAATATAAAACTATGTGAATTTTACTTATTCATACACTAATCATTTTATTCAATACCAAACTGTGAGTTATTATAACCATACTAGATGACCTATGTGTTGGATTAATGTCTAAGCCTGTAACCATATTTGGTAAGTACTTGACCCGATTGTGCATGGTCCTTTTGGGTTGCCTTCACCAAAGCAACTTGACTGGAGAAATAATAGAGAAAGAGGTTATTATGATTTATTAATATGTTATAAGAATAATATAGTAAAGGAGAAATCATATTTGTTTAATTAATATTGGTCAATAATTAATTAGGAATTAATTTTGTGATCAAATGTAATTAATTAAACTAGAGGGGCTGAATTGTAATTATGTGATAGTTACAAAGTAGGGTAAGGATTATCCTAGATATGGGTTGGACGAAATCAAGAGGATATGGATCCTTGAAATCGTCCAAAGATAAGGGCTTTCAAGGCTTATCTTATTGTTACTTGGTGGGCAAGCAACTAGATAAGGATAAGGACTGAAACCCTAATCTCAACCTTATATAAAGACCCCTAGGCCTCATGAATTCGTTCACTTGATTCTAAGAGATCATAGGGACGATTTCTACCTTCCTCTTCTCTCTCTATATCCTCTCCATTTGCTCTTGGTGTTTGTGAGCCATTAGAGGTACTACACTTGTGGTACTTGCTTTCAAAGACAAGAAGATTCAAGATTTAAGTTGTTATTACAATATAACAACAAGAGGTATGTATTTCATCTTTCCTTGTGGATTTCGAAACTCCTAGAAACCTTTTAGGGTTCTTCAAGTGTTCATAATGTTGTATAACTAATAGCAGGGCCGGTCCATTGGTTTTTGATACCCGGAGCGAGATAATAATTTTATGCCCTTATATACATGTACCATGCGATAGATAAAAATGTATATATAAAAAAATTATAAAAATATCAATCAAATAATACAAATAAAAACATATAAAAATCACCTAAAACGATGTCTTTGTATTCTTTGATATTAAAACATCTCTTATTTTACATCTTATTTTACAGTAATCAATATTTTATAAAAAAAACCACTTTTGATACTTAAAATTACAAATCCATATGATACTTCAAAGATACAACTTCTTCAAAGATACAACTTCAAGAGCTTCAAAAACCCTTACATGATTAGCCTTTTCTTGTTGTCTTTTTTCCGTTTTGTATTTTGAGCACCTGATCAGGGAAACATATTTAGAGAAACATATTTAGAAGTCAAGAAATATAGATATTAAAGCTAAGCAAAAAAATATACAACCCAACCAAATTTTATGTTTTTGTTTTATCTTTTAATATGTCAAATGATCTCATAAATCCATCTTAGAATCTGAAATAAGAATTCATTTCTAAAAATTTACTATCTAATAGAAACAATGAAGTAATTATATACCTTTTGATGTTCTAGAGAAATCAAACTTTTGATGTTCTAGAGAAATCAAACTCGTCCAAATTATATGGTATGCCTCTAGAAACAAACAACAAAAAAATAAACATAAACCAACAATTGGAATGAGAAAAATGATATCAGAAATACAAAAAGTAAGAATCCAAAAATCAAAATCAATCAATCTAGAAATCGAAAATCTCACAAATCTTCAGATTTTTGGTGTTTCTTTCAGAAAAGAAAATAGAACTCAGAATACAGTGAACATAATCAGAAATTGGAATGAAAAAAGGGAATCAGAACACAAGAAAAAAGAATTTATTAATCGAACTAACCCAATCCAGAAATCAAATACCTCAAAAATAGTTTTCGGTGTTTGGTTTAGAACTTCAGCATAGCCATTTGAAACTTTAAAAGTTCACTTTATGCAAAAACAATGAGATTTAAAAGTTCACATTAAGAGAAAACAATGAGATTTAAGGAGAATAGATGTTTAGAAGGACTGATTCAATCATAAATTCACAATCAGAATCTCAGTTAGAAATAAATTAAGGGAACCGTAAGTTTATTAAAAGCTGAGATCAACGATTCAAAAAGAAGATTAGGAGGATCGATTCAATCATAACCTCGGATGCCTCGTCTTCTCATCTTCAGTTATTTGGTGTGCCGATGTTGCTTGGGAGAACAAGGAGTCGAAAGTGTGCATCGTGCGTGCCAATTGCCAAAACCGAGATTCAATTGCCGCCAAATGCAGCTTAGGTGTGGCCGTGTAGGAGACTCTGCTGCCCTTTTTCATTTGGACTGGACACTTATGTTTTAGTTGTTTCGATTAAAAGCTAGGCCCAGATAGCTGAACATACCAGACATATCAAATCTGATGCCCCATCAAATTATGCTGCCCTGGGCCTTAGCCCAACTCGCCCTGGGCTTGGGCCGGCCCTGACTAATAGTGATAACATAGATCCAACTCTAGGGTTGCATGCACACATAGGATTGTTTGTATAAAACCCATCAGTGGTATCAAAGACTTTGGTTAACTTGTTTTCAATTAGTGTTATACAATTGTATGAACTTGACATATTAGGGTTTATAGCTAATAAACCCTAGG
Source organism: Lactuca serriola (assembly GCF_051521515.1). Taxonomy (NCBI): domain Eukaryota; kingdom Viridiplantae; phylum Streptophyta; class Magnoliopsida; order Asterales; family Asteraceae; genus Lactuca; species Lactuca serriola. The sequence continues at coordinate 171,120,207 of NC_136416.1, read as the reverse complement.
AGGCTAGGATTTTCAAGATTAGGGTTTCCAAACCCTAATTTGCAAAAGTTTGAAAAAGATTTTCAAATCCTTTCCTTAAGCCTTTAGATTTCGAAATCTAGGGTTTTTCATAACCCCTTGATTTTCGAAATTGGCCTCCTCCCCAAGATAAGATCCTAAATTTTAGGGATTTGGATTATCCCATATCTTGTAATTATCCTTTAATTGTTATATATGGTAATTAAAGATTTTGCATTATCCTATCCTTATTTTCGAAATCTATGTAGAAGTTTAATGGATTAGGATAAGTTAAATGTTTAAATGGTAATTATCATTATGATTTAGATAATCCCTTATGATTTGATAATTTAAATTAATAGTTTAATTCAAGATAATTATTAAATCAAGAGTTTTAATATTTAAAATTTTAATTTAAATTTCAAAAATTTTAAAGTGATATTAAAAGCTAATTGTTTTGAAAAGTTTCAAAACTTGCCCTCAAGTTTTGGAATTTAAATTGTTCGATTAAAAGGTATAATTTTGAAAAAGTCTAAATTCTAAAACCCTAATTTTGAAAAGTTCAAATTACTCCCTTATGGTTTATTAAATTAATTAAGTGTATAATTAAAAGAGAGTTAATAAATCCATAATGATATGATTTATATTAAATTAAATTAAAAGTGTAATTTATAAAATTAAACCACCTAGTATTTTAAAAGTGTAAAATACACCCTTATACTATATATATAACATTGAAAGTCTAATATTATATATGTATAACTAAAATGCTAGTCTTACAGTTAGTATGTCTCATTCACGAAGCCGATCTATAAGGGGGTATAAGGTTATGGCCTATAAAATGGTCATTTAATGGGTATCCACTCTTACCCACCGCTTCCTTAATTGGTGGAGGGTCGTTAGCCGAACGGGTAGGATAGGGCAAACCCTTTCCATTAAAAGTATAATGAAGTATAAAGTAACTAAATGTTTTTACAAAATTCCCAATCTTAGTCACTTTAGGCAAAAGTGAATTGATGCAATTCCATGAAATTACACTTTGTGCCCTTGTGAAGATGTTAGTGGAGCGCGTGTGGTTAACCGACACACTAAATGGTTCTAAGCAAAGGTAGCAAAGGGTGACTCATTGTTTGTCATAGTTCGGTGGAGCGTGTGTGGTTAACTGGCACATCGAATAGGTGACTGTAACAATGAGGGCACCATGTAGATTTGCATGGTTATTCACACCCACTTTGTGATCCTCGGCATCCCAGTCACAAACGAGAGAGGCATATCGAGATTTAAACATGTCATTGAAAAGTTCAATGAATCTCAAAGGAAATCTAGGAATTCTTAATACATTTAAAACTTAAGCCTTTATGTTTTCATGGTGAAGAATTAGTGAATCGTCATTTACTTACCTCCAAATTGTTTGCATGTTGGATTACGGCATCCCTCTTCTAATGTGTAAATAATGTTGTTGGATCCTAGCCTTAATGTCTCATTTGGGTGTTTCATTAAGGATTCAATCAACTAACTTGAAATTTCTCCCGTTTTGTAGATGTCTGACTCTAACCGTGGTCTTCCAGGATCCCAAGGAAAAGGTGTTCCTATTGAAAGTGATAGCTTGTTCCAAAGTGAAGGATCAATATGGACTAGCTTGATCTCACTCCCTCCTCCTCCTCTCGTTGTTCTCCCCGACCCACAAGATCGAAGATTTGAAAGGTTCAAGATCACCAAGACCCTATTGGCAATGCAACATGAAGATGGTAAACCCGTGTGTGCTCACGTCCTAGGGATGAAATCACACATCGATAGGTTGATTATGTTGGGTGCGTCTTTCCCCAATAAGGTGGTTGTGGACTGGGTTCTTCAGTCACTCCCTGAATCATATGATAAGTTCATAAGAGAGTATTATATGATGGATATTGACGTGACCCTCATTGACTTAACTTACATGCTTATTGCTGTTGAATCAGAAATGATTTGGCGAAGTAATGGAGCATATTTGTCTAGTAATTCAACCAACCATGCTTCTGTGGACGTTCTAGGAGAATCCACCTGTTTCTGCTGCCAATGGAAAGGGAAATGGATACGAAGCTGCCCAAAGGAACTGAAGAGTCTAAGAGATGGAAGAGTCAAGAAGTGTGGCTCTACTTCAGGTATAAAATCCTCTATCTAACTCCATTAAATTCCTATTCTTTATACATAATGTGATAAGATTACATTTGCATGTTTTGCAGGATCAAAGAAAAGAAAGGAAGTTTGATGGAATAGCAAGATGAGTCTGATCACGAAGAAATGGATTACGATCGCATGGATTCGAAGATCAGATTTTGAGCTTAGGAAGTTATGATATATTTTTTAGGAGTATTTGAATACATGTAAGGACATGTTTTCCGCTGCTTTGATGAATAAAATAATTTTTGGTTTTATCTTGTTTGTTCATCCTTACAATGGCATATATGAAATCTATCATTAGCAAAATGGATTTGATTCTTAATTAGGTTATTTGTGGAAGTGTTAAGAGTTTACCAAATAGGGAGAGTTTCTCATCGCCCAAATTTCAAGTGGATAGGAACTTGGAATCATGCAACAAGTATTGTATGATGAATGAGAAAAAACTTTCACATTTGGGAAATTTAGACTAGACTTTGACAAAGTGTCAATTTAAGAGATTAAGTACACTAGGTCGTACGTTGATCAAGTCTACCACAAGAGTAACAAAGATATTCATCATGATTTACTAAAGTTTAGTGAATATGATTGTACTTATAAGATTAAGCATAATTATGAGTTGATTAAAAGAGTTTCAATCAATAGCAGAATGAATAAGAAGAATCAAGTAGGCAGAAAGATAAAAGTTTCTCCGTTCTAAGAAGAAGGGAGAGTACCTTTTATTGTGTTTTATGATAGGACTTAATGATTAAGAACCATATCTCAATTGATCCTTTAAGTGATTCTTAGTACAATTTATATGTCTAAGAAAAGGAATCAAGAATTGTGGAAATGGTTAAATCAAGAAGTCAATCATACTTCGTTCCAATATCAAGGCTTAGAGTTATACTCCAAGATTGTGAATTGGGTGACAAGTCTTAAGAAGGTTTATAACTTTCATCAAATGTGGAACTTGAAAAAAAAATTCTTGTTCTCACACATTTGAAATTGGTAAGTTGTGATGTCTTGGATAAGACAAAGACCAACTAGGACCAATCATATGAAGTGTTTTGTCTTGATAAAAGCTACACTAACTCTTGAATATTTGTTTGGAATGTGTCTTGACAAGAGAATCTCATATGTCAAGGAGTCAGTGGGAGTCTTAATGGTCTTGAAAGGTTTCAAGAACAAATCATGAATAGACCTTATCATTCATCACTAGCACACGACTTGAGGTTTACAACCCATCGTGTTGACACTATTTTATTTCTGTGCCATTCCAATTGAGTTAATTATGCATGTGAGTTCTACGAGTTCTCAATGGATTGTATAGGGGCAAGGCACCTTGTTCAATGGAAAGTACATTGAAATGAAGGGGTGGGATGCTAAATAACTTGGAAGCAATGGTGGGACCTATAATGGCAAGAAATTAAGAAGAACAAGTTCTATCCATAAGAAGTTTGAATTTGTCACTAACATTATCTTGTGATTATGGTTATGACGAATTCACATGGATGGGAATGTATACACCACAAAATCTAAGTGTCATAAGGTTTCTCTCATTCATGAAAATGGTTGTGAGGAAACGCTTTCACTAAGAGAGATTTTGAAGATAGCATTATGTAATTTTGGGTTTCTCAAATTCAACTATGATTACGGTATACCTCTTCATAGTTCGAATTGTGGGAAATGGCAAATGGGTCTGAACATTTTAGGGATTGCGGCCAAGAACACTTTCCGAGGAGATAGAAGCCGCCTCGCAGGTTTGCGGTATGGAGTGTGCGGCTGCGAACGGTTTGCGGTCCGGGGAGAAGAAGGAAAAGCGAGGCTTCTCGGTGTTCGGGTGATTTTAGCTTCTATTTTTTACAGCATTTTATCAAGTGTTTAAATGTATCAAACATATTTATTTTAACTTTATTAAAATAATAATTCACCAAGTTTGACTTTTATTTGATGTGTTTGACTTGAGTTGACTTTTACAATATTGAAAATAACGGTATGTTACAGATTTGTGGGCAATGGTTGCTGGTAATAGTAATAGGTGGTGGTGGTGATTGGTGAGTAGTGGGTGGCGGTGGTGTTAGCTTGTGGGGCTGTTTGCTGGTGGTGATTGTGGATCGTAGTGATGGTGGTGGCGGGTGGTAGTTGGTAGTTGGTTTTGGGGGGTGATCAATGGGTGGTGGTGGTGATAGTGGTCATGGGGTGGTGGTGGAGGTAGCTGGTGGTGATGGCTAATGGTTGGTGGTGGGGGCGATGGTGGTGATCGTGGTGATGGGTAGTGGTAGGTAGGCGGTAGTGGTAGCTGGTGGTGGTGATGGTGGTCTTGGGGTGGTGGTGGCAGACGATGGTAGGTAGTGGAGGTAGTTGGTGGTGGGTAGTGGTGATGAGTAGTGGTTGGTGGTGGAGGCGATGGTGGTGATCGTGGTAATGAGTGGTAGTGGTGATGGGTCGTTGTGGTGGGTGATGGTCATGTTGGTGGGTGGTTGTGGCGGGTGGTAGAGGTCGGTGGTGGTAGTATGTTGTAGGTTGGATGGTGGTGGTGGTGGTGGTGGTGGTGGTGGTGGTGGTGGTCACTGTGAAGGTGGTTATATGTCTAAACCATGAGGTTGTTGTAAATCAAGCTACTTAGTTCCCTTTAATGGTACTCATAATTCTATGTTCCTAATCTCCTAAAAAATATTTAATTCTAATTTTGTATGACCGAATTCTAATTTCATATCTAAACAACATAACGTTATTCAGTTATTCTTTAACTTATTTAATTACCCTATTTAAATAAATAGAACAAGATTATGAACATAAATTAGGAATTATAGATGATAAAATAACTAAATATATAAGAGTTTGAATAAAAATATTATACCTAATCGAGGCATCAACTACCTATAACGGAAGAGATGTCGGCATGGATCGAAGATCCAACAACGGTGACGTGGAGCAACGATGGAGTGATGGACTGATGACTAAAAACAAAAGGTGGTGAACTGGTGATGGTGTGATCAAATCAACATTAGCAAGAGTGAGAGCGGACTCAAATACCGCCATATTACATTTGTTATTACATTTGTTAGGTTAAGGCATGTGATATGATATTAGAGGAAAACCTAAAAAGTTAAACACAATTAAAAGTAATCAAAATTGTTTGGCGGAACTTAGGAGAGAAATAAAAATTAAATTGTAATTTATTACAACTGCATTTGTTTAGTTATTATATGAATATTTATATAATATTTAAAAAAAAAACCTTTTTGGTGCCATATTAAATCATTGTCACTAATAACTATGTAGTGACATAAAATGTTAAATTCCATTAAATAGATTAATTTTTACAGTGATATATAAGATGTGCTACTAAAAGTGATATAATGAAACATTAAATATATTCCATTAAAAATATTAGCCATTAAATGTCATTTTATTTGTAGTGGTGGTTTCCTATGATCTCTTCCTCTAGAAAACCTTCACTATCTTCGTGATTTTGATTAGCGTTTGTGCCTTGTTGTCAACCTCTTCCCTTGCCTGAATTCAAACTTTTCATGTTATTGTTCATATTAGATTTCATTGAGATCTATGAGTTGAATTCTTGTTTGTTGGAGGGTGTATTAAATTTCTTCATCCAAAATTTTATGGATTAAAGTTCTCCCGGTAGTCTCTCCAAGGAATGGGTTGATACATCTTTAGACTCCTCTATTGCCACAACGATTAATTTAAATCATCGAGCGAGACTTGGGAGTATTTATTTCCAACAATTCTCTTACCGTCAAGTTGTTCATCATTTAATCTTATTTTCTTTGTTATGATGATCACATAGTTATAGGAATCTTCGGCCGATTCATAATCATTCATCCGTAAATTATGGAATTCATATCTTAAAGTTTGTAGTCTTCCTTTTCTTTTCCTTGGTACGTCTTGTATGCCATATCACACACATCTATTAAAGTTTTAGATCTTGAAATCATTTCAAAAATAGATTCATCAACTACTTGATAGATAACATAAAGGGATTTCTTATCTGTTTTCTATTTTTTACAAATTTTTAATATTTGTTTTGGGGTTATACTTGTTCGATTCATTGCTTCATTCTATTGGAACTTTGCTTATAGCCTAAAAGCATTATACCACATCGGAGAAAGAAAGAACCTTGACTAGCTTTATAAGCCTTTGTCTCCACATATTCTTAAATAGATAAAGCAAGACAAAATGACATTTGGGCTAGAATTGTGGTATTGGGATATCAAATTAGTTTTGGACTAGGTTTGTCATTAAATATAATTAATGGTCAAAAGTTGGCCTTGGCTCTTGGGCTCTCTTGGTTCTTCTTTACCACAGTAATTAATTAATTTTTATATATATAAATTTCGAAATTGACTTTTAATTACAAAATCTGTTAATTGTTAATTAACTGATTGAAAGTTAATGGTCATCCAAAAAGGGGTTGCGGTACATCTTGTTGCTCGTTTACCCGCTACGTCTATGTGAAACTTTCTTCTTTATTAAGAATATAAGTTTACTTGTGAATTAGGCAGTTAATTTCGGCTATGGAATAGTTATGATGGTTGGCAGTTTCAACTCATATTTGACAGACTATAAATAGATAATCAATTGACAGATTTAAGGGTTGGTCATATACACATTAACACCACTTATTCACTCTTGTTTTTATGGGAAATCAAGGAAGCATGAAGAATCCCGTCAGGATTAAGATTCAATCTTGATCAGATTGTTGTATCCTTTAGCACTACTAGAAAACAGCCCTTTAATGACGTGCAAACCATGTCACACACAGATTTACGATACGCAAAAGAGTGTGTCCTAAAAACAATGTTAGCTCTCCCTAAATTTAAAGGATTTAGGACACGTATTTTTGCATTCCCTAAATTTAGCGTCTCACAAAACAAAAAAAAACACGGAGGGTGCTTTTCTTAAACGCGTGTCTTGTATAAATGTCATTTTATCATTTTACAAACGCGTGTCTCCTCTTTAGTAACTAGCTAGCAGCGGGAAAATGAAATCCAAAAAATTAGAAAACCCGCCTTCTTTGTTTCCCCTCATTTTCCCTAGGTGTGTTCTTTTCCCCAGAAAAATTATCCCCGCTCTTCCTGCCCCTCCCTACATCGAGTGTTGCTTGCTTCTTTCCTTTGTACTCCAACTGCCACCACCTGTTCTTTTCTGTTTGTCGATGTCGATTTAACATTCCATTAGCTTACGAGTTTGTTCATGTGGAGTTCGAAGTGAAAGATGACAATATTTTCGGAGCTAATTTGTAGGGGTTCGTTCACGTCCCTGTGGAGGAGATCGCTATCGGAAAAGTGATCTCTGGTTGGTTCCCTTTAAATAATTCATGCAAGGACTCATTGTTGAGGTTGGAGATGAAGTTTGTAACCTGTGAAACTAATCTGCTTTACCGGTACGGGATGCTACCGGTAGATTTTCGAGGTGCTAATCGTTGTTGCTAAGGAAGACAAATAATCAAATAGAAAATTTTCATAACATATGTGCTTTGCTTGATAATTAATATCAAAATTTCAATTTGAAGTCATTTCTCCGAGGCTCAATTTCGTCTTTTCATACGTTAATTTGGTGGAATCATCATTACTTGAATTTTGATTTAAGTAATTTGATGTCATGCTGGTGCTTCAACTGCGTTTCTTGAATTGTACACCTTAGGTTTAAGTTTTGATCATTTGGATGTCACACAACTAATATCACCTAAACTAACCAACGAATTCACAATAGACCACCAACTGTTTGATGAAATTCCTATGTGAGATGTGAGGTCATGGACTATACTAATAGTTGGATTTCATGGTGAAAGTGAAAAATTTACCTTTGGAAGTGTACTTTTTGGTTTCAATTTTGTGCTATTGGATCTTGGTCAACTTACAGACCAACACTTAGTAAGAATGGATTAAGGGAACATACAAAATAGAAATTAACTAATCATGAATAAAGGCATAAACACCATTATTAACTAATATTCTAACAGACATACAAACATACATGATAAGCAACAATACAACATGTCAAGTGTCAGCGTTAATAGGATTAAGGGAACATCATTAACAAAATACTAATGTAACACTTAAGTGATAGGAACATAACAACATACACATAACAAGCAAATAACATTAATATTAGGAACATTATAAAGCCACAAACAAGTGAACAACAAAACGAAGTTAACAGATGAACTAACAATATCAACAAGTAAAACAACAAAGTTCGTAAGTGACAACAACATTAACAACATTTACAGTTAACAAGATTACATGAGCACAAGATAAAAAGAAACTACAAACTACGAATTTTAAGGTTCCGCCCTTGTATATATGAACTCAGAGATAATTATTACTCTAATTTCAGAATGTGGTGATGTTAACTACTAATTCTATATTCACATTCTGAGGGTTAATTTCATTAATTACTAGATTCGTTGGGCTCGAAGCATCAAAATTATGGTTCCAAATTTGCTTCGATCAAAATACTTGTTGTTTGTGCTAACGATTTATTTTATGAAGAAAACTTGATATTTGAATGTTAATATGACCATATTTTTATTCATATTTGTTCATTATGCGTTCTTCGATTTGAAAAAAAGCAAATAAATTATGTATTAGATATTATACTGCATCAATAACCCTTTTGTACGTGATCAAAAAGTAAAATGTCTAAAAAATCTCAACTTTTATTTTATAAACTCAATCCCTGTATGATATAAAATCTTAATTAAGTGTATTTAAATACTTCACTCTATGACAACCGTCAATTTTGGTCAAACAAAGTCAACAAAAGTCAACCAGTCAACTCAACTCATATTATAATTTTAGGAGAAAGCTGATATTCCCTAATGTTACTAATATACTATTGACAAGTTATAATGCAAAGCACATCTCTTGTTGCCAATTATTGATATAAACCCTAATTAGGGTTAGTAACTTAAAAATTCGATAATTCAATTTTATAATATTTAGGTATATATAATATTCATAACACAATGTAGTTGAGTTCATAAACCTTATACTACATGACAAATTCATAACAAAGGTTACATATATAGATTTTTGGTGAATTCGTCACCAAATGCGACAAATCTTATACCCGACTTAAACACTCAAACGTTAAGGAAAAGAATTAGGAATTATCACTCTCATGTAATGAGTTATTATTTTTGACGATGATGATTTTATAATATTTTGAATTTAAATGATTCAAATTAAGTAAATATACATCATTTTTACCATACTTTTTATAAAAATCACAAACTTTTATAAAAATTACCCATTCTTTTATAAATAAAAGAAACAACTTTTATCTTATATGGTGATGACACATTTTATAAAGACATAATATTTTATGAAAGTAAACCCCTACATCCTCTCCCCATACCCACACCATCCCACACCCACCCCCACACCCTCCCCCCTCCTTTAACTTTCGGCTCAACCCCTTACCTACACTCCATCTTCTTCATCTCCTCTCAATAACAAGCTTTTCCTCTCAAGATTAATCTCCATAAGTTAGTTCTTGATCTTTTGGTAAGTTTTTTCTTACTAATTTAGTGATTTTATACACCCATATATACTAGTTTTGTTACAATTACACACATTAATACGTGTTAATATCCATAGGATATTTCAACCTTCAAGTGTTCTTCAAGTGTCTTCAAGTTTTCTTACCTTGAAAACCTTCATATTTACCTATTTATCCACCAAGAAACACACTCAGGGTGAGTTCATACCCCTCATTTTCGTTTTTATCCAAGTTTTAGGGGGGGGGGGGGGGGGATACAAGTAAACTTGTATAATAATACAAGTTGTTATACATGCTTTGTCTTCAAGTTGTGTAAAAATATTATTTACATGAAATAATGTTATTACCTAGTATTATGAACATTTATGTGTGGTTGTTGTTTTAAAATGCAAATCTATGAAAAATGAGTATAAACATGCTATATGTTCTTAAGAAAAAGTCATAAAAACAAAATCATAGTTTTTTGGAACATAATATGACTTTTCTGGCAAAAATGGTTATAACCAAGATATTACATCATTTTTGTGGGATAGAAACCAAAATATGCTATTTTGGGCATATATTATGAAACTAGTTATAAATACTAAGGATTTGGTTTTACAAAAAGAAAACCTAAAAATGCACCATTTTTATGTAAAATTAGGGTTTTCTAGCAAAAGTGGTCATGACTAGGTTATGGTACCATTTTTGAGAGATTTGACCCAAAATATGTTGTTTTAAACACATAAGGTTAGCTTGACTTAATCTCCACAAAAAGGTGAAAATAAATTTTACAAAGTGTATAACTCAATATTTACCGTTTGGTGACGTAAAAAGGCCAAAAACTAGAAAATTGACTTCATTATACTAAATGTTCATATACTTGTATTTGATGTAAAATTATATTTATGTATGAACATCTAAACATTTTAACTTATATATATATATATATATATATATATATATATATATATGTGTGTGTGTGTGTGTGTGTGTATAGGCACAAACAAAACATTTATAATAAACTATAATAGGTATAGTTTATGGGTCATTAACACTAATTTAACGTTTTGGGACAGGACGAATAATTATATAAAAGTATAATTATTTTACACTATGTAAATACTATAGAAAGGTGATATTTACACTTACAAGGGTTTTCATTAAACTAAACGTAAACTTGTTGAAACAATTATATGAGACAAAGTCTTCACCATACCTACCAGAGTGCACACTAAAGTCCTGAATTATAGCTAGAATCTCGGTAAGAGAGCGTAGCACTTGTGTATAGATCTATACGGGACTGACAATCCCACACCTAAGCTGCTAGCTACAGCTATACCGGTAGGTATGGGGTGACAAATGTCTAATATTCTGACGCCTAAAGAACGTCACAGCAGGACAACTTCGGTTTTAGCATGGTTGTAATAACTCACATAGGAAATCAACAATACATTTAGTTTACGGAGTAACATGCGTTCAAATGGTTTTACATAAGAATAAAACTACGTAATATTATTTGAAGTATAGAAATACTAATATAATTTTTTTGGTCTTAGGGTTTTCAGACTACAACTCATTTTTAAGAAAATTTTGGATTTTCTAGGGACAAACACTATCATTTTACAAGGAAAGAATTTCAGATTTTTATCCATACAAAACTCTTATGAACTCACCAACTTAATTGTTTACACTTTTGAAAATGTATTCTCAAGAAACTGTTAAACAGGTAACCACAAGGCTTTTGAGGATGGGACATTATAGCGTCATACTTTTCATTTTTGTCATCATAATGTAATTGGTTTGAAACATACATTACTTGGAAACAATGTAACATTCTCAATTATATTTATGATGGTTGTGTTTATTTTAATCAATATTGTACATTATGTTGTGATATTGTTCATGAAGTCATCCATCCCATACGTTTCTGCCATCCTAGTTTGGGGGTGTGACACACTCTTTTGCTTATGTATCTTTTTAATTCTTGGACCAAGGAAACGATAACTAGTAGAAGTTAGCTTCAAGCTACAGCCAACTCATTGCAGACCAACTTACTTAACAACAATACTTATCTAGTGGAATGCAACTAACTCATTCACCAAAAGGTTAGATGTTATTTACAACTTTTACCTAATCCTTTTTTGTGTATTTCTATACTATGTCCTTATTCTCTTACATAAATCAACTTGATGATAAGGGTTCCATAATAGATTAGATAAAAAAGATTGTTGTATGACAGTATTAGTTAATTAGGCATTGTTTCATTAATCAGTTTTATATGTTTAAAAGGTTTTATCTTGAGAGATATAAGGAAAGCATTGAAAGCACAAAGTTATAAAGTTATAAACTTATAATAGATAGAATTTTCAACGTATAATGTTGTAATAAAAAGAAATGAAAATAAAATACTATAATAAACAAACAAAAATCAAAGTATGTTGTTGTTTTGTGTATTTAACCCTTAAATTTTGACAGAATCTTGGAGCAAGAGTTGCTACTAAAGCAGAGAAGAAGAAATTGGAACTATTGTTTTTTCGGTGGAGTGAGCATAAAAAAAACTTGGCAATTTTTTAAGGTTTGTATAATGTATACGATTTTAATATTTTTTTGTTAAAACTCCATACACCTTTACTAAATTAAATAGGTTCTAACTTTGGTTAATTTTTTATTATAGCTTATTTCTAATTTCGGTCCAAAAAGTATCCATATTCATAATTTTATTGAGACAAAGATAAGTTTCTTCTCAATGGGATGACTCGAAGATTCCTGGCTGCAGAATTTCTAGGTTAAATATATAAATTTTGTGTTATAATAACAACTCACTTTATATATTTTTTGCTGGATTTTAATTTTTTCAACACCAAAACAAAGTCTGCTATTTATTATTCATTTGCAAAACCTCTTGAGGACACAGGTGCATAATACATAGATACTAAAATAATTTACATTTTTGGTCCTTGAGTATTATGTGGATGCTACAAGTAAGAGATCCTCATTAAGCTTCAATTTCCGTTTTTTAATTTCGCTTATAAGTTGAAATTTTGATTTCTAGTTTCCATAATAGATCCAACCTTCAAGTTTTCATCCTTAAAGGTAATGCATGTTTGCTGAAATGACAGACGACTAAAAATAGATATAGACTCTATAAATGGTTGGGTGGGTATTTTTTTTTTTATGAATTTGACATATGTTTGTTTGTTCAGGTGCAAGGACAATTAGATGGAGTTTGACAGCACATGCAGCTAGGGAAGTGGATTGGAGTGGGATAGCAAATAGAACAAATGTAGTTAGGTATTTGTTTTATGAATTTGATATAACTATATATTTGATTTTGTTTTTCATCTTACTTTTTCTAATTGTTCTTTTTGTAATTCTGATTCAAGTTTGTAAATTTGCAAGTTTTGATTCTGATTAATTGTGGAATGTTCTCTAGGGAAGTGGATTGGAGTGGCCAATCCTGCAATGATGGGATACACCATGGGAGTGTTATACAATTTCACTGACCACACTTACTTGCAAATTAGGGTAAGTTTGCTTATCTTTGTTTGTATGAGTCATACTTTCCGTATAAACCCAAAGTTCTTATATGTAGCTTGTATATGCATTAAAAAGTTATAAAAATTCTATATAAACCTTATGCTAAAAGAAGATTTATCTTATCCTTTTTTCAGTTTGGTATTTTTTTGGTGAATGTAGTATTCCTTATAATTATCACTTTACCTTTGTCTTTGTGTTAATGCAGTTTAACATACACATGTAGGTATTTGAAGAATGATAGGGGATTAAAACAGTGGAAGAAGCCGAATCAGCACTATGGTAGTTAATAAAAAAGGTGCTATTACATTGTGCACAAGTAACAAAGATCTAGATTTCCAAAATAGTTTGTGTTTTATGTTTGTTGTTATTTGGATCAGGATGATTTGTGTTTCTAGTTTGACTGGTGTTAATAAATAACAGTTAAATGATTTATTTTGAATATTAGTACATTTATTTTATGAAATGGATTGTTTTGTTATATAAATATTTTATTTTGTAATATGAGACTTTAACTATGGTATTAAATTGAAAATTAGTAAATCTATCATATATATATATATATATATATATATATATATATATATATATATATATATATATATATATATATATATATATATATACACTTTAAAACGTTTAAAATTATGACACGCAAAAATGTGTGTCGTCTTTATTTATGACAGAGGCTTTAATGATACACAATGCGAGTCGTAAATGCACGTCGTAAGGTTACGACATGCAAGTGCGTGTCATCTTCTTTATAACAGAGCCTTCCTTGACACACATTGCGTGTTCTAAGAGCGCATCGTAAGGTTGCGATACGCAAATGCGTGTGGTCTTCCTTTATGGCATGGTCTTCCTTGACACGCATTTGCGTGTCATTTGTGGCTTTTATGACACGCAATGCGTGTCATTAAAGGGTGTTTTTGTAGTAATGTAGACAGATTTATAGCAGAGAAATTTCTGTCTTAGGACACTACAAAGCAGACCTCAATCTCTACTTAATTTCATGATTAGTGAAACTGTTGTAAACATCCAAATACAAGTATGTTCTTCTGATTTGTGAATCTTTATATACTAATTTTATATATTTAAGTTTTTGCTTGTTCAAATTCGTATTTGATTACTTTTGTCATAACACATTCAATCCGCTTTCAACAAAACTCCATAAATCTTACAATTGATATAGACTTTCATTTGTATATTCGATTGATTATAATTTCTTCCGTTTAACTTAAGGAATTTTGGGTTGAAGCATATTACTTGGTGAAGCCATCTTAAATCTTTATCCTTAAAAACATGTGAAGTGTTTATTGATCTTAAAACTCAATGACCTTGATACCACTTTGTTGTTCAACTTCGAGATCAATAACATGCAAGAAACTTATTGCAAGAACAATTTCTTAAATATAAAATATTATCGATTCATCAGATCAAACGAAATACATAAAGTATATATACAATTAGAATGGTTTGGACTTCAACCATTGTGACCCTTCATAATGATTGTTACACTAACTTCTAATGGTCTAGCTTTACTAACCAACAATTTGTACACTAATTAAAAAATATTCTGGAAGTTATAGACACATAATATTGGCTGCGTAACAAAGAGACTAATTTGTCAATCCTTAAAGGGTGTAAAATCCTCATTAATAAATGAAAGTTTTTTTGCCACATGTCAATCTCTTATGAGTTTTGATACTTGTCATTTTATGGTATATTTAAATAAATGTTTTTTTTATTTGTCATTTTCTTATTTTTTATTTTTCTTAATTAACACATCATATTTACACCTTAATTAATAATTGCCTTAATTGAAAATAACTAGTAAATTATAATATTACAACTCATATAGTATTTAATATGTTTCCTTTTAAATTCAAATTTTAAATTTCAAATTTAAATAAATTTTTGTTTAAACCTTCATATTTAATTTTTTATTTGTTTTATCCAACCCGTATAACATACGGGTCTCACAACTAGTATAGATTAAAAAATAAAACCAAACTTAGCAACAACAATCAATGGTCCCTCTTTTTATTGTGGCAAACAAATAGAATTAAGTGTGAGAATCTTGTTAAACATTTAAGACATAAAAGCATAAATATAACATGAACATAATTGACTCATGTAAATCTTCTTATCAACTTATTCAACAACAATCACAATAACGAAACCGAAATCCCATAAGAAAATGGGGGAAAGGTATAGGTGAGAATTACACAATCTTACCATACAAGAGAATTAGTAATGTTGGTTCCATTTTAGTGCTAACTTATTATAAACGAGTAGTACATTCTTATGATAGTTTCAATATGAACCCAACATACAATCTTTTTGCATCAAATCATTTATGCATATGCTCTAATATTGATAGGATAAGTTTTGTTTAATAAGAAATTCTTATACCATATTGCAGAAAGTTTTGGTATTCGGGTTTGTGTTTCACGGTCCACATAGTATAACCCAAACTTCACATTGTAACCGCTAAGCCATTCATAGTTATCCATCAACGACCATACAAAATAGCCGCGTACATCTGCTCCCTCTCTATCATTAAAACAACAAACATCGCATTTAATAAATAATGATACGATACACTTTGAATTTTGATGAAAAATGGGCTACTTTAAAAATATAAAAAGCCAAAGTACCCAATGATTTTAGAACCAACCTTATGGATTTAGCTAAAAATTCAAGATATTCTTGGTGGAATTTAACTCGTTTCGTGTCATTCAAAATAACATTCACTTGTTTCTCGTGTAGATCGGGTGAAGAATAACCTTCAAAAAATACAAATTTATTAGCACGACTATTAACATATACATAATTAATTCAACATATATGAAAACACACCCTTACCATTTTCTGTAATAAACATGGGTTTATTTTTGTACCGAAACTTAATTTCATTAACGATCTCCTCTATTCCTTTAGGAACAACATAAAAGCCTTCTATCCCGGTCTATTTGTACAAGAAAGATAAAAAATAATTATTATCAAATATTACAAAACAAAAACCAAATAAAAAATCCACATTTCCTACATACACTTTCGCCGATCAATACACCATCTCGCATTGCCACAATATCTAAAAACCCTTGGATTGCACGATTTGCAGTCGGAGAACAAGTAGAGTTTGTACAATCTTTAGTGTATATAGACGAGTAATGGTTGATGCCTATAAAATCGATACTGTTCTTCAAAATGTACTTTTCATGGATTGAGAATTTTGGTAGTTGATTTCCAAGATATTCATGCATTTCTTGAGGGTAGTCTCCATATATCAACGGATCCAGTACCCTGCTTGATGGTAAGAAGTTGAATCAAATATATATATATATATATATATATATATATATATATATATATATATATATATATATATATATATATATATATATATATATATATATATATATATATATATATATATATATATATATATATATATATATATATATATATATATATATATATATATATATATATAACTTTTTTGTTTATATTTTTATTTGGAGAGTATTAAATATATGTACACGACCAGTACCGGCCAATAGAGAAAGCAAACGCCCTTTGGGCAGCTTCAACATCAAGCTTGCTATTCGTTAGTGGTACGAACATGAGACAATTTACAACAATCCCGATTGATCCACCTTGTTCAAGCTGCACAACAATTGCAAGATACATCATAGATGAACATTATAATAAAACGGAAATTCCCTACTAGAAAATAGAAATAGAATAAACAACATAAAATAAAATACAGTTATTTTGAAACTCTGTATTAGATTAAGAAATATTGATATAAACTACAGGGAATATATACGGTCGAGATTACCCCTGTATAAGAATAGAGATAATATTAATAATATATACAATTACTTGATTTTAATGAAGTGATCGTTTTTTTTAAATGAATCGATTGTGGAAACTGATGTCGCCGACCCATTCCTAAAATACATTTCAAACACTCCACTACCACCACCATCATCATCGCCATCAACGACTATCGTCGCGATCAATACATTTGGATTTCACAATCGATATAATCCTCGCTGAAATTAACGAATCTGTCAAATTTAAACCTCCGTGATGAAATTTATCGGTGAGTTTCATTTCAATTCGATAATTCCTAGTTTAATATCGATTTCGATTGGATTTCGGCTGGGGTTCTGTAATGCAATTTCGATTTTGATTTGGTACTTTCGATTTGTCTTTGGATTACAATTGTATATGGCTATGGATTATTGTATCTTTAAGGTGACATTGATGATTTCTTCATTCATTTTAAGTTAATATTTTTCCTTTTCCGGTTACATTTGATATGGATTATCATGGCTTGAAGATGAGATGATTGATTTCTTCATTTGGTTGATGTTAATGTTTTGTTTTTCCCTGTTACCTCTTGAATATGATATGGTTGATCTCTTTATTCATGTGATAGTAAAGTTTATGCTTTCTAAATACCTAGCTCGGACTTGATGTTAATGTTGTTTCTTCTGGACTATGATGAAACAACATTAACGGTGTGTGTGAAGTGAAGATTATCTATTTCATACATTTAAAGATTATCTTATTTTGATCGGTGTGTGTGAAGTGAAGAACAACAGGGATTAACAAACCAATGACTTCCATTAACAACAATCCCCAACTCCAACAATTTCTTTCGGTGTCTACGATTCTCTCTTCCGGTTTTCTAATTCACTCCTAATGCCCATTAATATGGAGATGTTATTTGGTTCGTTCGAACGATTTGAAAGAAAAGCAAGAAGAGGGGATCGACCTTTTTCTTCTATTGATGGGATAAAGAGAACGAGTGGCAACAGGAGAGAAAAAAATGTAAACTTTATCTGTGTGTTCATGGTGTCCTCTCATTCCTTTGAGAACAGAACTTGGTCGTGTCCTTTTCTGGGGTTTCATTGTTACCGAAATGGTATTGTTAGAAGTAAAAGGATTTCTCAAATAATATCTCATCTCAAAAGCTTACACCTCCCTACAGATGAATGCAAAGTTGTGTTACGGGAGGCTATTACTTATGACCATGGATTGTTTATCTCTGTGGCAGCAACTTTGAAGGAGTTCGGTTAGTGGATATACGGGAATTGCACGAGTCTTCATGCCCTAAGTCGTTCGTGTCACCACCCAGGTGGCCTGATTAAGTTTATTGACAAGATAGATGACATGAGCGAGCATATTGTTGGCATTCCAAAGCCACCACCGAATGGACCGGAAGCCGACCTCAATGATGGGCTGGTGATGGATGCTCAACTACTTGATCGTGTTTTTTAAACTACCTATCACCACCATGAATAACATCCCTCATAATTGTCGTATGGATTTCTCTCAGGATTTGAAAGTAGCCCTTTCCAAGATTATTGCTCATCCCGGGTCCGTTGAAGTGTGGGTTGTTTTGTTAATTCTTCCTAGGTGTACTCTTCAGGTGTTCAGGCCCAAGAATAGGCAAGAAAGTAGGTCTAGCAACAGGAAGTCTTTGAAACATCATAATATCCTAAGTGCATTAGCTACTTGGGGGGACTGAAGAAGGTATCATCAAGCTAGTTAAAAACATAATTGACAATTCAAGACTGGAGCAACAAGTCAAAAAAGAAGAGTACATTCAGGAGGAAAGAACATTGTGTAAAACAAATGTCAGACAATATCTTCATAAGGTTGACGATGGACATTTTACAGCAGCAGTGAAAGTTTTATGTTCTTCATGGGTTGCTCCATTTGGGGGTGATACCACGAAGGCATTAGAGGATAAGCATCCATACAAGCCACCACCTTCCATTCCGAGCACTATATTTTCAGAACCTCCCCTTATAGTGGATGTTCACATGTCCTTGGGGCATTAAATCCTTCCCTAAAGGTACCTCGTGTAGGAGAGATGGGTTGAGAGCTCAACACATTTTGGATGCTCTTTGTAGATAAGGTTTAGCTATAGCTAAAAACCTCCTGCGTGCTATTACATTTGTGGTTAATCTATAGCCAGGGAAAGATGCCTTTCGAGTTTGGCAGAATTTGTTGCCTCTGCTCCTCTCATGCCGCTCTTAAAACCTGAAAAGAAATATGCCCTATTGTATTAGGCACTAGAGATGCACAAACCCAGGATCCGATCCGATCTGGTCAACAATCCGATCCGGTAAAATCCAATCTGAATCCGGTCAAAATCCGATCCGAATCTGGTCAACAATCCGAATTCGATTTGAAACCGGTTTGATCCAGATTTTTTAAGCTTTTACCATATTTTTCGACGGTTTAAGAACCGGTTTTTATAGAATCCGGTTTGTGATCCGGGGGTAAATCCAATTTTGAGTCCGAAAAGTCAAACCGGTTTGAATTCGGTCATCGGTTTAATCCGATCCGGTTTGGTCAAAACCGGTTTTGACCAAAACCGGTTTTCGGATCGGATCGGTTTCATTTCGTGGATCCGGTTTTTGTGTGCACCTCTATTAGGCACTATATAGAGACGTTTGGTTTCTAAGTTGGGTATGAAAGGTGTTGGTAAAGAAATGGCCAAGTATCTCAATGATTTTCAGTTAAGGTCCGGGGTGTCGGGTGGCGTTGAGGCCATATTAGCTAGCACCAATAGGGTGTTGAGTGAGCGCAATGATGACATCCTTTTCCATGCTTACCATGGACTTCTCCAATGCCTTTAACCTTGTCGACAAATCCGCATTACTTCATGAGGTCAGATTAAGGTGTCCTTCTATATCCGTGTAGGTAGAATTCCTATATGTTCTAGCAGCAAGGTTGTATCTAAGCGACACACATATTTGGTCCACTACTGGGGTTCTGTAAGGAGACCCCTTGGGACCACTTCTCTTTGCCCTTGTGTTGCACCCACTCTTGCATAATATTAGAGACAATTGCAAGCTTCTTCTCCATGCATGTTACGTTGATGATGACACACTTACTGGAGATTTCGAGGAGGTGGCCAAAGCATTGGACATCATTAAGGTGATTGGCCCAAAATTGGGCCTTCGGCTAATATCAAGAACACCAAGCTCTTTTGACCCTCGTGTGATAGTAGGAAGCTACGTGAGGGGCTATTCCCGGTTAGCGTCAGGAGGCTGCCTTAGGGGGTGAAACTTTTTAGGGGAGTTGTTAGTAGAGATCCTAGTTTCATTATCATCTTAGCCATAAAGAGAGTCGAAAACGTTGTAAATTTGATGTGCCTTCTTCCACAATTGTCTAAACCACAGAGTGAGCTCCTTCTGATTCGGTCTTGTATGGGTATTGCTAAGTTTTTCTTTAGGATGAGGACATACCAACCCGTTCACATGGAAGAGGCGACATTATTCTTTGACAATGGGCTGTGTGGGGCGATTGAGGACATTGTGGTTTGTGGTGGCCGTTTCATTGGCAACATATAGTGGCGAATTGCTACCTTGCCCATTAGGTTTGGTGGTTTGGATTTATATGCGGAAGTAGAGGCTACCTCATTTGCTTTTGTTGCCTTAAGGTCCCAATCTTATGTATTGCAAGGCCACACCCTACGGGATAGCGACATATATGATATGGATTCTGATTATGATTGTGCCTTGGCTTCTCTACGTAACAAGGTTCCAGATATTAACCTTAGCAATTTTACTACTAAAGACACCCCCCTAAATCCCAAAATATATTGGTGAGTGCCCTTTTTCATGAAATTGTCCAATATATGGAAGTTCATCTCGACATGACGGCTCGACAGAAAGCGCTTCTCCAGTGCTTACATGCAACTCATGCTTAAGATTTTCTTATAGCTATCCCTATAAATGGGCTTGGCCACCATATGGAGTATCGTACTATCCTCAAATATCGACTTATGATTCTAATATTCACATCTGATGAGATATGTCTAGTGTGTCGTAACATATGTTTGAACTCTTTTGGAGAGCATGCAATTCACTGTAAAGAACTCTTGGGGTTCCAATACAGGCACGATATGTTTAGGGATGTTTTGTTTGACATATTTAAGTGTGTTGGGGTTTCCGCCAAGAAAGAGGCACCTGTGAATTTTTTGACTGACCCGACAGAAGGAAAGTCAACTCTTAGACTAGCTTACATTTTGGTTTTTTGATGTGTTTGAGGGAAATACACATGTGTGGACATTACAGGGGTATCCCCTCTCGTGGGCTTGAGGTCTGGGGGTTTCACGACGGGACAGACTACTTTAAAAGCCACCATACGCAAAGTCACCAAACATGAGAAATCGTGCAAGGAAAATCAACACATGTTTAGACCAGTAATTTTTTGTTGATCACCGAATAATATTGATTCAACCCATAAAGTAACATAATATGTAAAATAAATAAAAAATCATTAATGGAAACACTAATTTGATCTGATTTCAAATGAAAGTTATATGTATGTGAAGTGTTCTATTTAGACCGGAGTTAAGTACTCCTCGTGGCTTATGAAAATTGTAGTCTTTGATATCTAAAATAAATTTAATAATGAAAAAATAGCTAATCTTCTAAACTAAAACTTATACGCAATATCCATATATATAATCGTAAGCCATAGAGTGCATTTACAATACCAACTAAAAAAAACATTTTCTTGATGTGGTAACAAGAACACCTACAGTTCTTATTTTCCATGGTAAACATCTTGGGGACATTAGAAACAGTAGTTATAAAGTAGTTGATTTGCATTGCATGTCCTCCATATGATGTTGGATTCTTGTTTTCTAACACAATTACTATTAAAGTATCATAAGTTTTCATTTCTTTATCTTAGAAACACTAGTGAGTAAGGGTGTTGCTGCTATATTGCATTTAATTAATGTTGGATAATCTTGACATGGGTGGGTCACTTTGGGTTATGGGTATGGGTAAAAGGTTAGTCAATGGTTTGTTTTAATTTAATGTTTGCATGACCAAGCTCACACCAGACAAAACGTGGTTTACTTGGTCAATGTAGTGTCCAATTTTCTAGTGGTAGTAGCTAGGTTTTAGGTTCATATTATTTGTTTCGGTTGAGTCCATTGTAGGCTTTTGATTGAAAACAAAAGTTTTCATATGTTTTTCTTCTTCTCTTCTCGTGTACAACAACAAAGTTTGCTTCTTTTATTATTTGTTCACAGAGTGCAGAAGGGGTTGAACCAACATTTGGTATCAGAGCCCTAGGCTCAGGGGATCTGCGAAAGGGCAATATGAAACATGTAATGTTTCCTGGTGGGTATTGGGCGGCTGGTGCAGAATTTAACGGAGGTAAGGGTTGTGTTGGTGAGGAATTAAATTGTTCACTGGCTGCTGAAGGGGCTAAACCATCAATTAAATTGTTAGATTAGTGTTGCCGCATCATTGCCGTGTTTATTATACATCTCTTCTTTTTCGATATGCTCTTTTTGTTAACAAAATCTAATCTATTTTCCAATACATGGATTGTATTTTCATGACAAAAACAAGATCTCGTGCCACTAAAAGGATGCTAGCTTAAGAGTTAATATACGTCTTATATTGGTTATCTAAACCATATGTTTCGCATACTTAGCTATAATCCTTTTTTGGACCAAGTATGTGAATTATGATTAGTACTGTGGTCATTACATTATAATCATGCTAATAACACATGTATACAACTCCTGAACCATACTAGTTTATGCAAGCATACCTGCAATGAAACCATCTTGACAACAAGTGGAAATGAGTTTGAAGTTCTACATAATTACAACCATATGTTGCATGGTTGGTCTCATTCCAAATATACTACTATTGACTTGGTGTTAGAATAAGTTTTCTTATTTTGAACAAATTGAACAAATTAACTTGGTGTTAGAATAGGTTTTTTTGTATTCTGAACAAATTATACAATCTACTTTATTGTTTATTCTTATTTTTAGTATGGTTTTACTGTGTTTTTTTGGAACAAGTTTTACTGTGTTAACTATGTGTATTTTCATTTCTTTAGCTATTTTGTTATATATATATATATATATATATATATATATATATATATATATATATATATATATATATATATATATATATATATATATATATATATATATATATATATATATATATATATATATATATATATATATATATATATATATATATATAGAAACCGCTAAGCGGCCGCTAATCGGTTCTAACACCAAGTGGACTAACGATTAGGGATTAATCGGCAAGGCATGGATTAATTGAGAGATTATTCGGGGACCATTAATTATTAAGAAAATTATTCAAAAATTTATAAATCTAACTTTAATCCTTCAAAATAAGCGATTAATCAGCGATTAGGTCCGACTTTGACTTGCAGATTAACCCGATTAGGTCTGATTAAGTCTCATTAAGTCCGATTAATTCCGACTTTGACCTACATTGACCATGCCCAATTATAGCGAACGATTAACAATAAATCTCATTGGTGGAGGTCCGATTAGCGATTAATCGGCCAATTAGGCCGACTTCTACAACACTATGAATATATATATATATATATATATATATATATATATATATATATATATATATATATATATATATATATATATATATATATATATATATATATATATTGTGGAATAGAGTACGGTTCTAATTAGTCGCATTATATATGTGGTATGGAGTGATCAAAAGTGAGAGATAGAATACGGTTCTTTAGCCATATTATATTATGTGATCAAATACTATATTATGTCATCAAATAGATTACAACCCTCATAGAATGTACCGCACCGCACCGTACCGCACCGCACCGCACCGCACGTATTCTATTCCCCAAAACAATAGTGTGCTCTATTTCATGTTTTCTAGTAGTAAAAACACTATACTGCAGAATCGATATACTCTTTAATTTACTCAAGATCAACAGTTTGACTATTTTAGTGTCAGTTACTTTCATATTATTAATAGAATGTTTAACGATCATATAAAGAATTCGACAGTTCAAACTTCAAATGATCAGATATATTTCAAACACTAAAGATGAACTTAAAGTTATATGGTCTTTTTTTTTTTGCAATAATGGGGGTTCGTCCTCTTTATCTTTAAAAAATAACGTTATTTTTATATCATTTTAAGAAAGAGAAATTAAAGTGTCTCTTACCTTTTATACCTACAAATATTTCTACCCACTAACAACATTATGACACATGTCATCATTCCATATTTATTTAAGTGTCTCATTAAGAATATACTAGGAATATATCAAATAAAATTAAATTGAATGGTGGAATGATAAAAGAGAAATTATATTGTTTCCTACCTTTTATGCTTACAAATATTTCTACCCACTAACATTATGACACATGTCACCATTTCATATTTACTTAACAGTCTCATTAAGAATATACTACGAATATATCAAATAAAATTAAATTGAATTGTGGAATGATGACACATGTCAAAAAGTTAGTGGGTAGGAATATTTGTAGGTATAAAATGTAAGAGACAATTTAATTTCTCGAGGTCATGACCCTGCCAGATCACCAAATCGTTGGATATGTTTACAATAGTCTTTTCAGTTTCAATAATAGCATAATTTATACCAATCAATCATGTATCACAATATATTAGTTTCTATAATTATTGAGTTATTATCTTTTAACTATGAATGTCTATTATGTATTTACTAATTTAATTTTTAATTTATTTTGTACATTTTCAACATTAGAACTTTTGAATAACCCTAGTTACTCCGTGATTTTGAACCCCTATTCTCGACGGGGATCAAACGTCGGTCATCATGTAGCTGCTCTCATCTGTTGTCTTTGATTCGTCCTACGTTCTGTCTTTTGTGTCATCTGGTAAAGTTGTTTCTCGATTTTGGTTCTTGGCTTTGTCACGGGTTCCAACTACTGTGGAAGATATTGCTAATATTATGAAACAATATGCTGAAATGGGGGGTTTACATGGTTTTGGCATAGATGGTAATAAGGAAAAGGTTGGTAAAATATTGGATAGTATTGGCGTAATTCAAGTTGATCAATGAATTGCCTATCTTTGAATATTTGTAGCATCCGTACTTTTTCTAAAAGAAGTTGGGTGAGGTGCATTTGTGTTCAACATGGAGTTTCGTTTTTTGGGTCTTCAAGAAACAAGGATAACTCTGTTGGATTTGTTTAGAGTTAGGAGTATGTGGGGGAATTTCAACTTTGGTTTTGCTTTTATTAGTTCTTGTGGGAGATCGATAGGTTTATTAGTTGTTTGGGACCTGAATGTTTTTATTAAAAATAGTGTTGTCTGCACTATAATGAGATTATTGTTGGATGTTTCTGGGTTCCATTTAATATGGATTGTTATGTGGTGAATGTTTATGTGCCTCAAGACGAGGAAACAATAGTTGTGGAATTATATTTTTGAATTTATCCATTGCTATGGGGTAATTATATTATTTTTGGTGAGTTTAATGCTATTAGAAGTGAAGATTAGATATTTGGTTCAATATTTTGTCATATTTCTATAGGAGTTTTCAATGATTTTATAGATGATATAGGTGTGGTGGCAGTGTTAGATAGGAAGTAGTGTGATCATTGTCCTATCTTGCTTCATGATTATAAGCTAGATTACAGTCCTACTTCGTTTTTATAATTCATAGCTTCTTATGGATGGGTTTCAAGAAATGATGCATGGATGCGCTAATGAATTTTTTTTTTTTTGAAAATCATAAATGGAGCTAGTTTGTTTTGTTTAAAAATAAACTAAAATTTATTAAGAATAGAATCCATGATTGACATTCTCGGTTTAAGGAAGTTCGTGATGTGAAAAAGCTATAAATGGATTCTCGGTTGAGAGATATTGATTGTTCTATTGATGATGGTGTCTCTCCAGTTTATTTACCTAATGAAAGGAAATAGTTTTTTTTGGGAGGTTGCTAATTTGGACAAACTAGATATTTTTGATTTGGCTCAAAAAGCGAATGTTAAATGGTCGGTCGAAGGAGATGAGAACTCTAGGTTTTTTCATGGTATGTTGAAAAAGAAGCATCATATATTTATTTGTGGAGTTTCTGTTAATGGGGATTGGGTAACGGAATTGTTGGCTGTTGAAAAGAAGTTTTTAATTTCTATTCTTCCAAGTTCCAACCTTTCAATAATATTCAGATGGCGACTAAAAGTAATCGGATTTTTACTCTCAGATTTGAGGATGTTGCGTGTTTAGAAAAACCGTTTTCAGTTGAAGAGATTAAGGAGGCAGTCTGGGATTGTGGTGGGGATCGAGCACCTGGTCCGGGCATATTTTCTTTTAAGTTTCTTAAGCATTTTTGGGATATTTTAGGTAATGATGTGATTGCTTTTGTGCAAGAATATTTTTACAAACCTATTATTCTAGTGGGTTGTAATGCTTCATTTATTACTCTCATCCTGAAGATTGATAACCCGTTATTGATGAAGGATTTTCATCCCATTAGCCTTATTGGGATGCAATTTAAAGTTATTGCTAAACTATTAGCAAAGTGGCCTGCCTTGGTTCTTGCTGATGTTATTGGTGTGGAACAGTCGTTTTTTCTTAAGGTTCGTCAAATTTTAGATGGTCCTCTTATGGGGAGTAAGTTGATCTCGTGGTTTAAGAAGGAAAAAAATATGTTTGTTGATTTTAAAGTTTATTTTGAGAAAGTCTACGACTCTATTAGTTGGGATTATTCGGATTAGAAATTGGTGTTTATAGGATTCAGTGATAGGTGGTGTTTGTGGATTAGCGGGTTATTTAAAAACTCGAGATCTTCTATCCTTGTGAATGGGAGCCCCATAGATGAATTTCAGTTGTTCGGAGGGCTGAGGCAGGGGGTCCTATTCCCTTTTTTTGTTTATTATTGATAAGGAAGGGCTCCATGTTGCTATGGAAGATGCAGTTGCTATAGGGCTATTTCGAGGTATGATTCGAATCTTGTTTTATCTCGTTTTTTATGCACATGATGCTTTAGTTTTGGTGCTTGGGATGAGAGAAATATTTGGAATCTTATTACTATCCCCCGGTGCTTTTATATGGTGTTTGGCTTAAATATTAATCTCTTTAAATCTAGTCTTTTGGTTGTCGAAGTGTATCAATCAGAAGTTATTTCTTCGGTATCTATTTTTGGGTGTGTTGTGGTCTCTTTTCCTCTTTCTTATCTTGGGATCTCGGTAGATGGTCCTATGACTCATTTAAGAAGTTAGGATTTCATCATAGATCGATTTTGTAAGGGACTTTTATCTTGGAAAGTTAAATTACTGTCTATTAACTCTCACCAAATCGGTCTGGGGCAGTTTGGGTATCTACTTTTTGTCGATTTTTGGATTACCTACTATTGTTTGTCACTTGTTGGAATCTTGTAGAGCTCGATTTTTTTAGGGTACAGAAGAAGATCAAAGGCGTATTCATTGGATGAAATAGGATGTGGTTTTAAACTCTAGAGATAAAGTTGGTTTAGATATTTGTAACTTGGATGTGTTTAATCTTGCCTTTTTGTATAAATGGAAGTGGCGTTTTCTTCATGAAGCAAAATCTTTATGGGTAAAAGTTATTAAGGGCTTACATGGAGTTAATGGTGCTTTGTTCGGGGGTTCTCGACCTTCTTGAGGGGGGTGGGGGGGGGGCAAAAATTATGGGATCTATAAATCAATTGCATGAGAGGAATGTTATTGACTTAACTTCGATGTTAATTATGGTTGGTGATTGGTCTACTGCTAGGTTTTGGGATGGTACTTGGTGTGGTGGTATGTCTCTCAAGACTCAATTTCACAAGCTATATGATTTATCCTTAATGCAAGGTAGTCTTGTACGTGATTTTTGGAGTTTGGCGGGTTGGACTCTTTTGTGGCATCGTCGTATTAGAGGTGGAGTGGAAACTATGCAATTTGATAACCTTATGGACCTCTTGACTCCAATTCTATTGACGCCTGTTCCAGATAAATGAATAAGGGATTTTGATCCAAGTGGGATTTTTTCTGTCAAGTTAACCAGGAGTTTGACTCTTCTAGACTTCCAGTGGGAGGTGTTGCTATGAGATGGAACAATCATATTCCTATCAAGCTTAATATCTTTTTGTGGCATATAATTCTTGTTAGATCAATTTTGGTGGGTAGAGGTGTGGAATTGGATTCAAATCTTTGTCCTGTTTGTTAGATCGGTCCAAAAGATGTGTTGTAGTTATTCTTTCAATGTGATTTAGCTCGTCAAATTTGGAGAAGGATTGAGATGTGGTTAAATTTGTCAATTCCTACCATTTTGGAGCCTTCAACTTTGCATGCTTGGATTGATGTTACTCTAGTAACAAGACAGGGTCGTTAGATTTTGGAGTCAGTATGTATGATGTTGTTGTGGGGAATTTGGTCTTATAGGATTTTGATTACTTTTTTGCTGTTCTAAGTATAAGAAAGAGTTCATTTTGACAATATTGTCGAGCTTTGTTTTTGTTGGTTTTCATTTAGGAACTCTAAGGCTAGTGTCAATTGGACTGCGTGATTGCATAATCCAATGTTGCCTTAATTTTGTATCTTTTACTAGCTCCTAGCTAGCTATTTTTTGAGCTATAAAAGAATTCTGATAAATGTGTTATTAATATATGAATATAACTTGTGAGGAAAACTAATACATATGTCAATATAACATGTGATGAGAGTTAATGTAAACTTTAAAATATTTATTACATGTTAGATTCATATATGAATGATTCTAATTATTAAAACAAAATTAACCATACTTTTTATTTATAAGTGAATAAATAATATACCGTAATAAAAATTTGATGTATTTTTATTTACTTATGAATAATGAGAGCTAAAACTATTAAAAAAAATTCCTTAAAACTATGTCAATGGATGTCTATTTACAAAGAATAAAAAAATTATAAATTTTGATATATTCAAAATCATATTTTGATAAAAATAGCTCATTAAAAAAATTTTAAAAAAAATATAGTTTTGTATATATTAAAATAATGATTAACATAGGTAAAGGAAACAAGTTTTGTTTGAAAATGAACGGATGTTCATTTTGCCATTTCTGTCAGTATGATAAAGAGTATTGCGGTAAAAATAAATGATTAGCTGATAATAGTACCTTCGTTCATATTCAAGAAATTTGAATATTTCATTAAAGTCATTTTCTATTTGCTAATTTGTCAAAAGATGTTTGCGAATTTGTCAAAAGATGTTTAACATCTTATCAATCAACATTGATTATTAGAAAAAGTATGTATTATCCAAAGGTATTAAATTATTAGCAAATGAAAAAGTGGACGTTGTTTTTAAAAATAATTAATGATGCATTATTGAATATGTATTTATTTTGTTGATATGTTTTATTGATATAACTTGTTAAAAGCTATACACAAACTGTAGTTATGTTTATATAAGTTTATATATAAAAAATATAAAAATATATAAAATGATAATAATATATAGAAACGATATAATTTTATACCTTAGACAAGTTAAAGGGAATAATGTTGTCGGAAATTTAAATGGACCATCGTTGTAAACATTCATAAGTTTTGGTGGTGATCTAAGGCCCCATTTTACACATGAAATACAAGCAATCCAAGTTTTGCAAAGTAAATGGGAAACAATCTTATTATTTGAAAGTAAACTCATGTTAAATGATTACCTTGTATTTTTTATAATACAGCTTTGCTGTTTTTCCATGAGCCAACACCATGTTATGCATAACAATAAGAGGCTCCACGTCAGAGTTTCCAGTACGGCAGTTGCCAAAAGGCTTCGAGCAACGAGACGGTGGATAAGCACCCCACATATAAGCAAAGTCAGTAAAGAGGTTTGGTTCGTTAAATGTTGTCCAATACTTTACTCTATCTCCAAAATATTTGAAACAAATATCTGCCAAATGCACAAAATCTTCCCTGCCACCATATTAAGTTACGACAGAGCAAACTACAAAAGTACCAAAAAAGTTGATGCAAAGACGAAATGATAAATTTAGGATTACTGCATTTCATGGTTTAGCCAAGACCCATATTTATCTTCAAGTTCTTGAGGAAAATCAAAATGGTGAATCGTCACAAATGGTTCGATTCCTATAGTATTGTAGTGAAGACTCATGAACAAAACATATAACAATCGTTTTAGTAAAAAATAACAGCACATTAGAATTAATAGAACATCTTGATTTGAGACCAAATCAAATAAATTATTTGTTAGTGTATATAAAATTAACGCAAAAAGGTTCTATTTGTCTCAATACGTGTAGAAGTCTCATCTCTTAATATATGTGGTTGTTATGTACCTAACTTTAGGTATAAAACCTTTTAAACGACCTAGTTTGAAACAAAACAAATCCAATTTCATTTTTTCTTAGTTTTGTTTTAATAGAATATCATTGAATTAAGTTCAATTATGGAATGAAAAAGATAAATTATATATATTTTTATTGCAAATAATTATTGAAGTTTATAGAGAAAATAAAAAACCAATACCTTTTTAACGAATATAACTCAAACGTTTTGTCTTTCAATTGAAAAACTATATTCAATGATTTTCTGAAAAGTTTGATTGAGTTATGACATGTTCTTCTTTTATTTTTTATTCTACTAGTTTTCATTTAGAATTTAGTAAATTTGATTATATGGTCATGACTTTCAATGTTTTAAGTTCTTAGACACAATAAAAAAAAACATAAATTTGATCGATTTAGTAAGTCACGTGATTTAGGAGGAATAGTAAAAGAGATATCATGATTTGTTTGAATATAAATGAATCAAAACTACATTGTTTTGAGGGTTCTATATATAAGCTTAGGTACATGACATCCTTAAGCCCTATATATATATATATATATATATATACATATATATATATATATATATATATATATATATATATATATATATATATATATATATGTATGTATGTATATATATGTGTGTGTGTGTGTGTGTGTGTGTGTTTTGGAGGGTTATTTTGAAGAATCATTCTTGAACTCCATATATACCTTACATGGTATTAATTAAACGTTTTCTTCTATGTTTCTATATATGTTGGAATCTATCCTATCTTCATAAGGGTTCTTTTAGAGAGACAATCTTGAACTCCACATGGTTTTTAAATTCTTTAACATTTAAGTAATAGCACCTTTGAGAATTAGATTATCGATGATCTTGTTATAGAACATGATGCCCATGGGATTAACTTCACCGAACTTTCCTCTTGGAAGAATTCTAGCCCATGATATCGAAAATCGGTATGCTTTTAGGCCAAGGGAATGCATTATCTCAATATCTTTCTGTTTCAAAGAAACATAAGTAAAAAATCATATTTGAAATCAAGAAATTGGTTTTGATACCAAAACTCATTGTGTAGATAAGAAGGGTGAGTTTTACCAAAAAAAGATGATAATGATAATCTGCAATATCACCGTTCTCTCCATTTTCTCCACAACCTTAATAAAAAGGGAAATGAATTCATCAATAGAAATACAAAAGTAGTTCATCATATAAGCTATAGGAATCAAGGGATCAATGATATTAACCTACAGAATGACAAAAGGTATCCCAATTGCTTAAGGATTTGGCATCCTCAAGATAAGCTCCTTCAACCTAAAGACATTCATACATTGAGTTATAAAGAGCTATGATCATGGTAAAAAAAGGAAGAGAAAGAGGAAATTATCAACTTGGTAAGCTGATGTTGCTGCACCAAAGAAAAACCCTGTTGGGAAATCTGATATTTTGACATGATGCTCTTCTTTCTTTTCTAATTCGAATCCTCCATCATTATTGTTGGAGGCTTCAAGAACCAAAGCACATATAGAGATAAGATACCAGAAGAGAAAAATGGTGGATGATTTCGGTTGTAGCTTCATTATGGAATTAGGGGATGAGGAGTTATGAGTCTTCAATTCTTATTTATAATCATTTTGTATGTTATACATATATATATATATATATATATATATATATATATATATATATATATATATATATATATATATATACAGAGAGAGAGAGAGAAAGATAGAGAGAGAGAGAGGAGAGAGAGAGAGAGAGAGAGAAATACCCATTGAAATAATCATTTTGGGTGGTAGTGGAAGTTATATTTGGACTTTTCTATTTTTTGTATAATTTCTATTAGACAAAACTTCAAAAATGGTCCCTGTGGTTTCCAAAAATATCAAGTTTGGTCCCTAAGTTCAAAAAACCTCACGGATCGTCCCTGTGGTTTCAAAACTTTTAACATTTGGTCCTTCCGGCTAACTCCGTTACCATTTAGCCGTTAAGTCAGGGGCAATTTTGTCATTTCACTACACAGGGACCATTTATGAGGTTTTTAATTACTTTTTTTTTAAATAAATAAATATATAATATTTAATATGCAAGGGGTCCCACTCACTCTCACTCTCTCTCTCATCCCATCGTCTTCTTCAATTTTCATCTCATATCAAATTTTTTCAAAACCCATCCCAATCTAAGCCACCACCCTATAACCAGTAAATTGATTTGCTTTTCTCATTTATCTATACCTTGAAAAGGAAGCGAATTTGAATATTCTATCATGAATTTTGACTAGAAATAGAGGGTAGTAAAAGAGTAACCTGGGTAAAAGCTTTGACGCCATATCGCTCAAGTTTAACATCGAGATTTGGATCATCGGCAAGTTGCAACAACAAATCAACCATGTCCTTCGCTTCGAATTTCTCTCCGGCGGTCTTCCTCCGTTCATTATGCTCGTTGAGAACATGCTCTGGAAACTGATCGAATTTCTTACTCACAGCCTTCATCCTCTTCACATACCCTGTAAATCCATGAAATCGATCCACGGTATTGAATCACTGATGTTAAAAACACCGTTCAACAGAAACAACTCGTCCAGCATCTTCTTGAACTCGTCCGGACTCACCACTAAGTTCGATTCTTCGTCCAAATACCTTTTCCTCAAAACCATCCGGCTAATCACGTTCAAGCTCACCGTCGATAGTAGACCCTTCAACGGGATCTCCTCGCCAGCTGTTACAGAAATGGATTTCACCAGTGAATTCGTCTCCTCCACTCGGATGTACTCGTATGATTCGAGGCGCTTAACGCTAAAGCTACTCTCAGCTTCCGGATCATCAATCAACGTGCAGATTTCGCGTTTTTGTTATTCACAGGCGGATTAGAAACTGTGTGACAACTTTGAATTCACTTGTGATTTATTAAATTCTGCAATCTATGTGACTAATCAGTAATTGGGTTTTCTGAATTACAGCCGAAGTTGGTTGCGATTTCTGATCCTATATCTAAACCGGATCTGAATCGATTTCTTATCTGAAATGTATGCCTAAACTCGATTTGAATCATAAATGGAAATTACTCCATTCTCCACTATAAAACCCCCTCCAGGGAAGATGTATCCAATTCTAATCTGGCCATCAAACTTGATTTGCATAACAGGTGTATGTATCAGACTTTCAGAATGGAATGTGTTGTTATGGTTCCTGTTAGAAAA
The DNA here is from genome assembly GCF_051521515.1 of Lactuca serriola. Classification (NCBI taxonomy): domain Eukaryota; kingdom Viridiplantae; phylum Streptophyta; class Magnoliopsida; order Asterales; family Asteraceae; genus Lactuca; species Lactuca serriola. Next base: position 171,086,663 of record NC_136416.1, on the reverse strand, counting down.
GGATGAAATATGTATGTTTTGCTTAGGTTGGTTTTTAGATGACGATGAAGATGAAGATGGAGAGGCCGGAATAATTTTTAGGGGCTAACTCAATAATAAACCCAGATTTTGTGTAAGGTTTTTGTTACTGGGATGTTTTTTTAGGAGGGAGAGAGAGAGAGAGAGAGAGAGAGAGAGAGAGAGAGGGGGGTGGGGTGGGACCCCTTGCATATTAAATATTATATATATATTTATTTTTTTTAAAAAAGTAATTAAAAACCTCATAAATGGTCCCTGTGTAGTAAAATGACAAAATTGCCCATGACTTAACGGCTAAATGGTAACGGAGTTAGCCGGAAGGACCAAATGTTAAAAGTTTTGAAACCACAAGGACGATCCGTGAGGTTTTTTGAACTTAGGGACTAAACTTGATATTTTTGGAAACCATAGGGACCATTTTTGAAGTTTTGTCTTTCTATTATTTTATGACACACCTTCCTTTATTCTTGGAATTTGTGGAATTTCTACTACTCTATTCTAGGGATTGAAATAATCCATTGGATTCGTTTTCCATTTTTTACCCCACAAATTTCTTAGGCTAAAATTACACATATAATTTTTTTTAAATACAATCTTTTTTAGATGAGACGAGTACTTTGTGAACAAAAATTAGTTTGTTTTGTGTAGTCTTTTAATTGATCGATTGGTGAAGCGAATTCTTGAAAATTTTGTTTCATAAGTTAAGGTTACTAAGCTTAAAAGCAGGGGGGGCATGCCCCCTGCCCCTTAGACGTGTGGGAGCAGGCAACACGTTTCCGCGTTATTCCGACGTGGCACCGGGATAACACCGTTATAACGCGATGAACACCGCCCGGTGTTGTTGTTATTACGTGTTACGTTACAGGACGTTATCGTGGCAACGGGAAGAAACGGAAGAATACCCGTTGATTTTTTTGAACGGTCATAAAATAAAATGTTGATGAACGGTCAAGATGTTTAAAAAAAAAACTTTTTTTTTTTCAATTTTCACTCAACATATATACTTTTACATCAAATTTTACTCACCATTTCTCACTTCAAATTTTTACATACCATTTCTTAATTTATTTTTTACACAAAAAATCATATGGATCAACACCACAACACTCCTCCTCCAAACACAAATACATATCCGCCTCTCAGTTTTGCACAATACGAGTTGTACGCGAACATCCTCAACACTCAATGCAACTTTTTCAATCCCACTTACCTCCACCACAATTCCCTACAGCCGTTCCACAAAACCTTTTCAACACATTCGCTACAATGCAACAAAATACCACCCAACCACCACCCACGCAAGAAACGGTACCCGAGACACAAGCGGGGGAGGGGGGACCGAAAAAATGGCCAGCAAAGGGAGAGCACGAAGGAAAAGGGAAAGCGGTCGTGGTGGAGCAATCGGAAGACGAACCTCCAACATGGTGGACTGCGGATGAAGAATACGCGTTGTTAATGACATGGTGCGGGACATCAAAAAATCCAACTCAAGGAAACGATATGGGAAATGTCGCTTTTTGGGAAGTTGTGATCGGGAAATTTCAGACCATTTTGAAGAAGGATGCAAATTATCGCAATCATGATATGTTGAGTAGCAAATGAACTCAATTAAGCAAGAAGTGCACCAAGTTTAATTCCATTCACAATAAACTTTCCTCGCATAAGCAAAGTGATGCGACCGATTTTGACGTTTATAGAGGGAACAATATCATGTCGAGTCGGGTCAAGTTTTCGAGCATGAAAAGATTTGAGAGATTGTCAAAGAAGACCCAAAATGGAATAAAATGGACACATTTATGGAACAACAATACAAGCAGTCTCGCGGCTCGGGTTCGGTCGATGTTTCGGATGCACGAACATCGACCTCAATGTGGACACGGATGTGATATCAGACGACTTCAACGACATCAAAGAGATCTCCCCGTCTCGACAACCGATAGGTCGCGACAAAGCAAGGCATGCTTAACGACATGGGGCAGAAAGTGAAAGTAGACTTCGAGAGCAAACGGAAATGAAACAAAAATTTGATGACCACAACGAAATCACGTGTAAAAGATATGAGTTGCAACGTGAGCATCTGGAGTTCCTTTGTCGTGAAGCCGAGGAAGATCTTATTGCGAAGGATTTGACAATTCTTCAAACTAGCGAGGAGAATATGCCACAGAGACGGGCGAAAGTGCTCCGAAAAATGACGACGAAGATCAAGTGTAAATATTTAGGCAAAAGAATAGTATATCGGTTTTATATTTTTAAAGTTATTAGGACAATCGTATATTTTCGGTCAATGTATTTTTTCCTTTGTAATGTCGTTTTTATTTTTAAAATGGTATGTTAGTTAAGTATTTAATTTAATTATGTTTTATTAATTTATGTGTTTTTTTAAAATATTATGAAATAAATTAAAAAAATAAAACAAATTAGAAAATAGAAATTAAAAACATCAAAAAAAATAAACAAAATTAGAAAAATAGAAAATAAAAACATCAAAAAAATAATAAATAGAAAATGGTAGGTGTTCTCACATGTTATTTGGTGTTGCTTATTTCCACAATGGGTGTTATAACACCAAAAGTATAATTAGGATGATGAGATGGATACTTTAGGTATGATAACATGTTGCCAACACCCAATAACCTTAAGCCCTCCGTCACTAGCACCAAGAGGCCACATTATTCATGGTTATAGGGTCATCCAAAATCTGTCTACCTTTAATAAAGGCCAACTGTTCAGCCCTCACTAACTTATCAACAAAATGGTTAGCTAAATTTTTGCGAGTGATTTTGTATTGACATCATATAAGGATGATAAGACAGAAATCATTCACACATTTGGCATCATGAAACTTAGAAATAAGAGAAATTAAATAAGAGTTACAACCTTTTCGGAACTTGGTGGACTTAAAAATCTCCAAAACAACTTTCAAAACATCTACTTCTATGAAATACCATAATTTCCTAATGAATTAAAAAGTGAATTCATTATGTCCCAAAGATTTATCTACCACACAATCCTAATATGTCTTCATGATTTCATCTCTTGTAACCTCACTCTCAATACTCTCAATCTCTAGAGATTTACCAGGAAATAACATGAAAAAAATCACCAACAAGGTGAGTCTGAGAGGGGAGGCTTATCAAACATCTCTACGAAGTGCACTCCAAAATTCCTTTTAACTTGAACCAGACTATCCACCCAATTACCATCAACGAGAACACCCCTTATAGTAAGTGGTCGCTTTTTATTCAAAATACCATGAAAATATTTGAATTTTCATTTCCTTCAATGGCCAATTAATCTTTTCTTGTTTAGCAAATTAAAAGTAATTTAAATAGAAAAAATTAAATGATACCAAATCAATCTAAACCATATTATAGTCGACATTTTTTCCACCCCTCCCGACCTACTTGTCATATCATTATCATATCAGTTTTTCTATCAGATCTCTCTTCCACCCCTAATATCTAACAAAACCTGAAAAAGTCATACCTCCTAACCCATTAATTTTTTTTATTAAAATAAATACAAAGTAATTAAAAATATAGAAAACTAATTCACAAAATATTAAAACATACAAAAAT